>NC_056729.1:706058770-706276270 GCF_019279795.1 Protopterus annectens
TAAGATTTTTTTTTTCCTTTTAAAAACTTTTTTGTTCTAGTGACTCTCTTCTTACTTGAGTGTCCCTAGATATCTTACGTGTTTGTGATGTCGTTTCAATAGCTTCTCTTACAATTGGTCATTGTGATACCTCTGTTGCCACAGGATAGCGTGGGAGGACTAGCCTGCCCTCCCGCTTCATATCCTGGATGTGGTATCGGAGGTGGTGGAGGGCGTCGCTACTACTGTATTATTATCTTCTTTGTCGACGATGATGCTTTCAAGATTTTAGTCTTCTGTTCCCTTCGGTTCACTACCTCAATCCACCTATGTGCTTGAGGGATACCCAATTGTCGCTGTTCTTTAGCCTGCACATCTTAGGGTTGACACCTTTTCAAATGCACAAAGTGGGACATTTGTGTTAGGGACGTCGGATTTTGCAGGGCAAAACATACCCACTGCCAGTACAGAGGACAGCAATCTACTTTTTGCACGAATAGCAACTTATTCTTGTAGCATTTGCGTTGCTTATTCTGTTTATTATAATATTTTGGTGTTTCAGATACAGAATAACTGTTTTATGCTACTATTAAAGAAGATATGGGAAATATATTTGTCCTAAGATATCAGGACATTTGCCATTTGTTCAGTTTGTTTGCAGGACACAACTGGCCAAAGAGGGACTGTCCCTCGCAAAGTAGGACAGGTGGTAACCCTAGAACATCTGCGTCACATTTTAATTGATTCCAATGTTTCACTAACGATATTTTGTCTAATATACCATCAATGTCATATTTATTACCCCATTTTGCAGTATATCTCACATTATGTGCTCTCTGCAATTGCATATACTTCACATCACCCGTCAAACGTGGATCTCACGATCTCTTAGTGCACAAATCTCCCATGTCTTCTAAATGACTGTTACGTAACCCTTCTCTCGTACCACATGGTATCTCCTTCCCTGTATCCACTGTAGTGTCTACAATGACTATTTACTCTACTCTATGTTCCCCTGATCTATGTCCAAATGTAAAACTACTTGGATTGGTCTTCGACCTGCTATCACAACTGTTAACAGAAGCACAATGTAGCCTGGTCCCTGATCTACAACAGAGACAAAGAGGCAAACTCTCCTTACCTGAGCCTCCCGTTTATGACTGCACGTTTTCTTCTTGGGATCCAGTTTTCCGCTTTTCAGCCACAGATCAGACAGTGGACAGCCTCTTTACACACAACAATTCAGTCAGAAGTCTTTTCACTCAAGAAGAACCATTTAGGCAACTTCTCCTGCGCAGATGTCTAACCACCCATGCACTCTGACCTGTAGCTTACCAAGGGAATTCCGGCTAAGAAGGACCACAATGTCAAATAAGTTGTTAAAACCAGACTGTAGAAATCAGTAGGCTTTTCTAAGTGACAGTCAATAACACAGGAAGCTCAGGTTCACAACGTTTAAGTGGTGTACACCGGCAGGCATAAACTTTACAGTCTAAGTATGAGAGTTTTGTCTGACTCTATACAGGAAGCAATTTGTTTATATAGTGTTTACAATCAGCTTTTGCCCACCTTACTGACGTGGTCAGTCACAGGGCATTTCCATCACTATGGTCCGCAATATTCTATTCATACGAGGGTGCTGAGGTAATGCTTTTAAAATGTTTTCCCATGAGAATAACACAGCCTTGCAAGGCACCTCGTCAATTACAGTGTCCTTCTGTAATTGTTGCTGTTTCAAGGACCCTGGACTCTTCTGATACAATAGTCAGTTCATTTCTTAATACGTTCCTTTGTCTCTCTGGTAAGGAGTTGTACTCTATCTTCGATAGAGCTCACAAGGCCATCCTCCTCAGTGGAAGGGAGGATGATATACATGTACATACATTTATTTTTCTGTAACCCAGCAGATAATTGATGCTGAGAGACATAAGCCTGCTGAACTGGTTTCTGCCAGGGTCAGAGTTCGATCACACTGCAGCTAAGCTTCGCCAATTACATGCATGATCATTTCTACTGCCATATTGTACAGTACAATTCAATGCATTATATAGTATTTTGCACTTCATATGTGTTGCTATATATATTTTTCTAACAACATCCATCCGGCCATATGCATGTTGTTCCGTCCTTTACCTTGGCCGTGGGTGTTTGGCCGTCCGGCAATGCTACACTCCACATGTGATGTCCCACCTTCCCCTTCTGAGCCTGTGGCACCCTGTTAGGATGTCCTGTTTGGTAGGCACATGTTCCGCTATATGTGTTTGACTTGTCTGCATAGCTAATCATCAGTGCGGTGGTTCAACATCCCGACATGTCCACATGTGTACAGTTATGTGCACCGTGGCGTGTGCAAGCCTATAGGGTTTGGACGAGTGCATACCACATGTGGGATGTACACATTCTGCAGACACATTCACATGCAGCCATTTGCATATCTGTACCTGCGGTGGGTTTGTGACGTGTGGGGTACATATTTGCCCGCGTGGCACTGCCTAAAACAATACTTCTTACCACATTTCAGGTATGCCCATTGTGTGTAGGTGTGTAGCTGCACAAGGCTGCTAGCTGGGTTGGGTGCACGGTCGTACATGGGTGGGACTTACATGCTACAATGGGGCTATTGTGTATTACATTTGCATGCATGGGTTCTGCTTCTGGATATTACGCTTAGACATACGCCGTCCTGTGTATGTGACAAACACGTTGCTGGGTGTGGTACATGTTGCTATGCACATGTTTGCCTGTGTTTAGGGTATCTTAGTTCATTCCTGTTGTTATGTCGACACGGCTACCCGGCTGTGTACTCTCACTACTGCTTGTGACCATTATGGTTGCCACCTTTTCCAATGGCCATAGTGGGACATCTTTTGTGGAAACATCGGATTTTGCAGGACAACACATACCCACAGCAAGTAGAGATGACAGAACTTCACATTTTTGCCATAATATACGCTTATTCTCATAGCATTTGGGTTCCTTATTCGGTTTCTTATGCCATGTATGTGTTTCATATGCAAAATATATGTTTTATGCTACTATTACAGGTATATTGAGGGAATATTTTTGCACGAAAAATCTCAGGTCATTTGCCATTTTTCGATATTTGGCGGGACACAACTGTCAAATGAGGGACTGTCCATAGCAATGTGGGACAGTTGGTAACCCTGGTGACCATGCCCATGTCGCTACTAGGGTTGCCACCTTTTCCAATAGCCAAGGTGGGACATTTTCGGGACTCACATCAGATTCTACAGGCCGACACATACCCACGGTCAGTACATAGCATAGAACTTAACTTGTTTGCCTAAATAAAAGCTTATTCTTGTAGCAGTTTGGTTGCTTATTCGGTTTCTTGTGACATTTAGATATTTTAGTTACGGTAATAACTATTTTATGCGACCATTACATAAAATACGGGATATAATTATGTCCTACAATCTTAGCACATTTGCCGTTTTTAATATTTTTTATCGGGACACAACTGCCCATAGAGGGACTGCCCCTCGCAAAGTGGGACAGGTGGTAACCTTAGTTGCTACTCCTATGTCGGTGCGGCGCGCTGACATGCTGCGGTACATCTTCTCTGGGTATGCCCACTGACGGTGCATTGCGGGACGAAAACGGTGTTACGCGTATCCTTTGTTCCTTGGACGGGTACACTTAGGGCTTCGTGGGTTGTGTTTGCTTCTCCTTTTGTTGGGCCGGGTACTATGTTGCATACTCTGTGTGCATTTCATTCTGCACGGGCCCTGGCTGGTGACATTACTATTATGGGCGGACTGTGGCAGTCAGCACTTTAGGTTGCTCATCGGCCGCCGGCTTAGCCACGCCTCCAGACGCATCCTACTTGGGCTCGTTCACGTACACTACGCACGTGTCTGTGGTTGCGGCACGCACTCATTACTATGCATATGGCGCTACTACGCCGACTATTCACTGCACTGCCGGCGCAGGCCTTACACCGGCCTTACGCCGAGCTTCACGAATCCCGGGGTATGTGTTATAATGTGTTAAATACTTTTCCTGTTTGCATTCATGCTTACTATATTCTTGACAAATGTCTTTGATTATTATGTAAAAGTTTAAATCTTAAATCTAAAAGATATTGAAATTTTTTTTCCTATGATTCTCAGACAATCACCATGAGTAATAACGGTAGAATATATTAACAACATATGTCTTGTTATACCTCCTGCATTCACCTCTGGATGTTCTGTTCTATTCTTTGTTTATATCTTCACATTAAAAACTCCACTGTAGCTAAATAAAAGAAGTGCAGAATGGAATATCTAAAGTGGTTAAAAACAGGTTGAATATATGAGATGCAACAAGAAAATACATTATACAGTGCACTTCAAAAGCAAATGCAACATCTTTTTCCTTAGAAAATACACATGCTTTGATAACTGTTATATACTTTATTTTATTTGGATGTGACATGCTGTCACTCAACACATCATTTATAGGAAGGCTTTGATAACTGTTGTATACTTTATTTTATTTGGATGTGACGTTGTCACTCAGCACATCATTTATAGGAAGGTATACTTTCATATTTCAATCACTGAAAGTTAGGTGTTGTTAGGAATAATGGAAAGTGTGCTTTGGAAGAATGAAATGTGAAAGCTAACTGCAAAGATTTATTACATCTGCAACTATGATATAAGCAGTAAAACATTCACTCCTTCTGTTCCTGTGTGGGCACATATGCACAGACTGCTCATGTAAGTGCTCAATGATTATGTGAGGCAAATATGTACTTTTATTTCATGATAATTTTGAAACTTATTGTAACCAAAAGTATGTGAGCAGCAGCTGCTATTAATCACATTCTAAAGAAAACATATTAGCTGTCCCTGCAGAGAATGCTAAATGAGGTCAAGACCTGTTGCTCAGGTCAGAGAATACCATCACCGAACAGCACAGAGGATGCTCACGAAAATCAATGATCCTTTTCTTTTTGCTAAACTAATCCTGCAGCAGGTGCAATTCTTGTAAATTGACAGCTGGGCCAAGAAACAACTGTTGAGTTCTAATGAAATGACAAATAAATGAGATCAAGTGAGGAGGTGAGAAGGTGTCAGTAATTACAAGACAGTACTTGTGAATATGGCAGATAGGAAGGGTTGTTGCAATTTGAAACATTGCCACATGATTCCTGACCAAGGAATATGCTATTTGGAGGAATAGTGCACTATTTTCTTCTGCATTTTGCATATGCACCCAATTATGCAGAAATCTTTGGCAGTTCACATATTACCCATTTAAATTACAAGTATCTAACAAGGAAAACATGTTTTGTAAATCGTGTATGCTAATTTGAGTAGCATATTTCAAACACTTTTTGAGTATTTTTATTGCTTGTATTGTTTTTTATGTTAATCGTGGATAATTTACAGCAATATTTTTTCTTCATTTATGAGTACATTTTGCTGCAAACTTATTTAAAAAATATAAGTATACTGGAATGTACCATTCCATTTCACAATGTCCCACAGATAGCAACTGCATTAACTACTGTGAATTTTTGAAAGGAAAAATATAAACCTACAATGTTGTTGTATCTTTCGGCTTTTCCCAGTTAGGGATCGCCACAGCGGAACTCTGGTCTGCTAATGATTGGCAGCACATTTTTACGTACCGAGTTGCCAGCCCTGACGTACAACCTTCAATAAAGGTACGCCCATTCACGCATGTCTCCACACCCATTCACACATGTCTCCACACAGAAGACGCTTTAGCTGAGAATCGAACAAAACAACGTCTTACTGTGAGGCGACAACGCTACCACAGCACCACATTTAATATGGAAGTATTGATTTCAAAATTCATATAAAGTAATGCTATTTGCAGGAAATGCAACCATCCTTATGCTGTTGGGGCAGTGGGAACAAAATGTAATATTCTAAAAATGCTTTCTCTGACTGCAGATTGCCTTCCACAGGTATAGTTCATAGTGGGATCAGCCCAAAGCTCATTACCAGTTATGAAAGTGAAAATTCTCAGGTTTGGGTTCACCTTATTAGTAAAACATAACCTGGAGTGAAAGAGGAGAACTCACAGTTGTGGCTTGGATTCAAAAAAGAAAACTAGCAAGCAGAGATGAAATGCATGCTTCAGCATGAGTGCAATGCTGTCGTGAGAAGACAGAAAAAACATGCTACTTTAAAGCATCTACTGCAATGATCACATCTGTTTATTTTACCATAAAATGAGGAGGAAATAGAAGCATATGACAGTAACAAAAAGGGGCAGCTAGCAGAACATTACAGAGGGGAAACTGGAAATGTAAGAATGAGAATGGATACAAAGAAGGGAGTTTTTTTTTTTTTTTTTTTTTTTTTTTTTTTTTTTTTTTTTTTTGGAGATGTGCTTGTGACAATAGGAGATACTGCCAGCCATGCCAGGAGAAGTAGGGCAGTGGATGTGTGACATGTGCCAGCACAGCTGGCTGGAACTTTGTAAATAATTACATGTCATTTGTATACCAAACCAATTTGTACAGATGCTTGTGCTGAAAATGTATATGTGAGGTTTGCTTGTGTTAAAATGTATTAACAGACTATGACAGTGTGCTCTGCTGGAAGAAAAGGACATGTGCATGCATTATTGTAACTGTTTAAATGTATAAATTGTAATGGCAGATACTGGAAGTGAAGAAGTTAATCCGAATCCACCTGACTTTGCAAAATATTCTTGAAATTAAATTACATTATGGGTTAAGCCATAAAGATGTTATCCCACAGTTTGTAATGTTGCCAGAGATGCAATACCTGTGCTAGAGAATAGGTTGTAGTGCCTGTAGTAAGAGTGTCATGGTTTTATGATTTCCAGCAGCTGCACCACATCTGGGCAAAGCCACCCAGACTGATAGTGAGGTACTGCTGTCAGAGGATACCAGACTTCCTGTGGAAGGGGAGCTTGGAAGAGTCACAAAAGTAGAGATGAAACAAATTCAGCTCTCAGCCCAACACTAAGAGGCTTGAAAGAGATAGCTGGGGAGGCACCTGATTCTCAAGGAGTCTGTATGCTGTAACAAAGGGTTACTGTATAAAAAGTGGACCCCTGAGAGAGGGCTAGAGGATAAGGTAATACAGCAGTTGGTAGTGCCTAGAGCCTGCCATCTGGCACTTCTAGCCATAGCCCACGACCTTTTTTTTGCAGGTCATATGGGCATAAGGTGTACCAAGACACATGTTATGCAAAACTTTTATTGGCCTGGGATTGCAAGGGATGTAACATGGTACTGCAGGACCTGTAAAGAGTGCTAAAAGGTAGGCAAGACAGGATACAAGGTCAAAGCTCCTTTGATGCCTTTGCCTGTGATTGAGGAGCCATTTCAGAGGGTAGCTATGGATATTGTGGGGCCTATTAGTACACCAACCTCCACAGGCAAGAAGTATATCCTGGTGGTAGTAGTCTATGCTACTATATACCCAGAGGCAGTGACTCTGTCCTACATTGAGGCCGAGAAGGTGGCAAGGTCCAAAGAGAAAAAGAAATACTGACTGACAGAGGTGCCAATTTCATGTCAGACCTGCTGGCTTGACTGTGGAAGCACTATGGGGTAAAGCACCTAAAGACCATCTCGTACCATCACCAGACTAACGGTGTTGTGGAAAGGTTAAACTCTACATTAAAGACCATGCTGTGGGCATTTGCAGACCAGTTTAAGAGAGAGTGGTACAAATATTTGCTCCATCTGCTGTTTGCTTGCAGAGAGGTACCCCAGGAATGCACATCCTTTGAGTTGCTGTATGAGCAAAAGGCGAGGAGACCTTTAGATTAGATTCATGATGAGTGGGAGGCTGAATGTCAATCCCACAAGGAGTCTGTTGTGTCATATATCCTAAACCTCAGGACAAGGCTCAGGGAGCTCATGGGCTTGACCCAGGAGAACCTGGCAGGAGCCCAACAGCAGAAAAAGGTCTGGTATGACAGGATGCTTGAGCCAGAGAGTATGTTGTGGGGCAGACGGTTATGGTTTGCATACCTGTCAGACACAATAAGCTGTAGGCAGCTTGGGAGGGACCGTTCAAAGTTTTAAGGAAGGTCAGTGATGTTAGCTACATGGTAGAACTGCTAGGCAGGAGGCAGAGGCACAAATTGTACCCTGTTAACATGATGAAACCTTACTGTGACAGGGAAGCCCTGTTGCTGAGTATTTGCAGTGGATGGCAGGAGGAGTCTGAGGGGGATCTGTTGACTGATCTTCTCAGTGAGGCTCAGACTGGTACCTCAGTGGAAGGGGTAGCAATGTCCCAGCAGCTATCTTCTACCCAGGTTCAAGAAATCTGAGCTGTGTTACAGGTATGTAGGGGCATGTTCACTTGGAAACCTGGGTGCACCAACCTGGTGCAGCACCATGTGGATACAGGACCCCAAAGGCCTATCAAGCAGGACCCTTATGGGGTGCCTGAAAGAGTCAGACACTCTCTGAGGGAGGAGATAGAGTAAATGTTGGAATTGGGGGTAATCCAGGAATCCAGCAGTCCCTGGGCCTCCCCAGTGGGGCTGTTACACAAAGAAAGATGGGAGCATCAGGTTCTCAGTGGACTACAGGAAGCTAAATAGTCACACACAGTCAGATATTTACTCCATGCTTAGGACAGATGAAGCCTTAGAGCAGCTGGGTGAGGCTAAGTATCTGACCACTATTGATCTGACAAAGGTGCCTTTGACTGCCACAGCTAGAGAGAGGTCAGCCTTTGTGACTCCTTTCAGATAATACAAGTTCACAAAGATACCCTTTGGCATGAAAAATTCCCCAGTGACCTTCCAGAGGATGGTAGATTGTATCCTAACAGGAGCAGGAAATTATTACCTTGCTTACCTGGATGATATTGCCATTTACAGCCATTCTTGGCATGAGCACCTTCAGCATGTCAGGGAGGTCCTAGGCAGAGTGCAAAGGGCAGGGTTGACCATTAAGCCCAGTAAGTGTCAGATGGGTATGACAGAGGTCTCTTACCTGAGACACAGAGTGAGGAGTGATACGATCAGGCCAGAACCTGCCAAAGTTGAAGCTATATAGGCTTGGCCAGCACCTGTTACTAAAAAAACAGGTGAGTGTATTTTTGGGGATTGTGGGGTACTATAGAAAGTTTGTTCCTAATTATAGCACAATAGCTGGTCCCCTCACAGACCTGACTAGAAAAACAGGCCAGACAAGGTAGTGTGGAACCCAGCCTGTGAGCAGGCATTCCAAAAGCTTAAAGGGACTTTGGCAGGACCACCTGTGTTAGCCAGTCCAGATTACAGCAAATACTTTGTTATGCAGGTGGATTCTTCAAACCATGAAGTGGGGGCTGTACTCATCCAGGTTTCCTCAGAGGGAGAAGAGCCCTCAGTGGTATATCTCAGTTGTAGACTCCAACCTATGGAGGAATATTATGCAGCAGTAGAAAAAGAATATTTAGCCATAGTATGGGCACTGCAGAAAATTCAAACCCTATCTGTATGGAAGGAAATTCACTGTAGTTATAGACCACAGTCCTTTAACATGACTACATTGAGCAAGCCAGAAAAATGCCAGTTTATTAAGGTGGAGCCTATGATTGCAAGAGACGGTATGGGATAATGTATTCATAGATAGGCTCATTCCTCAAGCAACATTTCTCAAGGGACACATGAAAACCTAGCTTGAGTCTTCAAAGAGAGAGAGATGTGATGATAGGAGGTACTGCCAGCCATGCCAGGAGAAGTAGGGCATTGGATGTGTGACGTGCCAGCACAGCTAGCTGGAATTTTGTAAATAATTATATGTCATTTGTATAGGTGCTTGCGCTGAAAATGTATATGTGAGGTTTGCTTGTGTTAAAATGTATTAACACTGTGCCCTGCTGGAAGGAAAAGAAATGTACATGCATTATTGTAACTGTTTAAATGCATACATTGTAATAGCATATACTGGAAGTGAAGAGGTTAATCTCAATCCACCTGACTTTGCAAAATATTCTTGAAATGAAATTACTGTATAGGTTAAGCCATAAAGATGTTATTCCACAATTTTGAATGGAGCCAGAGACTCAATGTTTGTGCTAGAAAATAGATTGTAGCTCCTGTAGGAAGAGTGGCAAGGTTTTATTGTGTTATTACTTCCAGCAGCTGCACCACATCTGAGCTAAGACCTGGTAACTTCTAGGGACAGGGGATAGTATGGGAAACAGAGTCAGATGACCAGATGTATGTGATGTCATTCTGTACAGAAATAATGTTTTAATATTAGAGGAGACTGGAGTCTCAGGAACATTCTGTATTCTGTTTTTGATCTGGCAACAAGGACCACTCACCCAAATTGTCTTGCCTTGCTCTGTTCAGTAATTACCTTAACTAGGGAGTGGTAATTATCTGTAGATTAATCGGGAAAATATAGTGAGAGTAGAGGTATTGTTTTTCTCTAACTGTTTGAAACTTTCCTTCAGTGTTATTTTTATATTCTCTGTGAATAAAATTCTGGTGTTTACTGTAAATAGATATTTAGTATTTTCTTGTTCTTTTAATATTTATTATTAGATATATTTAAACTTTTTCATTGTGGCTGCGCCAATTTTGAAAATATTTAAGCTTTAAGAGTATTTGCATATATTTATTTTATGATAACTGTGGCCACTCCTGAAAGCCTTGCTGTTTGGTCATCATTACCATCTCTATTAATATTAACTTTACTCTGTGTAATTGGGTAACCTTTTAAGAGCCTTATAGTAAATAACTGGTGGCAGGGAAACTACCTTACTGTCTGGATGAAGTTGGTAGAGCAGGTAATCTGTACCAGCCTTTCCCAGGTGTGTGTGTGATGGGTGAAAATTCATTCTCAAAGAGTGTGTGTGTCAGCTACTTGGGGCAGGGACATGAAGCACTGGTTTCAGAGAGAGGGTGCTGGAGGACGTGGCTTGGACTCTTGGCTGAGGACCCAAACCTATAGCTGTACCACTGGGGAGTCAGACCACAAACTGAGTGTGTTTCCTGGGTGCTCTTAGGGGAAAATGTGCTTGACGCAGAGAGGTCTGCATCTGGAAATATTGAGTGCATCCATTCTATAATATATATAATATATATGATTATATTCATTATAAGGCTTTTACTTCTAACTGGCTGCAATTGAGGGGAGGGCTATTTCTCATACTAAATCATAACATGGTTTGTCCCACTGCACTATAATAAGGTGCTTCTTTAATGAAGTCTGGGTGCTTAATGGGCTAGTATTACGTATGCCTAGTACATTTTGCAGAAAGGTCTTACTTGTATTCCACAACAGGGCGCTACATTAGTATATTTAGGGGAAGGTTTATACTTTCTTTTCAAATCTAGATGCTACATTAAATAGTGATCTGGGTGCATTGTGAACGAATCTGGCACTATGCCTAACGTATTTCAGTTTTGCTAAAGGAAACTAGACACAGTGGGATACATTCGGCTAGTACACTGCCAATATTCGGCTTTGTTTTATGCTAGTATTCGCACCCATCCTGGTTGGGCTTTTGTAAAACTGTTACTGGGGCAGGAATTGAACAGTGTCATAGTCATTCAATTGTAGTTTACAGAGAGCGCTGCTATTTGGTGGTGATGAACGCATGGCACAACTTTTAGTGGGAGCAACAGGTCATGATGCCACTACTTGCTACTAGCTCATTATTGTGTCTTAAATAAGTAACACTATTGCCTTTATGTTATCTGTACATGCACTTTAAATGCCTTAGTGATACCTGCTTTTAATTTATAGTCCTTGTGTTGTACCGCAGTTATTCACTCGTGTAATTATGGACTCAGCTGGATATTGTAAAATAATCTTTTAATTAGCTAGTATTGGGTGAAATCACTGACTATTGTGTTTATACTGCTTTTGTTCATTTGCTTGTGTTAAGTCCTAGCATCTATAGTACTTCTGTTAAAGCCTGTTAGCTATTTCAGATGGTGTATCTAGTGCTAGTGCTTTAATTCATGGTAACTACTGTTCCTCCTCTTAATTTGTGAATAAGCCACACTGTAATGACTACACTTAACTGCTTCTTCTGATTAATTTTGTAATGTACAAACCTGAAGCTACTGTGTGCTTACTACTGTAATTTGTTCTTTGTCTCCCTCCAACCTATTGTAGCTCTTCACCTTCCACTCCTGTATTAGGAATCAGGATTTTCTCCTGCTGGATAAAAACGGACCCCTTACAACTACTCTTGCCATCCTATCTTCAACCTAAAAGAATTCTGCTGTCCTAGTTCAAAAACAGTTCCCAAAGGATACAAGAAAGTATGTTTTACCCAAAGCCATCTGTTAAATTGCACTGTTTTTAATACATAGTGCTATATGTTATCCATACTACTAAGCCAGGTACGCAGCAGCCTTACCCCTCTATACCCCATAGGTAACTAATTTGTCTACCGTGTAAATCCCCTACTGGAGCCATCTGTTCTACCAAGAGCTCTTTTCTTATAGCTTTTCAAACTCCACCTTACCTTCTGCCCACTAGGTGGCACTCTTATCTAGGTTTGTATAGTATCCACTATCCCTTTCCTCCCATTTTAAATTCCAGTCTACTTTTCTATGTTCTTCAAATCTCAGACTGCTCCTTACTCTTCCTCCTTCATGTACCTTATTTTTTTCATTCCCAACACTACTATCCCTTATTAAATAAACAACTGAACTATCACTCCTCACTCACCTGTTACTTCCTGGAGTTCCTCAGGAGTCTGCTGCTCATAGATTGTCTCTGCAATTTTCACCTTCACCTGCTCTAACCTGCTCCATTCACCCTGCGAGCTAACTCCGCTCCCCTACCCTGCCACCAAATTCCACCGGTCACCACTACCCCTACATTTATTCCAGCCATTAGTCTCAACCCCTCCTCTACCACTCCACTCACAGTCCTCCTCTCTCTGCCCCTCCTCTTCTCACCCCTTCCCCTCAATTACAAGCCACTCCCCTTCTACAATTTCTCTATACTCTACTCCTCTCCCCTTCCTCATATTGTATCTTATACCCATTCTACATTATACCTTCCCCTCTACTCTATCTTATAAACTTATACCATCTCACTATGAACTCTTCATTAGTACTTACCCTTCTCATCCCCTCTACCACCTTATTAACTCTAATTTTACTATACCATACTACCTCCCATTCCTCCACTCCTCTTCCCCCTTCTCTCTTGTCCCACTGCAGCTCTCCCAACATCCATCTCTCCCTCACAATACCTCACTTCCATACCATCCCAGCCTCATTAGTCCAGCCCAATCACCTCTACTACTTCAAACCAAAGTTCTTACCCACATTAACAAGACACAACTTACCTAAACCTCTTTCATATCATCCCCCACACTCAAAAGGAAAACTAAATCACCTACTGCCTTCTTTCTTCATCTACCTACTTCTAGCAGGTGATATACACCCTAACCCTGGACCTAGTTCCTCTAACAACCCCACCCCTCCAAAAACTACCAAAACTACCAGCGTCAAAAGCCTTAAATTAGTTACTGTAAATGCCCAAAGTTTATGAAATAAAGCAACTAGCTTCCATGCCTGGCTTAACCAGAACCAACCTGACATAGTATCTGTCTCTGAGACTTGGTTATAACCATACATCTCTGACTCAGAAATTCTACTCCCTGGTTACCAAGCCATTAGACATGACCATATGAATAGAAGAGGTGGAGAAGTAGCCTTGATATTCTCTAACATACTCCCCATTATTCCATACCCAAATCCCATTCCTCAATTTAACAATGCAAAACTTGTGGTAGGTGTGCTACAAATGAATAATCATAAAAATATCTGCATCATATCCCTCTATATTCCCACAAGTAACAACACTACTACTTTAGAAGAAATCTTCCAATGGGCCTCCACTAATATTAACCTAGAGACCTACATTCTAGGTGATGTTAACTTAGACTGGAATAAAATTAACAACCAAAATCCCACCATATCTGTCAATCTCTTCAACTTTACCCAATTTACCAACTTTATCACCAGACCCAACAAAACCAGTCCTCCAGGATCCACTCTGGACTGGATCATAACTACCTACCCTATCAACATATTAGACTCAGGCATCCTCCCTGACTCTATTGGTGACCACCTGCTTGCCTTTATCCTTTGAGCAACCCATTACTCCCCTCACCAGCACCAGTATATGCATACTCATAATCTTACAAACTTCAACCTTCTCTTAACATCCCCAAACAAACTAAATGGAACACTTTAAAAACACTCCCTCTAGACAACGCCATTGATTATTTCAATTCCACTTTCCTAAATATACTTAATACCCAAGCCTCCATGATCTATACAAGTCAAACCCAACCCCGCTCCATGGCTAACCAAAGAAACCAAAAAACTTATGCTACAACGAGATAAATGCTAGAAACTTTCTCAGCACAATAAACATCCTGAACCCCTCCTTAAATATAAGCAACTCCGCAACATCACCAAAAGACATATAATTAAGGGTAAACAATCATACTATATGAAACTCCAAATCAACCACTCCAAAAATCCCAAACAGTTCTGGAACTCCATAAACTCACTCCTTCACCCAGGCACCAAAATCAAACCTTGCCCTGATACTACTAAGACTGATCCAGAAATTGCCACTCTCTTCAACTCCTTCTTTATTAACTCTATAGCTGAACTACCTAAATCCTTCCCAAATACCCCACCCTCACAAGTCAGTCACTCCACCCCAGCCTCTCAATCCAACCCCCCCATCTTTGAACTTAAAAACCTCCTACATAAAAAACTCCTCAGCAAGGAAAACCCTGCTCAAATGCCCCAGATAACATTCCCTCTAAATTCTTAAAAATCGCTGCAGATGGCATCACCCTTCCCATTAGCATCCTAATCAAGAGATCCATACAAGAATCTTATGTCCTTAAGCTTTGGCATGCTTCCTTTATACATCCTCTCCACAAAGGCGGTAAAAATAATAATACCTCAAACTTTCACCCCATAGCCATCCTCTCCCCTATATCAAAAATACTGGAAAAATGCATTCACACCCAACTATTGCCTTTCCTAACCACAAACCATCTAATCTCTCAAACCCAACATGGCTCCCGCCCCGGCCATAGCACTATTACTGCTTTTTTCTCATTCATAGACATAGTCAGTCATGCCCATGACTCCGTAAAAATCATTTCTATAGTATTATTAGACCTCTCCAAGGCTTTCAACACTATCTCCCATGCCCATCTTTTCAACCACCTTACTAATCTAAACCTTTCTCAAAACTTCCTGTCCTGGTTTTTATGTTACCTATCTGATAGATCTCAAGCTGTAAAATGGAAGAAAGGCACTTCAGACATTCTGCCCACTCCTACTGGAGTTCCCCAAGGATCTATTCTTGGCCAAATGCTGTTTAACATCTTAGTCAATGATTTTCACTCGGCCATCCCAAATACAAAAATAGTACAATATGCTAACAACTCCACTTTAATCTGCTGTGCCATCAACCTCCCAGAACTTCAAGCATACACACAAACCGCCTTCTCTGCCACGGAGTACTGGATGTTGCAAAACTATCTATCTCTAAATGCTAACAAATCCAAAATACTACTCTTCACTCCCTCAAAATTCTCCCCACTTGATAAAAATTCTTTCCAAATTAGAAGTCACAACAATTCTACTATAGAAATCATTCCCTATGCCAAACTTCTTGGGGTCACCATAGATGAACACCTAAAATTTGACACACATATTCAACTAAACATCAAGAAAACACATCAAAAACTCAGACTATATATACTATACAGAAACATCCATCTCACTCCTTCTACTAGACAAACCCATGCCACTACCTACCTTCTCCCCTCTCTATTGTATGGTGCACCTATACTAACTAACCTATCTGCCTCCATCTCTTCCAAAATGGAAAGTTGTTACAATAAAATCTCCAAATTTGCCATAAAAGTCAAACACTCCTCCCAACATTGCTCTGCCCTCCACTTACTTAACTGGCTAGAACTTCCCAACCATCTCGTCTACCTACAACGTATTACTGTCCATAGGCGATTATTTAACCCTACTCTATGCCCTGCTCTCTCCAACATCCTACAATCTTACTCCTAACAGGCCACTTAGATCTTCCCACCTAAACCTATCACAGTCTACAAACCAATCCGCCCTGCTGGTCGTCTCCTCCTGTCCTTCTCCCTAGCCAAAAAATGGAACTCTTTCCCTCCTTCTCTATGTACTATTGACAATATTGACAACTTCAAATCACATCTTCATTCCTACTTTTTCTCTAACTGGAAATGCAATTGCACCATACCCACCTAACCTTCTACTCTCTACATTCTAAATCATATTTTCCCTACTTCCCCTTTCCCTACTACTTAATTGCTCCAGATATGACTCACTCTTCAGTGTTATCTCACATATATTTTGTATATATTGTACATAGTTTGCTCCCCCTGTTCTTCTTTCCCTATCATTTGTACTTGTTTTGCCATAACCACCCACATAAGACACATTTTCTATACAACTACTGGAAATTTTTCCCTCTCAACACATGAGTTTTATGCAAAGTTACCAATGTACCAGTTAATGTCTTTGATTATTAATGTATCTGCACCCTCAATATTAACTGTAACTTGCTTACCTTATGTATTTGCATCTTGAAGAGTACTTTAATCTGAATATCTAATACTTACTATGTAATGTGGAGCTTTACCAACATACCAGTTCATGTCTCAATCATGAACTGTAATTTTAATCTGAAATTTTAATGTCTACTATGTAATGAGGAGCTTTACCAATTTACCAGTTCATGTCTCTGATTTATAATGTATCTACACCCTTTATATTAAATGTATTTTGCTTACCTTATGTATCTGCATCCTGAATTGTTACTTTAATCTGAAAAAATCTAATTTCTATTATGTAATGTTGGAGCTTTTTTCCCCCGGGCCTCCACTGAAAATGGGCTCCTGGGCTCAGTGGACCCCCCCGGTCATCAAAATGAAATAAACAAATAAATAAATAAATAAGTGAACATCCCTCTCCATTGCAGTGGGGACATCATAGTGCTCTTCTTATCTTTTTGTTTTTAAGAAGGGATACTGGGCAAGAATATAAGAGAAGCAGAAGGTATGATGAGAAGATGAAGAATAGTAGAAGGGGAAAATATACAGTTATATAACATAGACAGATACTGGCAGGGAAGTGCTGA
This sequence comes from Protopterus annectens, assembly GCF_019279795.1. NCBI lineage: Eukaryota > Metazoa > Chordata > Ceratodontiformes > Protopteridae > Protopterus > Protopterus annectens. Next base: position 706,075,914 of record NC_056729.1, read on the forward strand.
CACACACAGGGTGGGAGAAAACTGTGGATTCAGAGTCATACAAACAAAGGGATGACACACTGGTGATTGGGAGGACTGGACAACATACAAGGAAGAACACTGATCAACAAAGGAGGAGAGCACCAAAGGGGGTAGGGAAGGTATGGTCTTCTATAACACACTGACCATCCTCTCCAATGGGACCTGCTTCAGGTGCTGCTGGCAGGGATAGGTAGTAATGTGAATGTAGCAGTCACAAGAGGAGCTTGTCTAGGCAGCTCATGCAGGCTTCCAGCCACTGGTTTGGCATTTATCCTACCACCTTCACCATCTCACTGCATGTGATGAAATCACTTCCTCTGGAAGTTCCACTGGAGGGAACAATGGAACTTCCTACAACTGAAGCACCACCAGGAGCAGGAGTGGTAGCCACCTGGCAGCCTCCCATTGCATGTACCGGGGATGAATACCTGAATGTAGGTTGGTTCAAAGCATGGGATTTCTGGACCTGTTGTGGAACTCTAGATCTTGTCCATGCCACTGGCAGTGCTGTGGCAGCTGCTTTGCAAAATGGGAAAATAAATGGAGAGAAATAAAATAAACATAAACAAATTTAAAAGAAAGGATAATGACAAAAGAAGGGAGGGAGAGAGAAAGAAACATTTGCATAACATCACTATAATCAATATATGAAACACATTTAATAGATGACATCATAGTAATATTTAGGTATTGTTGTAAAAAGCTTCAATTTGGCTAATGGTATGAGTGCATGGTGCAATATACCGCTATGAAATGATGCGTTATTTGAACAGGGTTTACACAGGTAGCAGTCCTGACATATGTAAATTTGGTTATTAGGAATAATAATTGGCTTATGCAGTGGTGGGATAATATGATGAATCTGTGCCTATCTTACTTTTAATACCTATCCTGTTTTTAACAATAGCATGTATATAAGAATCAAATTGCAAAAGTCACATACAGAAAACCTGAGTAATTGCACAGTACATTTTCTGAACTACATCCATATGCATATTGCTTTCAGATACTTATTGTATTAATATGCATTATTTATACAATTGTATTTACAGAAATAATTAAGTTATGTACCCCCATGTGCCAAATAAAAGTCTTTCCATGTTCCTCAGGTAGAAATAAAAAAACATTTTCCTGTATATCCTCCAGTGCTGTGACCCAGGACATGTGAAGGGCCATCACAGAGGGACAAAATAGCAAACCCATAGTCTTCGCTAAGATGGCATTTGTTTTATAGAGTGTATAAAGTGACCCTGAGGGACTGTATATTCCCTATGTGTGACCTGAGAGACATGTTACATAGGCAGCTTGTACAACATAAGTCTCACTTTGCACATAGGATGCAAATCAGACATATTTACCATGGCTGTTCTACGTCTGCCCCCTGTTATGAGGGCCATCATGCAGGGTGACCTAGGTTAGGCACACACCACATCACTACTACCACACCACCACTCAACGTGGAGGTGAGTAGGATCACACATGGAAATTTGGAACTAATGGCGAAGTAATGTCCATTATGGTCCATCACTCATCTTCATGCAGCCCACCTTCTGCTAGGCAAGGGCTGGGTAGTGTCCATTATCCACAAAAGATAGGACCATGCGCAGAATGTATGAGATTATCACAGTGCTGAAACATCTGCTGATACTATGTCTTAACAGACACAGGACCATGCACAGAATGTAAGAGATCACCACAGTGCTGAAACATCTGCTGATACTATGACTCAACAGACACAGACACACACATACATCTCCAATTCCCACATCTACATCCATGGAAATAATAACAATGCCCCATCCCTGCCCAGTGCACCAAGACCCCCCCCCCATCTGACACACAGTGAGTCAGGATGATATCAGTCATAATGTATATAATTTCCTGTGGATGACACTGGACACTACTGCTCCTCCCATCTGTGCAAATAATGATAACTGTGTTCTGCCCTCTGTCCATTGCTACTTAGGTTGCCTGTGTCTAATGCACAATGTGGTCAGGCTATGCACAAATGAGCATAGCCTGATTGTAGGTTTCTGTGCATCAGTTTTAACGTTTAGTGTAATGCTTTATGACTCAGATGCTGCTGGCATGGTGTACTGCACCCACCTTCATCTGGCATAGCCTTCCCATGTGCCATCTCTTCCACAACCTTCTCATCATGCTTGCCCTCCACTATCTGGTGTAGAAGAAGTCAGCCCTCCTGCATGCATACTCTCTGCTACAATGGTTTCTGCAATATTATTTTATGTAATATAGCGCAGACAGAAACTATCTTAAAACATGTGCCAGGGTCATAGTGAAGGACACTTCCAGTTGCATACAGGCAGTAAAACCAAACCTTCAGCAGGCTAAAAATATGCTGAGTTGATGATTCAGGCTTGTGACAAGGCATTTTTGTAAACATTGTTTGTCACAATCTGTGGATTTTTGATGGATGTTATTAACCATGACTCCATGGTGTATTTGGCATCAACAATAAAATTCCCCTGTAAAAAAATCACACTCCACAATCCATTGATATGGGTGAAATGGATGCCATACTTGGAGGGCATGGATACTACCTGGATGCAATTAGACACATTATAGATTTTACTCTGTGCATCGCCAACCACCTGACAGTAGTAATCTTTAAGGTTAATGTACCTTCTTCCATGCTCACCAGGTGGATGCAGTCTTTAGCCCCCATAACCTCAGGGGAAACTGTCTATGTCATAAAAGGTCTGTGTGCTGTTATGTTTGGTATGAGCAAAACAAATATACTCTTCCATATGGTGCAGCGTGGCATCAGAGAAGATATGCAGTATTCTTGCAGGAGGTACGTGGGATAGTCCTACCATGTCCCCCTTTGGTTGCTGAAAGGATCCTCCAGCTAGTATTCTCAAAGCCACATATATTTTCATATCCACAGAGACAGGTACTTCACAAGTCTCATGGGCTTGCAAATGAGCGTGATAGATCTCAGTCTTAGAATCATAATTGCAACTGATGGATTGTAAGTGTGAATATGGGGTTATATACACTAATGCGAGGTTGCAGTACTTAACATACATAAGAAGCAGGGGTGGAGCACAACCCTTACAGTGGGTGGTGCAGGGGGGGGGATTGAACTTCCCTTTCAAAAATAGATTACTGTCATTGTAAGCAGTTTATTATTTGCTGTATGTGTATTGCAACATCTCAATTTTTTTTAAGTTGCAGGACTCACACAATAGCAAAACTTGCTGCAAAAATATTCTAGAATACTAACATTTGAATAGTTCTTGAAACCTAAAAAAACTTCAATAAGTATTTCAATTCATGTAAGTTGTGTGTTCTTTTGAATTAACAGAAAAAAAATGATTCAAGATATATCAAAATTCTAACACCTGACTTACTGAAATAGTTTCAGAAAGGAGAAACAAATGGAAAAATGTTAACAAATTTGTCATCTGATTCTTTAATACAGTGGATGTAGTTTGCTTTAAAAGAAAAGAAGAAAGATTAGTTTCAAAGCTGTCTCTTTTCCTTCTTTTATATACCCTTCTGTAGTCACAAAGCACTTGTTTCTGTCCTCTATCTTTTCGGTAATTTCTATGGCCTGCTGTCGCACCTTTTTTCACTCCAGTCTTTATTTCTTTTCTGACCTTCTTCCTTTTCTTCATGTTCATAGATATGTGGTCCCAAAGTTCTGGCCTGATGCTGTTTCATGGATGCTAAACATTAATAGACTGATTCCAGTCCTATATGTGTTAATGACCATTCCAGTTTGTGACGTTCACCTCTTCTACTTCTGTATTTCCATCTTAGCTCCCAGTGTGATTCACTAATCTGCAGAATTATCAAAAAAAGGACATGGCTCCTATTTACTAGTATCTGTAGTGCTTTCACCACCAGTCATGTTGCTTTGTGTTTAAGACTGCATTCAGCACCCTCTTTTTACCCAAGGCTTCCTTTACACATTTTTGAAACCTCTGCCTGATATATTGCTTCAAAGTATCTGGCTTTCCTTTTCATACACCAAGTCTATGCCAAGTTAGCCATCACTGTGACCAAGAGAAAGGTACAACCCTCACTATGTTCCAGTTGACCTGGAAACAATTAGTGGCTAAACTGTGGGAGGTACTGAGACGTTAACACAGGTGAGTGCATACTGGGGGGTCTAGAGTGTGTACCCAGTCATACCCTAAAATAGATCTCCAGTACAGCCTGGAAAATGCAGGGATATTTTGTCCAAGTGAAACATTGGCTGAGCAGCTGTGGAGGTCCTGTGATATTTATTTTATTTATTTATTTTATTTGCAGTTTGTTAACTGGGAAAGTCCATTGGGCTAACATGAGCCCTTTTTCAATGGAGGCCCAGGGAGAAAAGCTCCATGTACATACATACATACAGAAACAATACCAGCAACAATCACAACAAAATTAATATAGGATATTACAAAAATAAAAGTCAGCAGAAGTTATTACAAACAATTTTACATGACAAAAATAACAGAACTGTATACCTTGTCAAAGGTATAGATTTTTGGTCCATTAAGCAATAAGATTTCTGGGAGGAAGATAACGTGTAATATTTATTGTGAAAAGAAAAAGAGGGAGAGTAGGACATTATAGGTATAACTGTATAAGCTATATATATAACTACTATGTATATAACTATAAGGTGATATGCCAGTATGCCCCATTACACATCTATCCCAAAGACAGCGTGGGTACAGGCAAGGGACAGAGAAAGTAGGGCATAATGAAAAAATTCATTCCCTGGCAACAATATGATACTGTCCCAGCATCCCTGTTCTCCTCACCAGTCCTGGACTTGGGTCAGGATTAGCCTTAGAGAGGATCAAGTGGATACAGAAGACCCAGTGAATGAACACAGTACAAGAAGTGTTCTGATGGTCAGTTGTAGATACCCAAAAAGAACCAAAAAAATGCTGACGCTAAATTTGGTCAGATCTTGCATGAATATAACCACTTTTAGTGTGTCTAATCTATTAACTTTTATCAGTGATTTGTTCTTGATATGGGAGTCTCTACAGTGCTCAACTATTGGGACAATGATTTCCTTATAATTTATTAGCTGCAATAGACATTGCCATTCCCCTTTCATCTTTTGCAGCTCACCATTTACACTGTTCTCTATTTCTTCCCTAATGTACACTTCTTCCCTACCATTTTTTTCTGCATTTCTCCCATGGAGCATGTATTGGTATCTCAACATCCCATGACCTACAGCTTAAGGCCCATGCCTTAGTGATACTGGGTCTATATTATATGTTCAGAGTTTGAAAACTTCTAATGTTAAATAATCAAATTTAAATGTTCAAAGTTTCAAACATTGAACATAATAATAAAAATAAAAAAACAAACAAACGGAACTTGCCTGACTAGTGTAGGCAGGGGGGGAAAGCCCCCTACACCCCCCCCCCGCTCTTTAAATATACCAACTCCGAGACTGCACTATAGTGCGGTAAAGGGAAGATTTCCCTCACTTCACTGTAGTGTGGTCTCAGAGTTGGTATATTTAAAAGCGGGGGCTGTGGGGTGTGCATCGGAGCTTGCCCCCCTGCCTGCAGCCGGTAGTTTTGGGCTTGGGTTTTTTTTTTTTTTTCATATGTTCGAAGTTTTATAACTTCGAACATTTAAAGTTGATATTTTAACGTTTGAAGTTATAAAACTTCGAGCATATGATATAGACACAGTGATACCTACATTATCACTCCCTTCTTCCATTGAAGCTTCTAGACATACATATTGTTTATTAGACTGACTACTTTGTATATATTCATCTTTCCATTCTTCTCTTATTTACCTCTTATTGCCTTGTACCACTCCTCCAAACACTAACTTGCTGACTGCTTTTCCCTTCATTTTTTGCAATTACATCATATAATAATCAACCATATCCCCTTCCCATCTCTGCAGTTTAGTTTAATGGCACCATAGTTTTAAGAGTCTATTGAATCATTTCTTTTAGAACTTTTATTCTTATATATAGGGTTCAGGATGTTTCTGATATTAAGACTCACCTTTAGCATCCTCTTTCCCTTGCGACAATAAATCTTTTTTTTTGTGCAATTCCATCATCCTCCAATTTGATGCTGTGATCTGGACTTTTCCATTATTCAGATAGCTTCCACATTTTCAGAGAATGCTGTTATATTGTCAGGGTTTCAGATGACAGCATAGTAGTCCTTTTAATTAAATTCCCCATTCTGCATTTATCAGGTGATCCACGCCTACATGGTCATTGATGATATGTTATCTAGCCACCAAATGCATTAAAGGCAATATGAGTTCTCCATTCCAGTGTTTTCCCTGGAAAAGCTCCATTCCCTACAAACTTCTCATTTAAATTTCTTCCCTTCTCTCTTCTGTAATGTTGCCATTTACTAGGATTGTAAATGTCTTCATCAATGTCTTATTGTGACACACATTGTTGTCCCTTTTGTGCAATTCTCCCTAAGCGTTCATTTGTTTCTCTGAAAATGTGGTTGGGATGGCCACCCAAGCTCCTTTTCCAGCAATGGACACAACTCCATCATTATTTATTTCATTGTTATTGTTGCTGCCTTCAGTGACCTTATTCATTGTTTACTGAACATTACCTGCCTCCTTGCTATCCCATCTTGTTAATCCCTGATTTCACTATTTACATGTTGATAGGGGCTTCTTCTCATTTTCCATTCCCTTCCTCCCCTCACCCTCAGCTAAGAGGCCTACTTAGCCATCCCCATAGTATCTCATTAGTTTCCTGTCCAGGATAAGAACCAGCCCATTCTTTCCTCATCTAAGGCAACACATTTGTGGTACATTTGTTGCCCAGCTAGTTTGAGAGCTCATCAGCCTATTTATTATCCTTTGGAAAAAAATTCAGAAGCCAGGAGGTCTTCTTTTATATGTGGAGCCTCTCTCTCTCTGTCTCTCCCTCCTTGTCTAACTTGCTCCTCCCCAATGTGATTGCTGGACATTGCTTAGGCCACAACTTAGGAGATCCCTTGAACTCCTGTAGGAATGTAATCTTGACCTACATGCAACATGTCACTCCAATCCAATAGCTGTTACCAACAACTACGCAATGTTCCTGTTAGGTTCAGTGATACAAGAGATCATTCAATATCCCTCTCCCTAAGATGCGTCAGCCAGCATTGGGCACTGATTCCAACCCTCCCTACCTTAGTCTTTAAAGCACCTGGTCATCTGGGACATAGTCTGGGCTTTTCTCATTATGTCACAGGACTGAGGCACTCCCTTTTCCTAATGTTAATTCTCCTATCTGACTTCCCACCTCAACCTTGTACCCCCAGCTTCACTGAGCTTATGAGGTCACAGATCTCCATGGACATCATCCTTCAGCAACTGTCCACCATGTAGCATACAACAGAAGTAAACAGAATATATTACTGTGCAGCTAAATTAATAACAGATAACGGTCTTCCACAAGAACACAGGGTAGTGACAGAAAGGAAGGGAAGAAATTGAATACCTTAATGGAAGTATCGAATAGAGAAAATTATAAAGCAATTAAGACAAGAAGTGTCACTGTTAAGAAAGGATAAAAGAGGGAACAGATCAGCAAAAATACTTAAAAAGATAGACGTGATAAAAACAATGTACAGTATAGGTCAAGATCTGTCGTGCAGTATCGCAAATAAACTAAAAATTTCAGCACAGGTGAAAAAAAACTTAGGAGATATGCAGATACATATAAAGGAAAAGTACACAATAAGCAATTTATTGAAGATGCAAAAAAGTTTTATAGAGAATTGGGAAACAAGATAAAAGGAATCGAAAGACCACCAAAAAAAAAAGAAGAAATAGATATATTTTGGAGAAGTATTTATGAGGATCCTGTGGAACATAACAAAGATGCTAAATGATTAGAAGAAGTAAAAGAAAAAATAAGAAGTTTAAAGGTACAGGATATGAAATGAGATGAAGTAACAGCCAGAGAGATTGAAACAAAGTTAAGAAAAGCATCTAATTGCAAAACCCCAGGCCCAAATGCAGTACCTAACTTTTGGTTAAAAGTATTAACATATTTGCACAAAAATTTAGTATTGAGTAAGAACTATTTATAGGTGCACCCCCGAACAGATACCAATTCAGCTAACAACAGAAAAAATAATGCTCCAACTTAAGAATGAACCTACAAGCTACTCTAAAAACTATATACCAATAACTTGCCTTCTGACATGTAAAAACTATACACCAGAATCGATGCCGCAAAGTTTATAGTAATTTAGAAAAAAACTCAATTATGGCAATAGAACAAAAGGGCAATAAAAGGAAGTCATATGGAACAAAGGATCATTTGTTGTTAAATAAAGTCAGAGTGGAAAGCTGTAAAAAGGGGACGAATCTAAGTATGGCATGGATTGACTACAAAAAAGCATTTGATAGTATCCCACATTCATGGATAAAAGAGTGCTTAAAAATCTATAAGATACACCCTGCACTGATCAACTACATTACAGTGACCATGACACAATGGCAGACCATTTTGCAATTAAGCCATGATAAAGAAAAAATAATTATTACAGAGATAAACATTCAAAGGTGGATATTCCAGAGTGACTCTTTGTCATCGCTGCTACTCTGTCTTGCCCTTAACCCATTAAGCTGTCTAATTAACAGCTTAGGCCATGGCTATAATTTGGCTCCTAGAAAACAACAGAATAACTACTTCTCATCTTCTCTTTGTCAGTGATTTAAAATTGTGTAGCTCATCAGATGAGGAACTAAAAGCACAACTGCTAGCTGTCAAAACTTTTTCAGATGATATAAGAATGCCATTTGGTCTACGTGCAAAAGCAACCTTTAAAGCAGGAAAGCAGCAGCACCAAGAAAACACCAGTTTGGGACAAGAATGTAATATAAAAGAACTTGAGCAAGAGGGAGTGTATAAATACTTGGGAATTGATGAAAGATCAACAATAAAATATGAACAAATGTGAATAAAACTTAGCAAAGAATACTTTGAAAGACTTACCCCCGGATTCATGAAGCTCGGCGCAAGTCCGGCATAAGGCTTGCACCAGCCGTGCAGCGTAGATGTGGAGTAGTCGCGCCATATGCATATTAATGAAGGCATGCAGCCGCCACAGCCACGTGCATAGGAAACGTGTGGGAGTGCAAGGGGCATATCGAAGTTGCGCAGGGAGGCGTGTCAATGTCGGCTTTCGAGGAGGAACCTAAACTGCTGAATATTATATTCTGGCAGCAATAGTAATAGTACCTATCAGTGTCCATGGAGACTGAAACGTATGCAAAGCAGAGTCCCTGTGAACAGAAAATGAAGACTCAACCACAAATACACGGTAGGGAATAACGGGTCCCTACCCATGAACAAATGACAGGAAAACCGTGTGCCTGTAGTCAGACGTAGTGTTGATAGCTATACCATGTGGAAGTGAAACGTATCAGATGTTAGCGTGCCGCCAGTAGGTACGTCCAGTCCAACGGAGAGAGTCACCAGCCGACCCATAATTTGAGGGAGGGAACATAGCTGTGCAGATGTGTCCATAACAAAATACACAAGGAGAAATGTAGATATAGGTAGTGACCGTATGTCTGAATCATATCCCACAAACCATGTAATAGTCACATACAAAAGGTATGTCCGTATTTCACATACCAAATGTGATAGGAAATAGCATACGCATGTAAACGAAACAGAAGGAGCATATAAATGAGCCATAACAACACGGACACATGTAGGCCGAAAGGAACAGTATGATCCGTACCGTCGAACAAGATTACCACCTGTCCCACTTTGCAAGCAACTGTCCCTCTGTGGGCAGATGTGTCCTGACACAAACATGTAAAACTGGCAAATGTCCAGAGAATATAGGACATAATTCCTCCGTAGACGTCATGCAATAGTTGCATTAAACATATTTCACTGGAAGTATATTACATAAATGTCATAACAAACAGAATAAGATACCGAAATGCTACAAGAATAAGCTTAGATATAGGCAAGAATTGTAAGTTCTATCTGCTGAACTGACCGTGGGTATGTGTCAGCCTGTAAAATATGCTGTGTTCACTGCAACTGTCACACACTGTGGCCAATTGAAAATGTGGAAACACAACCGTTGACGGTGGGGAGGCAATGTCCACAACAGTCGGACATGTGTAAGGAATAGCTTGGACATAGGAAAAGTTGCCATCCTACCAATGAGTAGAACAGGCTGGCAAAATCCGGAAGGCAGCTGTATAATCTGAACATGTATGTGAGACAATCGAATGGGTAGTACCCGGATACACCAACCAAGTAATGAAAGTGAAGTAAGGGCGTGTACCTATGTGCGTGAGGTATAGCATGTGGAAAGCAAACATGGCAGGGTAGTCCACACAACCATAAAGGTACCTGACACATGTAGGGTAGTCAATGTGTAACTCTGGCCATGTCATGGGCCAACAACCAAAGTAGTGCTCTATAGGGTGTGAGTAATTCGCGTGTGAGGGGTGTGTGTTTAATGGTAAATTCCTCAAAGGCGATACTTGTGTCATATGCAGAAAAGGTGAACCGGAGGTGTATGAGGGGGCAGCGGGTGAAGTGGAAAGAAACACAACCTCATGTAGAAACAGCTGCAAGACAAGCAGACAGGCCATAGTGTAGAACACAATCCCACAAACATATGAATATGGAAATATGCGAGACAAATGTATAGATACGGCACCATCACATACTCACAGATGGGTCCTGATGGAACTGGCCATAACAAACGCAACACACCTGGATGCATAATAGCCTACTCAGCATACCCTCCACAACACACAACCTGCCACCATACCAGAACGTCCACAAAATCCAGTTGTACTTAGTCCACTGGTTTGTTGCAGAAACAGCTACACACAGTGACCCCTACGCATATGTAGTAGGTATTGTCACCCTAGGCAGTGTCAGGATTGCAAACCATGTATCCCCTGCAGGTAAAACCCCCTGCACATTTTTGTGAAGCCACAAAAATCTTTGTTGTCTAACTTGTTTTGGTCTTGACCAATTTTTGGGATATCCCTCACGGGATGACCAACTTGTGTAAATAGTAGAATGGGTATGATGACATGATGTCCAATCCAGTAGGTATCTTGACACAAGTCAGAATGTACAGTGGAGGTCCATGAAACTGTCCAGCCCTAAGTGGGCATGCATAACCTACCACCCAGGATAAAATACCTTCCCGTGATGTACGTGTCCAGACATGAACAGGAGGGAGAATATAATGCACACATTTGCAAAGTGGAAAACGGCATGGGGGCGAGGAAGACACTACATAAACAGGTCAACCCTGATCAAGTGTGAGGGACACTGATGGTGTGAAGTCATGACTGACCATGCCTGTCAACCTGTGTGAGCAAGATATCTGGACAGAGCCGTGAATATAAGTGAGACAAAGGTCCAAAATCAGGGACAATCTGTAAACATATCTCTTAGAAACATAGAATTTGATAGAATAACAGTTTGCACATTGGCATTAATGTCTGGAGTATGAAGTCTGAAACCCAACTGTCTGTCAACATGTTCCGACTGCAGTCTTTAATGCTGAGCTACTGCTGTGCCAGAACACGACAGCATATTACAGAGGTCCGTGCCATACCACTCAACTGTCCGAATATTCGCAGAATGACTAGGGTCACCACCTGTCCTACTTTGTGAGTAACAATCCCTCTGTAGGCAGTTGTGTCCTGTGAAAAAAATCAAGACATAGCAAATGTCCTGAGAGTTTATTTCCTAATTTACTTTAATAGTCACATAAAACGGTTATTTTATATATGAATCCTCAATATGTTATGTGAAGTAGCATAAGCAATTCAAATGTTACTAGAATAAGCTATTATATGTACAAAAAAGGTTAAAGTTCAGTACTATGCACAGCTGTAGGTATGTTTTGCCCTGGAAAATCTGACATCTCTACAGAGCATGTTCCACTTTGGGCAGTCAAAAAGGTGGCAACCCTAAGAATGACCACAGGTTCGCCCCATAGTGTTGGTGTTTGCCTCTGGCAACCTGCACCAGTGTGGTAAATAGCTGAGGATTGGCGTCACTAAATAATGAGAAATATCCTGAGTATAAGACTCCACAACCTGCAGAAAAGTCATGATAATGCAAAACCTAGCATTCTATCAACGTTCTAAGCTTGTAAGAGCAATCGTTAAAATGTGTCCCTAATTGTCCCCCCATCATGTAATTTTTGTGCAGGTTCGGTGCTCTAAGAGGTTGAGAGGTATGGTCCGTACATATTTACAGGAACAGCCCTTCACACTTGTGTAATGTACAACTGCATACCTGTAGTCACTTCATATCCAAAAATAATAATCCCCGTATGACTGTATACAGGTAATAGTCAAATGTGAATGGGAACACCCCTCACTGTGGAGTATGGACTATAACAACCCCACCCATAATATGTAATGCCAACAGAATAAGCTGCTGACAGGTGCCCAAACACCTGTGTCTATAAACACAGGTAAAACTTCAAAATAGGGAGATAATCCCTGTCCATATGCTTCGTCTGACATTTGACCTCAGCCAGGGAAGTTCCATTCACCAGGTGGACAAGCCTAAAGCCAGATCACTACATGAGCACCCTGACAATCAAAGACCTGTATGTGGCTGGACTATATGCCTTGGCATTCTGCATATCCTCGGAGTGATTAACAATGCAGCCGGAGTCCACAGCAGTAGGCAATAGGGAATGTGTAATATGTAGTACCGCCTTTTTCCCAGCAGGAGAATGGATGCCTGTGTCGTAGGTGAAGCGGTGAGGCATATGTTGATGTAGCTAAGTACTATGGGTATGCATAACAATGAGGGAGAACACCAATAGAATAGTGGTTCCGGTATCCGGCCAACGTGAATGCAGTCCCGGTTGACCTACGACCACTGCACATATAACTTGAAAGTGTAATGAAAGCATTCGTGCAGTACACACATTTAAATATGTAAAGGTGAACGTGTGTTTCGCAGTTGTGCATAAACTGGAATACAGATATGTAACTGTTACGGTCAGAATTATGAAAGTTCACGGAAGCACAATTATCTATGAAACATATGTAACCCACAATAAGGATATGCAAGTTTGCCTGCGCGTGTGTAATCCGCTCACAGAATGGAAAATGAATGGTGTTTTCCCCACGTTCTATGTACATGGTTCATACCTGTTAAACCTGTAAAGTACAAAACTGGACAAAGCCATGACAACAACTGATACAGATAGGGACAATCCCCAGATATTGCCCTAACAAACTTAGAAAGTGGATAGAATAACAGGTGTGTCACTAGCATGGATACTCTGAAGGGTATGAAGTCGTAACCTGAAATGTTTGCCATTATTTACCAACGTCAGTCTTTAATGATATGCCACTAGACACAAAGTTATGAAAACGGACCAAAGATAAGAGGAAAACAGCTGTAAATACAGCAGAAATCTGTACAGTTGAAAGGTATGATATGGAGATATATATACACATATATCCACAGACATAATCCAAAGCAAATTACGAGATGAGGAATGTACAGGCATGTGTATATATGTACATATATATATATATATATATATATATATATCTGTATATATATATATATATATATATATATATATATATATATATATATATACACACACATGATACATGAATAGATATATACACAACAAACATATGTCCTTGTACATATAACACATGTACATAAATAGATCATGGTATAGCTAATATGGGTAGACAGACATACATGAATGAAAGGAGAATACACCGATGGTTTCCAAACCATTGCCCAGAAAGTACCAGTGTGACAGGGCCTGCAAGTTTTACATGTTAAATATGAATATAGGTGTCCTTTGCAGGACCCCAAAAATTGATCCTGTATGAAGGGCAAACCGTCATTGATGCAAAAGAAGTCACACCTGCAACTACGATATAGCTGTACATGCAACAGTAGCAGGTGCAAGGGTAACACATGGGTCGATTGAATGTATGACGTACGAGCTGATATCCGCAGAGTGGGGAGTGCTCGGAAGTGTCCTCACACTTTATTATCGCTCACATTAAACATATCTAATGGGTACTGTTGTTGTGTCAGGTATGGGAATCATGGGTACACAGAATTGGGCCAAGGTGTTGGTTGGCACAGATCTATTAGGTACGCCCCGTGGGAGTAATCAATATACCTATGTGGGTATAGCACACGCCTACATTCTCCAAAAATTTGCAACCCATCTACTGGATATTGTGTAAACCATTGGGGGAAGACGTAGGGACCTATATCAGTGTCATGTAGGAGATTATCATGGATGGACACGCGTACCACCAAGATGGTAACCATACCTGCCAGAATGTCAGAATAAGACAGCTGGACTAAGGCATAGTACACGACAGACAAATAGGGACTATATTAAATATACCTCAGACAAAGTCAGACCGTTGATAGAATAATTGCGTAGTCAGGAATATGAATGTTAAGAGAGTTAGTAATCATGAAATAGAAATGTCAGTCGTGATTAATTAACCGCACAGTCCGTCATGGCTTGCCAGCAATCTACCAGAAAGGCACATTATCATGATAAATGTAACAGAATCATAGGTCAAACCTCAGGGCATATACCCATAATGTGTACAGGTGAGAGGTATGAAGGTAACCCGTCCTAATGAAATGTACAGAACTAGTGATACTAGGTGGACAGGTGAGAAGAAAGACGTCAGGACAAATGACAAAACATGTTTGTCCACAAATGTGAATTACAACGTATGGCCTGTGAAAGTCAATGTGGAAGGTTAATAGACTCAAAAGACATGTGTCCCTCAGGGTGGCATGCAGTGTCACTGATACAGTGTACAGTCCCCCATACTCGTACGTGAGCTCTGCCACTGACGGAAAGCTCAAATACCGGCGTACACATAAGGTACATGATGGAATAATTAGTGTGGATAAGCCCCTGTTGGCCTGTGTGAGGAATATAACCCAGTGGGTGGGTGTGTCCTGCAATAGGAATGTAATGGTAACTGGCCTGTGATGGTGCCATGTATTGTGTGTATTGGCATAAGGAAATTGATGTCCAGTATCTGAAACATACCTTGCAACTGTACGAATGTGCAGATGTATGCCTCATATGTGTGGTGTGTTCCTCTCACAATCTGTACCTGTCTGCCAAATACCTGAGAACTGATGTCATTAAATAATGATAAGCATATGCGTTTAAGACCCCAAATCCCTCAGAAATGTCATACTAATGCAAAACTTATAATACTGTCAACTATCTACGTTTGTAGGAGCAATATGTAGAATCTGCCCCTATCTGTCCCCCCATCACGTTAGACTTTGTACAGATGTTTTGCATTAGGAGGTTGATAGGTATGATCAGAAACAGATACATGTCTGAGGAAACAGCATTATCGACCGCAAGATAACTCAGAAGGTATGAAAAGCGCTGCAGTAGGAAGTTCATCCGCAGGTATGTGCTGACATGTCAAATGACACAGCAGTCTACAGGAAGTACCTATAGGGTGTCACCTTTACCAATGATGACAGTGGGACATACCCCAGCCATGCATACACCACAAATAGACATAGCACACAGCAAAGCCTAGGCCATGATACACAAACCCTCCGGCGTGTATGGATTGAGTGAGAGTACAGCATGAAAAGATGACTGCCAGGCTATTCAGCAAACACCTGCAGGGGTGTGCAAGACCGCCCGTAACACGAACATTGCACAGACAATGTTGAGATTTGCAACATACCCTATTTGTATGTGTAAGCTATGCAAATGAGTAATTACATGATACATGAAACAGTAACCTGTCCGTGCAAGAGCAGAGTTATGTGCAGAAATGTACCTGGATGTTATGCGACTAACGTTTTGCATGTTGCTAAACGGAGCAATGACAGCTGCAAATACAGTATGAATACAGTCGAAGAAGCATGCCAATGAACAAGTCCAAGGCCAGTGGCGGCTTTGACCATTGGATATCAATGAACCAGTAGTTTTCCTCCCCCGATCCCTGGTGTGGAAGGGTAGCGCAGCGCCACGAGCACGCAATGTGCTTCAAAACAAGACATATGGATAATAAACATACAAAATGTAGGTTTAGTTAGATGTTAGTACGCCATGCAGATGAATGGCAAGCTGGAGACAACATGGCTACTGCGTACTGGTACTTATGTGTGGAAGAGCTCTGTCAGAGATGTAATGAAGCATTTGTAGGCAATGTGAGGCAAGTGAGGCTGAGGATAGTGAATCACAACATGTCATACCATATGGGCCAAGCCTCTACAGTGTAGTGTAGATTAAGGGGACTATTAGAGTAGAAGATAGGTGACAACATGAGTGTGTATGTACAAAACACTGTAACCTCACTGGAGCAGTGTCGCATGTGTGCTGTCAGTACTCAGTGGAAGAGGCATGTCATGAGCTATCCTAGGGAACATCAGGAGACTGATGGCATACGCTATGGATACCACCAATGTGACCTGCAAACCTGCCCACAGTGTGTCTGCACCCGTGCGTGCCAGTAAGCCTGAGTAAGCATGTGTGCACGCGTGTTAGCCCGTGTGCGCATGTGGAAGAACGAGTAAGCTAGTGTACGAATGGTGAAGCCCGTGTAATTTCGTGTATGCATTTGTAAGCATGTATACATGTGTACTACACACATCACACACGTACTGCACACACAGACACACATGCTGCCAATACTACACACATCAGTGAAATGGCACATGGATGGAGACTACATCATCAGAAGTAACAGTGCTGTAAACTATGCTACAGCTATTGTCATAGCTGCAATGCATCATGCCTGCTGAAGTACACCTGGAAGTAACACACTGTGTGTTAAAAGCATGCTAACATCAATACAGTGGAATAAAGCCACCATGTGCAGCAGCACCAGGTTAGTCAGATCCTGCATCAATGTTACACATCACAGGTGGTGGCACAGGTGACATCATATGCACAGGGTGTGGTGTTAACATGTCCAGAGCTGTCATAGAGCCATCCATTGTGCACATAGGTGTGTGTGTGTGTGTGAGGGACAATGGTTATTGCATGGCCCAATGGTGGTGCAATGGGTGTGTGTATGTGATAGCCATAGCTATTTGTGGTAAGTGTGTATGTCTGCATATACACAGGTACAGCATGTGTCAGCCATATACAGGAGGTTGTGGGACAGTCACAGACCATACCTGCCAGGCTGTAGAGATCCCCATTACTGGCCATGGACACCCCTCCATGCATCCAACATAACCCAGTCCTGCACCTGTCAATGTTTACACATACAGTCCTGGGATCTGTACCACAACCTGTGGAAAAACGTGCATCTGTAATGTTAACCTGAGGTGCATAGAATTGACAGTTACTACAGACGGTTATGAGCCATACTCACACTCCAGTGTAATAACCACTGCTGACTGTTGCTGAGATCTGCATACGACCAGTCAAAGGTGCTGCACTAACATTGTTTCCAATGCCCGTGTAATACCCAGCAACACAATAACCGGTCACTACACATGTATAACCCATGATCCCTACAGCACACAGTATGTGCACTATCACAGAGTCATAGCAGATGTACATACATCCAAGGTGCTCACGTACAGACAATGCAGCACAGTCAAGAGTGATAATCCCAACATACATATATATATATATATATATATATATATATATATATATATATATATATATATATACAATATACATTATATATATATATATATATATATATATATATATATATATATATATATATATATATATAGCTATATACATACATATATATACATACATATATATATATATATATATATATATATATATATATATATATAGATAGATAGATGCATACACACACACACACACACACACACACACACACACACACACACACACACGTGGCAGGGTTGGGAGCAGAACATAAATGTAAGCACTGTACCACATGACAGCATTACGCAGTTACAAAATGCTCTACCGTGATCAGTGGATCACATCATTCACACAGGCACATGTCTAGCCTGCAGACAGCAGCATCAAAGGCAAAGACACCGCACGGATGTTATGGAGAGTGAATACTGTAAAAGCAATGTATTGTTGTCATGCAGCTGGAAACACACACACACACACATACACACACACACACACACACACACACTTGGCGGTGCTGGGAGTCGAACATACACCTAACTACCCTAAGACACTACAGCATGACACATTTACAGAACGCGCTACTGAGATTACTAAGCACAGCAGTCCCAGAGGCAGACATTTAGGTGTGTGTCATCATCCACAAAGGTAAAGACGTCGGTGGGAAACTGCTGTGGTGTGCGGCGTCTAAAAGCAAGACTGCATCCCCAGGCAGACGGGAGCATGCGCACAAACATACACACACATACACTTGGCAGGGCTGGGAATCGAACATACACCTAACTACCCTAACACACTACAGCATGACACATTTACAGAATGTGCTACCGAGATTACTAAGCACAGCAGTCCCAGAGGCAGACATCTAGGTGCATGTCATCATCCGCAAAGGCAAAGACATCGGTAGGAAACTGCTGTGGTGTGCGGCATCTAAAAGCAAGACTGAGTCCCCAGGTGGACGGGAGCATGCGCGCAAACACACACACTTGGCAGGCCTGGGAGTCGAACATACACCTAACTACACTAACACACTACAGCATGACGCATTTACAGAACACACTACCGAGATTACTAAGCACAGCAGTTCCAGAGGCAGACATCTAGGTGTGTGTCATCATCCACAAAGGCAAAGACGTCAGTAAGAAACTGCTGTGGTGTGTGGCATCTAAAAGCAAGACTGCATCCCCAGGCAGACGGGAGCATGCGCGCAGACACACACACACACACACACACACACACACACACACACACACACTTGGCAGGGCTCGGGGTCGAACATACACCTAACTACCCTAGGACACTACAGCATGACACATTTACAGAACACGCCACCACGATTACTAAGCACAGCAGTCCCAGAGGCAGACATCTAGGTGCGTGTCATCATCCGCAAAGGCAAAGATGTTAGTAGGAAACTGCTGTAGTGTGCGGCATCTAAAAGCAAGACTGAGTCCCCAGGCGGATGGGAGTAAGCACGCAAACACACCCACACACACACACACACACACACACACACACACACACACACACACACACACATTTGGCAGGGCTGGGAGTCGAACATACACCTAACTACCCTAACACACTACAGCATGACGCATTTACAGAATGCGCTACCGAGATTACTAAGCACAGCAGTCCCAGAGGCAGACATCTAGGTGTGTGTCATCATCCGCACTGACAAGGACGCCAACAGGGATTGTATAGAGAGTGATCAGTCTGAAAGCATACAGACATATTGCTCATAGACAAACACACGACAGAGGTGTGATCATGGCAACGTAAGATGTACGGTGCACCATGACAACATGACATAGTCACGGGACACCCCACAGACAGTACACCCTTCAAGTTAGTCGACCAGTGTGTACTCCGTAGGCATCCATCGTGACGTTGAAAATGGACATCTGTTGGCTGGATGACCACCATGGCTATACAGCATGCCAATGGCCATGCACAGAAGGACATCACCGACACAAGGTGTCACTGAGCATGGCCACACGCTTAGTAATACACGTCCGTTCAGACTCTACACAACGGCATACTGGGCATGCTCACACACTTAGCAGTTGCAAAGGTCCGTCTTGCATGCGGACGGTGTCTCAACTCACAAGGGTTCAGTTGGGACTGTCATATGTGTCCATCTACACAACAGCGTACTGGCCATGCTCACACACTTAGCATTTGCAAAGGGCCATCTTGCATGCGGACGGAGTCTCATCTCACAAGGGCTCAGTTGGGACTGTCATGTGTGTCCATCTACACAACAGCGTACTGGGCATGCTCACACACTTAGCATTTGCAAAGGGCTGTCTTGCATGTGGATGGAGTCTTAACTCGCAAGGGCTCAGTTGGGACTGTTGTGTGTCCATCTACACAACAGACTACTGGGCATGCTCACACACTTAGCATTTGCAAAGGGCCGTGTTGCATGCATTCGGAGTCTAGACATGGAAGGGCACAGTAAGGCATAACTGTCCCCACGCACAGAGTGGTCACACACATGCAGTGACCAGCACACGCTCAGCTGCCATCACAGCTGTCACAGGTGCAGATCCCAGATGTACACACTGCAGTCTACACTGTAGCCCCCGAGACATCACCATGTCATTGCTGCAGCAGTACACAGCCATACATTACCACAACACCATGTGACACATGACCAGTGGACTGTACAGAGGTCTACAGCAACTGTGCAGGGTACACATGTACTGAGAGGGTTCCAACAGGTATTATGCATTTTAAGTATACCACTATACATGACCAGGTCAGCTCAAGACATACCAGGGGCCCCGGGTGGTACACAGCTGTGACACATGAGTGTTGCTGTACACCAATGAACACGCATGTTTGGATATGTCAAACATGTGATTGTAGTGGATGTGTGCATGGACCACACACAACACATATGTACATAGTTAAGCCTTTGCTGTCCCCCGTGCAGAACAGTGGCCTAAGCAATCATACGCACGCAAATTGAAGGTGGGTCCATGTCTGTTGAATGCTCACAGTAAAGGAGGTAGCAATGTCGGAGGACACATTCCCCTGTAGTAGTCGCCCATGACACCCATGATATCATACCACAGTCCATGTGTCATGTATGTCAACACAAATGTCCACCAATAGCAATGCATACAAACATGGCTACAGGAGACACATGTAGGACCAACAAACATATACAATCTGTACTGTGCATGCAGCAACCATGCATGTGCAGTGGCTGATGTTCGTACCACAGCTGTGCCCAACTACAACAGTCACAATGCAGCCCCATCATTGACACCTGTATATGGTGACATACAGACAGTACAGTTGGTTGTACATCCAGTATGGAGGGATCTGTGTACATAACGCTGTGATCCACCTGTGTAGATGTATGTGTGCCAGGGATGGCTCACATGTGTGTCACACGCCACCCTACCATGCCATGTGCAAACAGTACGCTATGTCACTGTTACTTGATGGTGATGACTTAACGCATACACAGCGGTCAGGTGTAGCCAACTGTATGTCATGTGACACCTGTATCACTGACATCCACCCGTGTGCACATAGCCACACAATTGCCAGACATAGCATTGGTACACATACTGCGAACAGTACCGCTGCATGTCTATCAAACAGATCATCTTATGGCAGGTGTATCATTCCCAGCACTGTCATGTGTGTCCGCTTGTGTGACCATACATGCCACATATGGTGGGGACTACGTCCTAGATGTAACACATCCCTGCCTGTACACCATTGTACAGATCTGTACATACTGCAGTGTGGAAAGCATGAGGTCAGCAGGTGTGGTGCATCACACACATCGGCTATCCATACACACATAGCTGGTCACCACAGTGTGTCTGTGTATGTATGTATGGCTGTCTGGTGCTTGGTGTGAGGGTGTATGCTACCATACTGTGGAAACAGGATCACTAACCCCTCATGGTGATGCAGTCTACTACCCTGTTGATGCCATCGGTCCCAGCCATACTGGCTACCTGTGCATGTCCCTTCTCTGTGCCACGTCGTGTGGGTGCAAAGTACTGTGAGGGTGATGGCAACATAGGCACGGGTCCACACATGAACACTATGGGGTGTGTTATAGTGCTGTAGACCCCGTGAATGTGGCCATGTACCTGTACTGTGACAGGGTATTACTGCTACACAGTGTGGCCTCATGCTATCAGGTGGCCTCTAATGTCATCATTGGCCTGACCACTGTGTACAACCCCTGCACCATGTCAACATACCTGTAATGTTTCCCGGTATGTATGTCACATCTCTGTCCGCTGTAGCCTGTTCAACTGACCACATGCTTCAGGTGCAGTATATGTGTGGACATCTGTGTCATGTTCAGACATCTATGTCATGTCCGACTGTCCAACAGTTGGGTTGAGGGTGCGTTTAGCATGCTGATATTGCCATACGTGCCTGTGAGTACTCCACAGTTACACATGGGGGACTGCAAACACTGCTACCTGTAGGCACATGCCAGTACACCATAGGAGGGAACCAGGGCATTACCAACATGCTGTTACTGTTGTAAACAAGATACATACTGTGAACATATCACAATGCATGCTGCACCTGGACTACATGGTATGACTGGTGCATGTTGACAGTACACCACTGATGTCACATACACATCTCTCAGTATTCACACACGTCCAATGCAACATACACATCCCTCAATATGCATACACAAGTAATGTTAGATACACCTCTCACATCTCAGTATTCGCACACGACCAATACAACATACACATCCTGCAATATGCATACACAAGTAATGTTAGATACACCTCTCTAGTCTGTTCACCCTGTGCATCAGACCATATGAGCATATCCCTGCACCGATGGTGAGGATGACAGGGATGTGGCTCAGGCTTCATCATATGCACAGGGTGATACTGTTTGCCAGGGGCATAGGCTGCAACAATGGATGACATCATGTGTGCGGGTAAGGGCCAGTGATTTGAATGAACATGACTGTTCCGTATGTATGTGGGTGTTGTGGAGCCCTACACTTGTGTTTGCTGTGTGCATGTATGTGTGCATACAGTTCTGTCATTTGTGAGGCCTACTCAAGGGTACTATGGACAGCTCCAGAATGTACAGACCAGGTTTTACAGCTCACTGTGACCGGACATGGCCACATGTCCTGTGCCTGCCAAGGGTTGCACGGGCACTACCAGGCAGAGGAACAGAATGGCTACTGTCCAATGACACATGGCCACTAGAACCGTGTCCCCGCTAGGAACGTCAAGGGCCACGTCCACATGGCCTGCTATGACCTGGTGTGGACATCACAGCACCAGCTGCACTGCTACTGCTACCGGCACTATGGGAGTGGCCATGTGAGGTGGCACGCATGCGTTGACCTGCACTAGGTGGTGTAGCTGGCCTACGTCCATATGTCCTATGCCTCACCCCTACCAGATGTTCCAGCACAGACAGCTCACACTCACGGATTGCCATGCCATGGTCGAGGATTCTGACCATGTCACCCAATCGCCTGTCCAGAACATCAGCAAGCTGCTGTTGAGCACCTGCCAATGCCTGGATGTTGTTGTTTAGGGTACTGATAGCAGCCCTCTGCAGCCTCTGCCCTTCTCTGTTCTGCCGTTCGGCACGTGCCTGTGCCGCCATTACAGTCTGGAACATGCATCTGGTGATCCCAGCTGCTGCGCTATGTCCTGCAGGTGCATGTCTGCCAGAGGTCCTCCTATGAGCAGCACCAGCCACATGCCTGTGTGGCACATCTGCAGTCAATATACTGCCACCATGGTGTGGAGACACACCTGTAGCCACCACATGTTCCTGTTCAACGCTAACAAACGATGACTGTCCTTCCTCTATGGCCACTGTAGATGCGGTATGTGTTGGCAGCTGAACTGTGTGTGGGGAGGAGGGGAACATAGCTGGGATGGCAACCGTTGGCACAGATTCCACCCCTGACATCCCTGCCTGTACCTTATGCATATGTTCATCACTGCTAGCATCTGTGGGGACACTATCAGATGGACCACAGGAGGGCAATGCACCTACATCACCTGTGAATGCAAAGAAATACACTACATTACAATAGACACACTGACACACACACACACACACACACACACACACACACACACACACACACACACACACACACACACACACACACACACACACACACACACACACACACATACACACACACACACACACACCAACACACACACACCGATATACACACACACACCAACACGCACACTGACACACCATGCATGTGAGATGACAGATGGCATGCAGCATGCTTGTGATACAGCTGACAGCATGCAGCTCAGACATCAATAGTGTTTGTAAGCATACCCCCTGGAATGCACACTACAGCAGGCGGGTGTCATATCATTATCCATGCAAATCACACGATCATGGTAGTATGCATGCATCCCCGTGATACACCATGTGGACCAGAAAAGGATAACAGTACACATGGCTGGCGTGACCTTGACATGTAGTCTGCTGACATGTTCATTAACATGCATGCATGCCTGACGCAATGGTGTCGTGACACATGTACAGCATCGTACTGGGAATCACATTGTGGTGTTGCCCATATGCCCTACAGATAGAATGCATGTTGAGCAAATGTGCATGGGCATGGTAGGGGAGTGGGCCATCTACATTGCTGTACAGTGTGATGTACAGACACTGTGCCATTGCATGGCATCATGAGGCATCTATATTGCTAAACAGTGCATGTTATGTACACATTTCATATCCAGAACTGCATGCATACCCATGACATACCTGTGGATTGTGACCTATGATGCTGAGGTGTATATACACCCAACCATGCTGTGTCATGTGTCAGGTCACTGGAGGACATACAGATGACACCCCTGCATGATGACTACAGAGTGTTAGCTGCCTGGCAACCATGTCTACACATAGCAGACCTGTTACATCACCATTTCACACATGACATTGATGTACCATGCACACATGGTGCACAGCTAACAGTGATGTCCTACGGCAGGGGGGAAGGTACTGTTTCTGTGACCTGGTGTCGCTGCAAGTGGAATCTGTGAAGGTAACTACCATCATGCTATGACACAGACAGCATGTTCAACACATCTTATGAGGTACATGTCACTGACACCTCCGCTAGCTCTGCACAAGCAGTTATGATGTGCAGCGTACCAAATCACCTGTATAATCGGTCTAGTATGGCTGTACTTGGACCATGTGTGGACAAAGTGGGACAGGGTGTATCCACATCCCGTCTTCTGTGTGGCTATGTGTCTCTGGCCATCCCCCATGGCCATGTGTGCACATGTGTTGGTCATGTATGTGATGGCCGTCTATCACACATGTCTGTGTTGTCCCATATGACATACACCCATAGATGTTGGTTATGTCACCATCCATAAGGCTATGCAGACAACAGGTGTATGTGGGGTATGGGTTATGGGGAATTGTGACAATATTGCAACCAAAACGCTACATGTCTCGGACATGTCGGATGGAACATCACCATGTGTGAAACCTTTGCAGGGGCATAATACACAATGGTGACGCCTGTGGTCTGCCCATATCACAGCTCACTGTGCAGTACTGGTTTGTGTACCACACATTCTGTTCCACTGTATAGTACATATGCCTCCATTGTAGAACACCTACACCATTGTATGCACAGCTGGACACACATGTAGCAATGACAAATACTGTAGTTTCATGTCTGTGTATCATTTCAGTTGTATATATTGCACATGGGTGGCCTGTGTGGATGATGGGTGATGCAACCTGCATATTCATGTATTAACTGGCCACATGGTGAATAGATCTATGCTTTGACATGCCTGATACTGATGATAGACTCACCTGCAACGGACTCTTGTCTGTGCAACATGCCAGAAGTACTTGTATAGAGTGACACAGCAGTATGAACATCATCCATGACTGTATGACAGCCACAGGGGTCACAGTGCAGGTTAACACATTCACCTGTACAATAGCATATAGTCAGCATATGTGTGCATACCATACCTCTCAACCTCTTAGAACAATAAATGTGGGCAACGCCTACTATGATGGGGGACATATAGGGACCACTGTGACATATTGCATGTACTAACCCGGATATTTGATAGACCAATAGGTTTGCATGCACATGGGTTTGCAATGGAATGTGTAGTCATAAACACAACTGTATGTCATCATTTAATGACTCCATTTCTCAGCTATTTGCCAGAAAGGGACAGATATTAAGGGGAACACACCGACAATATGAGGCAGACATCTGGACATCCTGCAATTACCTGTACAGTTCGGAGGTATGGTGCATACACAGGGTAGCATAAAGCATGTGTGTCCACATACCTTGCATATGTTGTTACATTACATGATGTACACTGACACATGCACATACGTGGGATATACTGGCCATATGTTCAGTACTGACTTACCAGGCAACTCCAGGCTCATTGGTTGGGAGACATCCACCTCCACGATGGCAGCCACTGTTTGTGGGGGCTGTTCTGAGGCAGTTCCCAGACTGGCCAGTAGCTCCTCCGTGTGTGTGAGTGGAGGCTGGGTTGGTGGCCCACCACCCGTACCACCTTGTTCTCTGGTGATTGCAGTGGCACGCTGTTTTGCATGAGTATGAGATCCATGCAGTGTCTGCGCACCTGCTGGTGTGTCCGTCCACTTCGTTGACCCTCCTGTGAAGATCCTGCCACAGGTCATCCCGATGCTGTGCATGCTGTGGCACGTGGCTGAATAATGCCTCGTAGTTGTCATGGAGGTACAGTATTATAACATCATCCTCCTGTCGGCTATATGCTGGTAGGCGTGTACGCGGCATTATCTGTAAGACATGATGAAGGTGACAGGTCACATTTACAGACATGTACAGTGATACTGCTGCACATACATTCTAGTACATTCGCACAGTTATCTTTGCAAATCAACATAACACTAACACGACTGACATGTATGTGTCCCCCTCATGTAGCACCCAGTTAGATATCATCCCCATATATGTGTGTCACCTCATTAGTGTTCCTACTGCATGTGACGTCAGTCTCCATGTGGACATGTCTGTTTGCATGCACTCGTGATCTTACCTATCTACCCATGCCTGTTGTATCCATGGTAATGCTGTTGACCTAGATGCTGTGGATATGTCACATATCAACACAGACACAGCCTTACTAGACCTGGGCAGTGACAATGCACCAAGTACGCATGGAAACCTGTACATGCATCTGTTTTTCCATAGACATCTACAATGCACAGCTGTTCAACATCCTACCACGGATCACCTGTGTTGCACATGTGATAGACATGGGACAGTGGCTAGTCGGACGTCATTCGCAGGTAAGGTTATTGGCTATAGCATGTACAGGCTGGGTTTCCTAGCTGTATCCGACACCCATTATGCCACCACAAGGGGCATCAGTGACACATTACTGATCCAGATAGATGATACTGCATCTGCCATACGGCCATCACACCATGTATGGCAGGGGTGATATGTGCAGCTATGTGGACAGGGCTGCAAGGTATGGTGGGAGTATGTCACAGGTATAGCACAGGGATCTGTCCAGCATGTGGCCATCCTAGTCGTAGGATGGTGGTTGTCCATGACGTATGTCTTTCAGATCAGGCTATGGACATGTAGCATGTCTAACAGCATAGTGTCACATATGTCTGTATGCAAGGTGGATAGCATGCTGCATACTGGAGGTGAGTGTTGTGGAGTCTGGTATTGGCCATCCACACATGGGCCCTATCCCTGGAGGGTGATGTGTATTCCAATATTGGTCACACTGGTGCTGTGTATGCCTGTCCAATGATCTCCGTGCACATGGATACCAGCCTGTCATGTCATGGGTACCTCGGATGACTACCTAAAGGGCCAGGGAGATGTCTCCAGCTCAGTGGAGTGTACTACACTACACCATCCCTAACACAGTGTCCATACTGTTGACCACAGCCTAGGTGTTTCCTAATGGGTACGGGGGTATTCCCCTACTGATGTCATTGCTGATATCATCCTCCAGAATGTGCACATATGTCATACACATCACACACACAGCCCATTCTGTATGTTGTTCACAACACTGTGACAACAATTTCCCATAGGTTATGGCCATTCACATCATCACATAAACAGATGGCTGACATTTGTCTGTGTGGTATGGGCTACATTGCGGGTGGGGTACAACACATTAACCCTGTTTTATTGTAGCTGACACTGTTTGATATGCACATGTCACTGTAGCACCTTTGGTAGTTGTGAGTCTGTCAACAGGCCACTAGTAGAACACTCCTGTGACATACACAGGCATCTGTAGCCGAACATCCGTACTGTCTTGTACATCTGTACTGCTAACATCTACATTGATAATGGTTCATGAACCTGCAGACCATACCTGGCAATGTTCTGATGCGGTGCCACCAATCATGACTGTTGTCAACACATGTGGGTTGATAGTATACAACACCCTATCTGTAATCTGTGGGCATGCTCAGCACTTCTTCAGAGCTTCTTGGCATGTTATGAGCTACTGCTTAGTTTAGCACCCATTTCACACTAGTCCTCACAGGTACACTGTCTGTCCATACATTTCCAGCTTGATAACTGTACAACAGCTGTCGTACACACATCACTCACATACCTCATGAGACATGGTGGTTTCTACGGCCTGTCCACCTGCCACGTACCACTTATATACAGGCATGTCCAACTGGCACGTATCAGTGCTATTGCCTGTCACTATGTTGACTATGTTGTACATGTGGCAATAGAGCTATACTCCTGTCCACAGTCAATGCACACCTCCCAACATACAACAGTACAGCCTGTGGGGGATGCACATATGCAGCCCTGCTGGGGGTTATACTGTCACCAACCCTGACTGCACCTGACAGTCATGTGGGGTTATGCAACACTGGCAACTCACCCCACACATCACATGGTCCCACATGATCCCCACCACAGGCCACACATATGGAGACACCTTGTACAGTACCCCTCCATACTCTGTATGGGCACCGACAACAGCCCACATTGCCAAAAACAACCACACCAACCTGTAGCCCACAGACATATGTGCCCATCACATACAGCCAATAGGGTGTCAGAATATACCCAACACACCTGTCTTAGGTGAATGTTGGCAGTCACACAGCTGTTCCACTCAGCAGGCTACACAAGGCGATAGTCACTCACATCCTGCTGTCCAGTAACTGGTTCTGCAACATAACCTATGCACACATGCCACAAGTCAGCAGGTATGGTGTGACTCCCCTTCCATGTTTGTGTGACAGACGTTGTCACTCAGGGCACAGACTACGTGTGCAGGGACATGCAATAGCCCACCAGTGTTGTCGCCCTGCTGGTGTGGTCCATGCCCTGGGAAGCATTTTGCATTCATCCGGACCTGTTACCACTGTACTACGAATGACTGTGTCACTCCCAACAGTTGTCACTGCTACTGCTGTCATTCCGCAGGCATTTAGTATATGTCCACTTTGACAGACCCGGCCAAACAACATGATGCTGTGACACAGTTGACGTGCACCTGTCAGCCCTGGGAGTACAGATCACATGTTGGTCTCTTGCTGCTGTTATACTGCCTGTCTTGCACAGTGCCCAATAACAGTCACCACCAGAAGGGGAACAGGCTAGCGAAGCATGTGGTCATGTCACACAATGCTTGACATCATCCTCTTTGATGCACGCAGGCAAGGCACACCTGATACTGCACCACTGCAATATCTCTGCATTGACTGGGACCTACCTCTTGGCTCTGCAGAGCACACCTGCAATGACTGGGTATAGACAGACTGTACCTCTCAGGCACGTACCTGGACTTGCACACCCACAGCTGAGGTGCCCCCATATTCCACTATGTTGTACACACATCCCAGCTGGTTACTTCGCACAATGCATCACAGGTGCTCCATGTGCATATGACTGTGTCCGGAACTACTGTTGCTACTAATGTGAGACTGACAGTAACCCACACCTAACTGTGATAGCCGCACATGTACTGACACATTAGGCGTACACTGTGCGTGAGTCATAACCTCCGCTCAGCTGGTTCGACCCATACACTACCTCCAAGACCAACAGTATCCTTGACATGGACACTACCAACATGTGACTGCTGTTCAACACCTGCGGTTGTCCCCTCATTGGTGGAATCCGAACATCTGCTACCCACCCTTGTTAGCCACATACCGGCACCACACACTTCATGGCATACACAGTAGATGAGTACTACAACACCAACTACAGATGTCGTATGACAGCGGTAGTTGTCGTGACACATGTGCAGGTGGACAATGCACATGCAAATGCTGAGACATACCCCAGTGCACTTCAATAGCACATACACGACAATGTGGTTCATGCTATTCCACACAGAGCCATGCAGGTACACAACAGAATACAGATGACACTCTGGGGGTGCAACCCCATGGACATACTTTACAACAATAGGTGGGGGCTGTTACACAGTGATGTACATTCCCATGGGTGGGATGACTCACTGGTCAGCCTCGGTAGGGCCACATGATCCCATATCACATACACCATAACTAGCTGCAAACACATTACTGCGACACATTCCGAGATGTACCACAGGGCATTTTGGTGGTATGTCAGTAGTCATATGCAATACCCACATCTGCTCACACATACAACTGTCACTCTGGAACATGACAGTAACAGGTGATGTTGGCAACATCCTGTCTGATGGCTTCATTGCTAACATTACACCCTCTCACTCCCTGCAGGGCCACATTCCTTGCAGGTACATTGCGGTGTACCTGCAGTCACACCTACACAGTACTGACCTGCACTCTATATGTCCTAGGACACAGGCCCCTTGTCACCCTGCAATATTACAGGCTGTGATGTCCACAGAACTCTGAACAGCATTTCTCCCCACTGGGACACCATATTCAGTAATAGCCTTGTAATAGAAATTGTGGCCCCTGACTGCCACACAGTGACCGTAACACTCCTCACAGGTGGCACCACACTGCACGACTGGGACTATTGCCCTACACACCTCACTGGTCTGTTATGCATGGCTATAGGGCTCATAATCATGGACATCATTCGTCGAGTCTCTGTTGTGCCCCAGTCCTTTGATGCCAGCTGGGTTGTTCTTGTTGGGGCAACAGCATGCCTCCTGCACCTGTTGAACACCTTTCCTACAGTCGCCAGAGTTGTTGATGATGACATGGGTGTCCACACAGCCTGCATTGTCCTCTCACTGCCATTCATCACCATTCTCCATTCTGGTATTGACTACATACACATCCACCTGCACATCACAACATATGTCTCCAGATGTTATTCAATGTGGCTAATGGATGGGATACACACACTGAGGGTGGCATACTAAATTACATACTGCAATCCAGTTACACTTGGCTTACCACAGTCCTCAGTCATGGGGCCCTCATGTTCGGTATATGCTTCCCTGAGGTACAGGCTACCACTGAGGGGACTTCCCTGCCTAGCTTTACAGACCACTACATACCCAGTGCCATTTTTGCTCCACCAGCTGATACAGACCCCATCCATATGGGTGTCACTGTGACAGATACCAATATGAACATCATGGCCTCTACCTGCATGGCACTTGGTGTGTACATCACCTTTGCAGTACACCATCCTCCCACTGGTTATCACATAGGTGTTATTCCCCTACATACATGTTGCATTGTACATGTGTGTGAGACACATGTATGTCGCACACACTCCTGTGATTACCACATTGCCACTGTGGCGTGGATATCCTTCTACATGTTCACACATTTCTGTCCTGGGTGTGTAACTGGTACATAGGCACCCATTGTACCTCTGAACACCAGACGTATACACACATCCATGGGTACAACACCCCATGTAGGGTGTACCTTACACAACTGCTTTACATACCCCAACATTAAAACGCCATGATGTTTATTGAGCTACACCTGGTGACATATGCGGCTTATGTACAGACACCACATCTGTACACATTTGCAGACTACATACTCAGGGTTGACGTCTGCTGCAAAGACAGGGCCCATGTCTGCAAATATGTTTATGGATATACTCCGCATACACAACATACACAATAGCCACTATGACCATGATGCTCATGGATATGTGCACACATGCGACTGTGTGTGGCATGTGCTTGGGGGTTGAATTCCCAGACCTGACACTCACCATGCTTTGGGACATGTTTCCTATGTACATCACGCATGGACAGTCAGTAGCAGTGTTCATGTGATACCTCGCTTGCTGGATGGTGGACACATGTATGCCAGGGATCACTGCAGTGGCTGTACTGTGCAGTGATGCAGGTTACACATGGCTCTTCTGTTCACAGGACACTACCCTAGAGAGGTGCCACTGGTGTTCTCACTGTAGTTGTTGTTACACATTGACTTGCCAGACTGCATGGTACACCACTATGAACCTGTGCAGCTATTACATGTCTTTGTGCATGGTTACTGGTATAGCCCTCCCAGTTAGATTGGCTGTCACGCTATTACAATGTCCCATGACTACGGGCCATATGGCTACTGTTATTGTACACACCAATCATGTTCTTGTTTGTCTGTAACATCTCTTCCACTATTCTAGTATGGGAGTAATGTTTGCGTCCTTTGCAAATGCACAGAGTGGAGTACATAGTTATTTCATCATAACTGTTTATACATATCTTAATTACATAGTACTCACATCACTATATGATACCTTTGTTATGCATCATATGCCTGTTCTCCTGTGTAACATATCTGATGTATCAATCTACTGTATTATACATTACACATGTTTTACATGGTATCCCATAATTCAACCATTACTTGCACAGAGGGTCCACCTTAGACATGTCATTGACGTTATATGCCCATACACATGCGTACTGTTACAGTATATCTACATATACTATCCCCTGCTATGGCACGTACTTATTGGACATACCCTGCCACTGACGGTGGGTCGTATGACATTGTTCTATTTAATGCTGTCATGTTGCATCCCTTGTGGTGTCTGTGCTGTTTACCGTGTGGCCCACTGCTGGACGCACATCTTCTACAAGCATTGGTATGATCAGCGAGACATCACTACATAAATACCATTCCCCACTTTATGCATGGCGGACACTGTTAATTACTGCAAACCAGGCTATGCATACACTGACATTACGTAATTCATAACATACTATACATACAGTTAGTGTTATACATACCTTGATATCGTCCTAGTGTTTCATCTCTATCTTGCTCCTCTGTATCACTCTTTCAACTGTTATACGGTATGAGCATACAGTTTGCATATCTGGCAAGTCATCCTTATATACATCTATACCTGCAACATGTGGTTTACTGCCACCAATTGGTGGTCCGGTGTGGATAATTACGTGCGCTTCAGCTGTGCAGCTACTCCATTCACCAATTACGCGGCAGCAGTGAGGTATAATTGAATTCTCCACCTGGGCGTTGGCCATTTGCCCTGCCTTCGGGGAGACGGCCTGTATTGTGTTTTGTTGTGTGTAATTGCAACTGCTTTGTGTAGAGCCAAGTCTATTTTGGGGTCATGCCCCCCCCGTGGATTGTGTGTAATTCTACCTGTGACTGTACCTGTCATCCCACCCATCTGATAAAGGACTATTGCAAACACCTGTAACGTCACCATTTGTTCCATTATACGACGGATACAATTTTGCATGGCGCCTTTAAATGTCTCTCACAAGGTATGTCAATGGTTCAGCAGATGTAATTGACTAACTAGATGTTTGGGCTGTGGTTACGGTCTGTATTGCTATTGTTTACAGTGTGGGGGATGTAGGCGGGTTTACGTAGCATATACGGTTTTGTGGGGCTTGCATTTCTACGTAGTCCATATATATGTGTGCGGGCCTCTTCCCTAATTACTGTGCTATCACTTAATAGACTTCTATTACTGGAATTTACTGTGGGCCATTGTTAATTGGTTTCAATATGGTATGCAGGTGCGGTTGATACTTCCATACCTCCGGATGTACGGCGATATGTGCAGAGATATTTGTAAATGAATGCTATCCCGTGTATGTCTGCCCCAGATATTTGCTGTCATTGCAGTGATGTTGGTGTCAGATCCTCTGTCACATGGCTTGCCACCTTTTCATATGGCCATAGTTGGACACTTGCGGGTCACACAGTGGTGTTTACAGGCTGACATATGGCCACGGTCAGTACACGGGATAGCACATACTTTTATCCTCATTACAAACCTATTGTTCTTGGTTCTTCACTATGTATCGGTTTGCATGTAACATTTCCATTTCTTACATACAGGCATGAGTATTTCCTGCAACTATTACATATTATTTGGGACATAAGGATTACTTTTTTGTTTCTTCCTTCAATTAACCTTTAAAACCGTGTATCACAGTTAGACTCCTCAGTCCTCTAGCTACTTAATTAATTATTTTACAGAAGCTGCAAAGTGCCCTCCTCTTTCCTGCGCTTACTGAAGCTATGCTGCTGCCTTTCCTAGTATTTGGGTACTACCTAGCAGTCCTTACCAGCGCTTAGCCTGAGACTACCTATCTTTGCATTTTTCACATTATCTGCCTGTATTCTATATCTGTACACCGGCCGCACATGTACGCTATTGTTTTACAACAAACTGCATACAGCATAGTACCTTTATAAGCATTTTACCTGTGCTGCTTATTATTTTCCTGAATGTCTTCTAATGTAATCTAATGCATATTTTATGGTTTGCCTGTTTTTGTCTTGCCTCCATAGTATAATGTTTTTTTAATATTGTTTTAATATTGCACTCCTTACTACCTGTCCTTCTCTCTCCTATATTATAGCTCTGAGTTCTACTTCTACTCTGACTACCTGCTACTGCCCTGCCTGTTCTTCCCTGGTTTTCCCTGTTTCTGCAATGTAGCTCTCCTACCAGCTCCCACTGAATCTCACCCAGGAACACAGCTATTTGTGAAGCATACCCAGGAACATTGTACTCAAAGTATGTCTGCTAGACTTAACTAAAGACTTTACTCTTATTTGCTAGGTAACAAAGTATGTCTGCTAGACTTAACTAAAGACTTTACTCTTACTTGCTAGGTAACAGAGTCTCCTGAGTCCGATACGACAGCAGCCAACCCCCCCCCCTCCAAAGGTCCCTGTATCCCCCTCCTAGCCTATCTGCCACTTTTTTTGTAACTTGCCTGCCCTACTTTTTCACTGGTTCCTCTCCCCTAGCTCTTATTTCTCCTTAACCTGGAGTAACTCAGCTGTGGCTGACTCCTTACTCTCAGGCCTCTAACCATATAGTTGAACTCTCCCCCAGCTGACTTACTTTATCCTCTCTCTCTCCCTTTATACCCACTGGCTACCCCTTTCTGTTCTTAACCTTACCTTTTCCTGCTTTGGGATACCTTACATAGCTCATCTGTCCTTAGGGTCTTCATCTCTTTCTACCCTCTAAACATTCTTTATTTTCCTCTGTTAAACCCTTCCTCCCACTAAACTTTTCTCCTACACACTTATTTGTTTCCTCTACCCTCTCTGCTTATCCAAATTACACTAGGGCTCTCTGCTCTACCTCTTGCCTATCTATCTCCTTTCTACACTTATTCTGCTCTATATTGCTAAACCTGCCTGCTTTGTCTACTATTGTACTCTCCTCTTCATACCTACTTCTACTTACTTTTTTCACCTATCTTCCTGATTGTTTCCTCTCCTCCTCTCCTCTGTGGTTTCTACCCGCTCCATTCGCCCTATGGGCTCACTTCGCTCCCCTCCCTACCCCCAATTCCCACCCACCCCCAGGGATCCTAACCTTATAGTTCTCTGGACACACCCCCTATCCCAACCTTCCTATCCTGCTCTTCCCACTCTAACTTCCACCCACCACCACACACTCCCACCTTATTCCTCTAATTTCCTCTTACCCCTCCCACTACAACTAACCCTCAGATTTTACACCTTTCTCTATCTCACTCCTACCCCCTCTTTCTTATCCTTTATCTGTTACTCTATTTCGACATAAGCTTAGGATACTACCTTCTACTTCCATCTCTCATACTTCCTCTCTTCCATCTCTCATATATTTTACTCTTCTCACTATGGCTCCCTACATGCCAACCCAGATTTTACTCTTAATCCTACTTTTATCCACCCTATGCTCAGTTTACCTCCTATCCTTCTATGAGAAATCACTCTATGACCAATCTTTCTATTCACAGAAACACACTACAACATTGTTCCCTCCACCTAATTCATATCCATATACTCCTTCTACCCCCAACTATCAACTACCTAAATTCCATAGACTTACACACCTCAACTATGTCTTGCCTTCAGATAACAAATCTAAAACATTTTCCCTTCTAATATGTAAGCTCACATTCAAACCTAGTAATCCTACCCTTCAAGATGGGGACATCCACCCCAACCCTGGACCTACTTTCCCTTCTCCCCTAGTGTCAATACCCAAACTCAATAACACCTTCCTAATAGGACATCTTAATACCCAAAGCATAAACAACAAAATACCCCACCTGCATGCCCTCCTTCATACACATTCATTTGATATTCTCTGCCTCTCAGAGACATGGCTAAAACCAATCACCAAAGACACTGAGATTAGTCCCCAAGGCTACAATATAGTTAGAATCGACTGTCCCAACCGCAAAGGTGGTGGAGTTGCAATTCTTTTTAAAAATCATCTGAATATCACTACCCTTCCTACCTCTCCATCCCAAGATAGCAAGTTAGAAGCAATCATTACAAACCTCCAGTTAAATTCCAAAATATCCCTTTATATTATCTGTATGTATCTCCCACCTGGTGACAATATACCGATCCTGGAAAATTATCTTAGTTGGATATCTGCTACATATCCCCAAGAAACTATTCTACTAGGTGACCTGAACATAGACTGGAATAACATTAATACTGAAAATCCTTCTTCTCATATTAACCTACATGGCTTTATCCAAACCATTACCTCTACTACTAGGCTGAACAAACATAGTAATAGAGAAAGCATTTTAGACTGGATACTTATAAATAGAATTAAAGATAACTACAAAGTAGGAACCTTGCCAGCTGATATCAGTGACCACTCCTTAACATTCATAACAAGGGAAAAGGCCAATTGTGTAAACCCACCCACTACAAGAAACATACGCACCATCAAACATTTTAATCCTGATCTCTTTCAGGCTGAACTTAGTGCATGTAACTGGAATCCCTTAAAAACACTTCCTCTTGAAAATGCAGTATTATACTTTAACAAAATCTTTTTATCCATTCTTGACTTACATGCTCCTGAACGTATCATTAGAATGAAATCTAATACTGCCCCTTGGCTCTCCCATGAAACCAAAAAACTTATTCTCACCAGAAATAAAGTCTGGGCCTCATGGAGAGCCCATAGAAATAACCCAGATCTTCTACACTTCCGCCAACTCAGAAATCTAACTAAAAAGGCAATAATATCTGACAAAAAGAAATTCTACTATGAACTACAACAAACCCATGTCAACAATTCTAAACTTTTCTGGTCTTCTGTCAATAGACTCCTCTCCCCAGGTACTTTCAAAACACCTTCCCCAATTAATGCTGACCCTGATACCCCTCAGCAAACTGCAGATGCTTTCAACTCTTTCTTCACTGAAACTATCCAAGCTCTAGCTAAACAACTTAATGCCAACAACTTAAACCCACCAAGTAACCTAACAAACTCTACCTTTAAATTCTCTCTACAAGCTGTCTCCACATCTTACATATACAGACTCCTGCACAAACTAAAACCCTGTACCCCCTCTGCTGATAAGCTCCCCTCACTCTTTCTACAAAAGGCTGCTAAGGTTATCGCATATCCTATATCTATTCTCATAAATAGGACAATCAAAGAAGGAAACATCCCAGATATCTGGAAAGTCTCTCATATTATCCCACTTCATAAAGGTGGAAACTCCTTAGAATACTCTAACTATAGACCTATTGCTCTCCTCTCACCTTTGGCCAAAATTATGGAGAAATGTATCCACCATCAACTTGTACAACATCTCTCTCTTCACAACATAATAGCAAACTGTCAACACGGTTTTAGACCACATCATAGTACTACTACTGCTCAGCTTTCCTTTGTAGACACTATTAATCAGAACCGTAATAACAACCTACTCTCTTCTGCCCTCTTCATTGACCTCTCCAAAGCATTTGATATGGTCAACCACTCTTTATTAATTAATAATCTTGAATCCCTATCTTTTGATATCCCAGCCATTAAATGGTTTAATTCCTATCTCACAAATAGAAAACAATCAGTTCTTTGGGACAACCACATTTCTTCGCTTTTGCCTGTTTCTATCGGAGTTCCACAAGGCTCTATTCTTGGCCCACTTCTCTTTTCCCTCTTCATTAATGATCTTCATACTATAATCCCTCAAGCAACCTGCATTCAATATGCTGATGATTCTACGCTCATCTGCTCCGCATCCTCCACCCCAGAACTTATCTCTCTTACTCAAAAAATCTTTAATACCAAAGAAACGTGGTTCTCCAGTCGATTCCTCCTATTAAATGCTAAAAAAACTAAACTGCTCCTTTTCACACCCACTTCTAGGACCTCCCCCTTAAACTTCTCCATCTCCTCCAACAGTGCCACTGTCATTTCACCTGACTCTACCACTAAATTGTTAGGTATTACCATTGATAATAATCTCTCTTTCAACCAACACATAAACAACTCCATAAAACAAGTCAACAGAAAAATAGGATCCTTATATCGAATCAGACCATTCCTTACACCATCTACCAGAACTAGGATTGCTCACTCCCATCTTATTTCTACTCTTCTTTATGCCTCACCTATCTTCACCAACCTCAAGAAAACCAACCTAAACAAACTAACAACCTGCTACAACAACATTGCCCGCTTCGCTACAGGTAACACCTACAGAACTCATCACTGTGTTAACTTGAAACAACTAGGCTGGCTAGAGTATCAGAACTATCTTGCAATCCACCAACATACCATTGCCCACAAAATACTGTACCAACCAAATAATACCCCTATACTCTCTCAACTTATAATCCCCTATAATAATCTCAACTCTCTCCGCTCATCTAGTAAGCTATTGACTAGTTCCATAAAATCAAACAACACTGCTGGTGACTCCCTATTTACCAATTCTGTAGGTTCAAAATGGAATTCGTTACCAAGCAACATAACAAAGATTACATCACTGCCTCTCTTCAAACAGAATATTAAACTTCACTTCCAAAATCACTGGCTCTGCTCCTGTAGTAAACCTGATTAACTTCCCAATACTTCAACTTTACTTATAACTACCTCTTCTCCTTCTCTGACTCTACTCTCCACTTGGCATTCTTCTCCCCCCCCCCCCACAGTGTCTTCAAATTCGCTTCCTTGCCTACTACTGTCCTAACTTCATCCCATTTTCATAATCTAATCCCCTTTTATTTTTTTCCCCCTTATCCCTTATCCTTTACACTCTTTTCTTTACCTCCTTTCCTTGTATCCATATCTGACATGCATCTCTGTACTCTCTGTATATAATTTAATATCTTTTTTCCCTAGACCACAACTGTGAGTGGTAGTAATTAATTCATGCGCCTTTAATTTTAAAACATACAGCTTCTTATTTTCTTGTAACTATGTATGATAGTAATTAACTCTTGTAGTAATAATCTTAAATTGTTCATTTTGTTATTGTTTTCATTAACATGTATACTATTTTTTTTTATTTTCTGTCTCTATGTACTTATTTTTGTGGAGCTTTTCTCCCCGGGCCTCTACTGAAAATGGAATTTTCTCCAGCTAGACTAGCCCGGTCAACAAATGTAAAATAATAAAAAAATAAATACTAATGTCCTACACTCACGGACAGTTGCCCTTTCTAATGTTTCATGTCAGGACACACCTGCCCAGGGGGTGGGCCGTCCCTCCCGATGTGGGACAGGTGTTTACCGCATGCCTACGGATAGCTATACCTGCACCTACCACAGTCATCTACTTCCGAGTTGCCACCTACAGACACACTATGTGGACACACACGACACACTTTAGTCACACCAGAACACACATGGCACCCTCATCACACACATACACAGGCTACATCACACACAACCACAGTTTTACACGGTACCTACATGGTCTGCACCACCGACAGCGGTGACTACATGTCCTTACTATCATCCTATTGCTCACGGTTCTACTGTTCCAGTACTGTGTTCTTTCTGTCTTTCATCCTCCTGGCTACGCGTGTCGGTGTGTGACACGTTCCATAGTTGGTGGTATCCTGTTTATTTGTACCTCAAAGGTGTTTAGAATGTTGTCGACCTCTCTATATATTTGCAGATGGCAGTGACCCCTTGTATATCGACATATATCACACTATCGCCCTTTCTATCTGTATTATATATGTGTATATATATATATATATATATATATATATATATATATATATATATATATATATATATATATATATATATATATATATATATATATATATATATATATATATATACACATATCTCGGACAGGGGTGGTGACAGGCATGCTACACCTTTCATTGTGTGTTTGTCAGTGTATACTGTGTTTCCTAGACTCTGCATGTTTGTGTCTGCACCTGTCACATTACACACCTGCCATAGATTAAGATTACCTCCCATCCCACTTTGTGAGGGACGATCCCTCTTTGTGCAGTTGTGTTCTGCAAAATATTTGTGAACATAGCAAATGTCTTGTGACTTTGGGACAAACATATTCCCTATAGTTTATGTCATTGTTGCATGTCACCCTTATTCTGTATCTGACCCGCCTACATGTTACAGGACACGGAACACGTACTTGCGACCATTACTAAACTATAAGCTTTTTATCTACGCAAAACACTGTTGTTCTGGTTTTCATCCTGGCTGGGTGTGTGTCATCCTGCTGACATCTGGCGTGTGTCCCACATTGGTCATTTGAACTGTGGCAACCCTACCATAGGTACATCTTCCCTAACAATAGTGTTGGGTGATTGTGTGCCTGTTCCACTCCTGGCAGTGGTCATTTTACCCTTCAGAGCAGGCGCTATTTGTTCAGGGGTGACTAATGCTGGTGTCACCTGTTCTGTACATCATTGACCGTGATCTGCACAGTGGTCGGTGACACTTAGCCCTGTTTCGCGCATATCTGTATAGTCGTATTTAAACATCACTTACCAGCTGTGGGCAACGCTTATTTCTGCTAACATGTGCTACACATATTCTGATGACCTGCATCCAGACTGCATTACCCGTGCCGTCAGGATTATGTTACATCCCTTGCGGGATGTGGGACCGGGAACATGCACGACAGTCACTGCATGTACCACTTGGACATCTGGGGGTTGTACACGAATTATGTAAATTTGTATGTGCAGTACACTACAGCAGTTACTCCACACTACACTCACATGGATGACTCCGTTAGTTTACAACTTGATGGGTCCATTTAATGGTATGTCCATGTGATGTTTACTGGCTGTACTCCAGCACTGGGTATGTATATCACAATTAGGTACACGTGATAATTTGCTACACTTTCATACAACCGTGGATGCAGCATGTCAGGGTGACTAATGCCTGTCATGGGTACATCCCCTGCCTTGACACTACATCCGTAATTACATTTTGTGGAGCCCCTCAGTAACACGGTGGGTAATCCTTGATGACTGTGTGTAGGACAGTGCTTACACACATGTGCTCCCGCGATTGCCTCTGC
This sequence comes from Protopterus annectens, assembly GCF_019279795.1. NCBI lineage: Eukaryota > Metazoa > Chordata > Ceratodontiformes > Protopteridae > Protopterus > Protopterus annectens. Next base: position 706,117,341 of record NC_056729.1, read on the forward strand.
TCCAGTACGCGGCAGTTGCTTACTTGATGTTGTGGCGATGGGTGTCAGTGTTTGCCGCGTTTGGTGTTTTGCCTCTGACAATCGGGCGTGTACCTACTGATGTACCTGGGAACCTATACACACAGCACCAACAGATGCTGATGGGCGCATCTACTGTTCAGGTGTTGACAGTTCCATGTTCCCATGGCTGTTGTGTGTACAATGTTTGAGGGCTGCCTATGTAGGATTCCACATTGGGCCACCTATACATCACAATTTACAGGTAGTCGTGTTTGAGTGCCATCCATGTTACTGTGTGCAGGTGGGAAGGGGTGTCAGTCCATGGGAGCCTACACTGTCAAGGTATGTGCTATATGTTCCCTCTTTGCCAAGGCATAGGCATATTGGGCATGTCTCCGTCTGCCTACTGGGGCTGGCACAGTGTGTCCATGGTCTGGATCCCTCTGTGCCTGTGTTGGCCTTGGCACTTGCACTGGGCTGTGAAGCCCTCCCCCATTATGACCCTGCTGCAGCTGTTTCCGCAGGATCATATTATGTAGCATGGCACATACTATGAAGATGTGGGCACACGTGCCTGGAGAGTACTGCAAGGCTCCACCAGATGTGTCCAAGCACCAGAACCATGATTTCAGCTTCCTGAACACATGCTCTATGATGATTCTGGTTTGTGCGTGTGCCTCATTATGGCGTTCTTGCATTGGTGTGTGTGCATTTCTGATGGGGGTCATCATCCATGGCTCCAGTGCATAGCCAGCATCCCCCACAAGGTGACCTTGTGAGATGTCCCCCCTGACAAATACCTGCTACAGCTGTGAGGCATGCCAGATATGGGTGTAGTGGTAGCTTCCAGGGCTGCCAGCACACACATCCATGATAATGCCCTGGGCATTGCACACGACCTGGCAGTTGATGGAGTGGAATCCCTTGTGGTTTATGTAGTGCCTACCATACTCACCGAGTGGTGACTTAATTTGTATGTACATGCAGTCTATCGCTCCCAGTACCTCTGGGTAGTTTGCTACACGGTGGAAGTGACGCATATTGCTGGCCAACTCCTCCTGAGTTCGGGGGAAGTGTATATGCTCATTGACATGTGGTAACATGGCATCCAGGAACTGGTGTAGTACCCTGGATACCAATGCCTGTGAGATCCCCATTATATCTCCAGTTGGCCTTTGAAAGGTACCTGTGGCTAGTGTTCGTAAGCTTACACATACCTTCGTGTCCACTGGGATGGGTTCCCTTCTGTTGTTTCTGGTTCTCAGACATGGCCGGCACAGCTCTACTAGTTGCTGTAAGATGTCCCTGTCCACCCTGTAATGCTCTACTATCTCCAGATCATGTAGCCCCTGGTAGGTTACCCTTGGTCTGAACACTCTTCTCCTCCTTCAAGGCCTACGGTGGTTGTCAGCATCATCCTCCACAACACCGTTGGTCTGTAACACATGCTGATGAATCACAGCTATGGCAGCTCCCAACATGTACATTTTAAAAGTTCCCCATCTGTTTACACCTATGGTGCGGTGTTTGGGAATACACAGGTGTGTGTTGGGTGCTTTCACACTTTATACTGTTCTGCTGTGAACACTGCTGATGTCATAGGGTGTGTATGTACGATCGTGGCTTCAGGGTATCTTCTGTGTTTTATTTACGAAACCGCTATTGTGCTGCCTTTGGTGTTGCATTACATTTGGATGCCGTGCTTACCTCCTGCCTTTCCGTTTACATTTGTGCACATTACACCTATCATTTGCTGGCATGCATCCAGCTGCCTGCTTTCATTTGTACTTTCCTAGACCTGGCTTATCTTGCGTAATGTGTGCTATTGCCGATCTACTGTGGGTTTGCTTTGCTCTGCTATGACAGTTCTCCTATCTTTGCATTCCAGGTCCTCCACACCTTTCTTGGCAATCCTATGCCTCCCCTATCCTGTTTTGCAGGTTTCTGCATGCATGCTTGTCTACTGCCGTTGATTGGCCGCCATGTGTTGATTGGTGTTAATTGCTCATTACTACGCCAATTACCCTGCTTTGGCATTTCCTTCTTTTCTTCCCATGACCTTCCTGTTTGTACTATTGTTTGAGGCGCGTGCATCCGCTTACCGGGTTTCGGGCAGGAGTTCATCACCGTACACATGCGCTTTCGGGCACCATGTGTGCTCTCAGCTAAATGGTGCTATACTCTCCTCCCCACCACTGTACTTCAGCTTTGCTTAGCAATGGCCAGGCCAGATTTGCATTGCTCCAATGTGCTTACTGATACGGTGGCACACCCCTCTGCTGATGTCATGTATCACCTTTGATACACTCCTTGGTGTTATAGCGCTATGCCATCAGGTACATCCTTAATCCGGCGGGACATTTGCGATTCAGTATTACCTGCCTCATTTGCATGGCATTGACTACTAATTCATAGTTACAGCATCGAACACTGTCGCGGGCCCCTGGCAACCCTTGCGCCTTGCTTGTGGTGTGCCATGCCTACCATTGCATATAATGGTGCAATCCTGATTTGTCTTTCATTGCGATTTTCTGCCATTTTTATATATTTCCTTTGCATTCCTGTTTGCACACACATGCCCTGCGGTTGTACTGTGCGTTACTGTGGACATGACATTAAATGTTGTTTTTTAGGTGTTGTGCATCTTCTCTTGTGCCATTGGCTGTGTATTTCTCCATTGGCATATGTTAACTTTGTAATACATGTGTGTGGTCCACTTCCATAACTCCGATGTTCTGTTTGGAAAAATGTAAACCATGTTTTTTGGTTTACATTTCCATGGGCTTGCGCTATGCCTGCACCACTTCATGAATCGCTGTATAACTTCATTAGCATGGTGCAACACTGCGCATGGGGTGATTTGCATACCTATGCCAAGGGCTGTGTAGCTCTGGCATACGCCGGTAGTGCACGTGGGATTGGTTCGTACCCGAATCGCTCGGCAGACATATTTGGTGTTATGCCGCCTACGCTACGCCTGCATCTGGCACAGGCTTCATGAATCCGAGGGTTAAATTAATCCTGAAAACAGCATTGACATCTAGGAACAAACTTCAAAGTATAAACCAATGTACTCTTCCTGTCCTAAGTTACAGTTTTGGAGTGCCTGACCGGACCCAAAGTGTGTTGAATAGATTAGACTGGAAAACAAGAAGGATGCTTCATGCTCACCAAATGATTTATAAAAATCAGTGCATACCAAGATTATATATTCCCCATTCTGAAAGAGGTATGGGCCTCCTTGAAACTGATTACATGTACAGATCTGCAATCATGGGATTGCACACATATCTGCTGACCTCACAAGATCCAAATGTAGTGAAAGTTTTGAATATGAGGAGAATAAATCTAAGATGACTTCCCTTGTTAGTCTAGCAGGAGTATATCGGCATCAAGCAGGAATGGAAATTAAACTAGAAGTAGAAAAAAAACTCAGGCAGCAACTAAATGTGCCAAAAAACAAAAGAAAGAATATAAGGTGAAAGACCAGATGAGAAGGCAAGAAATGTGTAAAATGTCCCAATGGCAATAGAACCAAAGTCCCAAACACAACGAACGTACAGGTATAGTCCAAAATGTTTTAATGTAAAACAGCAAAGATCTCACAGTGGCACAATCACAAAATAGCACTCTTGTGCCTCGGCTTCACATAAGCCTTCAAGCAGTACCTTGAAAACTTCTGGAAGAACCTCATGTTGCTCAGGATCGAATGCAGGAATGGTTAAGGAGACCCAAATTCAAACCAAGAGATGAAAAACTAATATTGGTGGCCTAAGACAGTGGGCTGTGTACATGTTGGTTTACATAGTCCTTTGAACATGTGGGAGAAACAGACAAATGGTTTTGTAAAACAGAATTGAAAACAGTTGCACACCTTGTTGCTGGTTGTGGCATTCTAATGGCAGAAGGATTGTAAACTGAAAGGCATAATAATGTGGCAAGACAGTTGCACTGGGGATGGTGCAAACATTATGGTATTAAAGTGGCTGAAAAACACTGTAAACATGAGCCATAAAGCATCACAGAAAATGATGAAGTCTACATCACATGGGAATCACCCATTACCAACATTTCAAAAGACAGATGCTAGAAAAAGGGATATAGTGGTCCATGAAAAGAAGACAAAAGTAGCATTGATCATTGAAATTGCCACACCCAGTGACTACAGTGTCTTGCATACAGAGAGATACAAAGTCATACAATATCAGGATTTGCACGCAGAAATGAAAGCAATGTGGAAAGAAAAAAATACCCAGACAGTTCCAGTAGTAGTCAGAGCAATGGGTCTTATAAAAAAAGTATCTCTAATCATACTTAGATATGTTACCAATACATGTAACCCTGTATGAATTGCAGAAGGAGTCATTACTGGGCACATTGTGGGTGCTGCAAAGAGCACTTCTGGCTGACATCAAAAATTGAAACAATACTAATTTTATGAAATTTAATTGTACTTTGACATATGAATGGGGTCCATTCCCATCATGGTATTAAAAAAAAGAACAGACTTGAAGAAATTAAAAAGGCACCATGTGGGTCTGAATGGAGAGATGATAAATCAGTAAGCAAAGAAGAGTAGTATTCCTGAAATTGAATTCATCCTCAAGTCTTGGTGTGTGCCCTCATGAGTTGGACCCTCTTTTTCACAAAATCTCACCAAGATGACATTGATATTTTATGTAGCATATATCATGAACAGAAGTAGGCCAAACATTAAATAAAGATAGCTGGGTGCCCAATCTATAGAGGTGCAATGGCTCCAGGACTGGAAAAATGACAGTGTAGAATCCTGAGATTTCAGAAACATTCATACAATGGGACCAAGCCTGGCCCAGGGGGTGGATGACTCCCCTGTTGTAGAAGTAAGTAGCTGTCCACAAAAATCACAAAAACTGATAGGCCAATGAAGAGACAAAAGATGATGGAGTGGTCTATTGAGGATAAGAAAAAAATTACATATCGTTACTATCATGGAAAAAGCCCAGAATTTCCAGACACAAGATATACAAAAAGATTAATAGAGAAATAAGAGGAAAGAAAAATACTTCCACAATAAAAACTTTTGGAAGCTTCAAGTAAAAATTTGTGTTCATTAATACAACAGATTTGTGAAAAACATTACATAGACCAAAAACTTTGATCTGTTTGGAAAAAGAGGCATCTGAGGAAGTGTGAAAATATAAACAACAAAACCTAGAGATTTTGAAAAGTATAAAAAAGAAATATGGGACATTGGGAGAGAGAAAGATTTGATATAGTGCAATATCTATGCAAAGTCAAAAGCCAAATTAATCAATACAAAACAGGCAGCCCCAAAGATATTCAAACAGAAATATAGGCAAAGGAATCCAGATATGGAAAATTTCACAATAAAATAAAATAATATCACAAAGATGGAATGTGGAAAAGAAGTTTAGTAAAGTAGAAGTTAAAAAAAATGGAAGTTGAAGTTATGGAATGCCTGCGAAGTGAAGGATTTGGTGAAAAAGGTCTAACACAGGTTACATCACAGCATGATGGAACTATTCCCCAAAGTTAGAAGAAACCAGAAGATCAGGAGACATCTGAAGAAGAAATATGAACATAGAAAAGAGCAAGAGATTTAATATGCTGTACTATTTATGCAAAAAAAGAAAGCAAAACTAATCAATACAAAAAGAGCAGCACCAAAGATATTTGAAGAGAAATACAGGCAAAGGAATCCAGACTTGGAAAACTTTACAATACAAAATATTAGAAGACAAAGAAGAAAAGTAGAAAAGAAGATTAGTAATGGGAAGTTAAAGAAATAGAAACTGAGGTTATGCAGTACCTGCAAACTGAAGTATTCAGTATAGAAAATCTAACTCAATGCAGGAAAGAGCAATGAAATTAAGGAGAATCCAGTGGAATGGGAAACAACAGATCAGTTGCCATATGAAGATATTTTGGAGCCTTTCACAGGAAACCAATAAAAATGTTCACTTTAAGCTGAACAGCAAAAGAAGGAACAGGAAACTGTGGCAAGTCTGACGCAGTCAATGTGGAGGAATGATAAGACAGTTAAGTTCCCATATGACAAAGCAATGGATGACACAATATGACATTGAAGAGAATGTGCCACAGGAGGATTCTATAGGACTTTCTATAGCATCTACTGAGGAAATGGAGAACAAATAATGTGCCCTCACTTTAGAAGAAAATGAGCTAAGAGAAGAGTTGCTTGATTCAATAGAGAAAGACATATTAAGATTAATGAAAGAAACAGACAGCAGAAGGTCAATAAAACCCAAAAAGTTGGAAGTTTGATAAAACAAATGAACACAGTAAACAGGACTGTCCATAGAGATCCATGTGATATAAGAGAAGTAAACAGGATATATAACTGTGCAGCTAAATTAATAACATAAAATTCTACCGCAAGAACACAGGGTAGTAAGAGAAAGGAAGGGGAGAAATCAAATACCATCATGAAAGTGTCAGATAGAGAAAACTATAAAGAAATTAAGACAGGAACTGTCACTGTTAGAAGAGTATTGAAGTGGGAGTAGATCAAAAATATTCAGAAAGATAGATGTGATAAAAGCAATGCAAAGTATTACAATGGAAAAGGATTTATCATGCACTATCACAAATAATAAACTAAAAATATCAGCACAGGCAGGAAAACTTAGAACATACAGAGAGAAATATAAAGGAAAAGTACAAAATAAGCAATTTATTGATGACCCAAAAAGTTTTATAGGAAATTGGGAAACAAGGTAAAAGGAATTGAAAGACCACCAAAAAAAAGAAGAAATAGATACATTTTGGAGAAGTATTTATGAATATCATGTGGAACTTAACACAAATGCGAAATGGATAGAAGAATTAAAAGAAAGAATAAGAAGTTTAAAGGTACACGATATGAAATGGGATGAAATAACAGCTAGATAGATTATAAAAAAGTTAAGAAAAGCCTCTACTTGGAAAACCACAGGCCCAGATGCAGTGCCTAACTTCTGGTTAAAAGTATTAACATCTTTGCACGTAAATTTAGCCATAAGTAAGAACTATTTATATGCCCACCCAGAACAGACACTAACCTGATTAACAACAAGAAAAACAATGCTCCTACTTAAGAGTGAACCTGCAAGCTACCCTAAAAATTATAGACCAATAACTTGCCTTCCGATGACGTATAAACTATACACCAGAATTGATGCTGATAAAGTTTATAGTCATTTAGAAGAAAACTCAATTATGGCAATTGAATAAAAGGGCAATACAAGATAGTCATATGGAACAAAGGATCATTTGTTGCTAAATAAAGTCATAGTAGAGAACTGTAAAAAGGTGAAGACTCTAAGTACCTCATGGACTTGACTATAAAAAAGCATTGGACAGTATCCCACATTCATGGACAACAGAGTGCTTAAAAATGCATAAGATATACCCTACACTGACCAATTACATTACAGTGTCCATGAAACAGTGGCAAAATATTTTGCAATTAAACGTTAAATGTATGGTCAAAAGAAAAACTAATAAAAACAATGGACCACTACCACAGACAGAAACACCATGACAACTTTAGCATAAATCTTCTTTAATCAACACTTTCGTCAGCAAGACTTCAGAAATATATAAACACTCTTTAAATACTCTCAGCATTACTGGACCACAAACAAATAATCCACTTCAATCAATTAAATCAATTAAACAATTAATTAAAATTCAAATAAAATATAAAATAATCAACTCTATTTATTTTTTAACATAACCTCTACGATCCTTTAAAAAAATTTTAATGTTAATCATATAATTTAATCCTGGTGTTCTGTCTGCTTTTAAATTTATTTGCCATTTGGTCTCTCTTTGTTCCAAGTAATTTTTGAAATTACCCCCTATTAAACTTAATTTTCCCTGCCCCAAAACAGAAAATATATATATTTTTTAAAACCTGTGCATTCCATACTATGTCTATAAAGTCAATTCTTACTGTCCTTTCTTTTTTATACTATTCATATGTTCTCTAATCCTGATGTAAAATGTCTGGTAGTCATGCCTATATAAAATTTTTGGCATGTACTACAGACTGCTATATAAACCACTCCTTGACTTTTACAAGAAAAGGCTCCCTTAACTGGAATGGTATAAGAAATATGGGGCAATTCAATGTATGATCCCTCTAAAATATATCTACATATATTGCACCCATAGCATTTATACATACCAACCCTTCTATTAATAGATGTCATAGACATAGTAAAGGAATCCCTGCTTTTCTCTAACAAAGTATTTAAACTATGATCATTTCTATACACAAATCTGGGCCTTTGGCCCAAGACTTTCAATAAATCATGGTTTCCTTCAACTATATTCCAATTTCTTTCAATGACATTACGAATGATGCCCCTGTCAGTAGTCATGGGCATATCCAAACACAGATGTCTTTCTTCAGATTCTATTTTACCATTTGCTTTGGGAACTGTTTGAAGTGCTTTTCTTGAAATAGGTGGCTACCAAACCTCTCTCCTGTCCCACACATACTTCACTTGTTCATTTAATAGACTTTCATCATATCCCCTGTCCATAAACAAATTTTTAATAAATGTAAATTCCTCAGGTAGGGAATGATCTTCACTGGTCATTCTACTAACAATGATAAACTGTCTCTTGGGAATGTTACTTTTATAAATTTGGGATGTTGACTAGAATAATGTAAGTAGCTATTCACAAATGTTGTTTTTCTATGAATGCAACTAACAAACTTGCTATTTACTACATCCCATTTTAAATTTACATCTAAGTAATTTATACATGTGCCAACTTCTCCAATTGTGAATTTTAAAAAGGTAGACGATGTATTTAATTGACTAATAAAAGATTCAACTTTTTCAGGTCCTCCTTCTATAATAAAAACTAAGTCATCAATGAATAGTGATTGTTCAAAGTAATTTCTAATGAATCACAATAAAAATAAATACAAGTACTACTCTTCTTAGTATAGTGCCTTAAATAAGCTCTTACATATTCAGTACCTGTGTCATGTGGTATACAAGTATACAAGGAGATAACATCCAATGTAAACATAATATGTTTGCTGGAATCAAATGCCAAAGTGTCAAATTCTCTAATGGTCTCCAAGAAATTCCATGAATCCTTTAAAAAAGACTTCATATTTTGTACCAAAGGCTTTAGAAAAGTATCTACAATTATAGAAATGCCCTCAGTCACATAATTCGGGGCCGAAATTATAGGTCTAAATGGAGGTCGAACAAACTCTTATGAGCTTTCGGAATTCCAAACAGTACACCAATTTTATGATTCTCAGTGTTGCAAAAGTTGTATGTTGTTTCATTAAAATCCCCAGACATCAAACTGTCATACAAAAAACAAGAAATATATTTATAACACTTATGAATTTTCACAATCTCCACTCTTTTATGTTCATGTTCATTGCATAACATATTCTCTATTTATCTATTTATATTTATATTCTAAGGTACAAAATATGAAGTCTTTTTTAAAGGATTCATGGAATTTTTTGGAGAGCATTAGAGAGTTTGGCAATACTTTGACATTTGATTTTGAAAATGGTGTTGACATCTAGGAACAAAATTCAAGCTATAAACCAATTTGCTCTTCCTGTCCTAACTTACAGTTTTGGAGTAATTGACTAGCCCCAAAAGGTATTGGATAGATTAGGTAGGAAAACAAGAAGGATGCTTCATGCTCATCAAATAATTTATAACAATCAGTGCATACCAAGATTATCTATTCCCTGTTCCGAAAGAGGTATGGGCCTCCTTGAAACTGATTACATGTACATATCTGAGGTCATGGGACTGCACACATATCTGCTGACCTCACAAGATCTAAATGTAGTGAACGTTTTGTAAATGAGGAGAATACATCTAAGATGGCTTCCTTTCTTAGTCTAGCAGAAGCATATAGACATCGAGCGGGAAAGGAAATCAAACCAGAAGTTGAAAAAAATTAGGCAGCAACTGAATGTGCCAAAAAACATAAGAAAGAATATAAGGTGAAGGATCAGATGAGAAGGCAAGTCATGTGGAAAATGCATAAATATAGTTGCAAGTATAGAAAACTCCTGGAAGAACATCATGTTGATCAGGATCGAATGCAGGAATCTTTAAGGAGAGGCAAATTCAAACAAAAAGATGAAAGGTTAATATTGGACTACATACACATTGGTTTACAAAGTCTATTGAACATGAGGGAGAAGCAGGTAAATATATGTTTTGCAAAACAGAACTGGAAACAGTCACACACCATGTTGCTGGTTGTGACATATTAATGGCAGAAGGACTGTATACTGAAAGGCATACTAATTTGGCAAGACTGTTACTGATTGTGCAAATATTATGGTGTTGAAGTGGCTGAAAAACACTGTAAACATGAGCCATAAAGCATCACAGAAAATGATGAAGTCTACATCACATGGGATCACCCATTACCAACAGCTCAAAAGATAGATACGAAAAAACAGACATAGAAAAGAAGAGAAATGTAGCATTGATTACTGAAATCGCTACATGCAGTGACTACAGTGTCTTGCATACAGAGAGATACAAAGTCATAAAATATCAGTATTTGCAGGCAGAAACGAGAGCAATGTGGAAGAAAGATACCCAGACAGTTCCAACAGTAGTAGGAGCAATGGGTCTGATAAAAAAGAATCTACAGTTGTATTTAGATATGTTACCAATACATGTAACTCCATAGGAATTGCAGAAGGAGTCATTATTGGGAGCATTGCAGGTACTGTGAAAATCACTTCTGGCTAACATCAAAGATTGAAACAATAGTGATTTCATGAACTTTAATCGTACTTTGACTTAGGAATGCAGTCCATTCCCGTCATGGTATTAGAAACCCAAAAGACTTGGAGAAATTAAAAAGGCATCACATTTCATCCTCCCACATACCTCTTTAAGTCATATTTCTATCCCACATAATTTCTTACCCTACTCTGTCCTCTTGTCACTTATCATTGCTCTCTGTACCTCTGAATGTTATTGATATTTAAAACTCCCACTTCTGGTGCATCTTTAAGAAATCTACTTCAGTCTTCATTGCCCAGCAGCATGTTTAGCACACTGTAAAGATTTTATGAGACCCCTATGATTTAGGAAACATTTAAAATATCATTTTCAGTTAATGCATTGCATGAATCCAGATAACATGTCTATATTACCTTTATTCCCTGCTTGTCAGTTGCTGATACAGCTGTAAGCATATCAGTACAGCAGAAGAAATTTTTTGAATGAAGCAGCTTCATTAATTTACCTAGAACTGATATATACCTTGACAGTTAAGTATGCTTTGCAGTAATAGTTCCCAGAATTATACCTTTAATTCCATTATATATTATCAGAATTTCACAGCCAATTGTACTGAACTGCTGTTGGCGGTAATGTAAACGTACCTTTAATCCATACCCACTCCATTAGACCTGCACACGTGGCTTGTGAGCTTTCTTAGTTAACAAAATTAATGTATCTTTCCATTTCTGTAGCACAGTCATGTATTCAAACTATACAATTATAACCATTTTCTCACTTTCTTTAATCTGCAACCTTTATGGCCACTAAAGGTAATTATAAGTTGGACAATCATATCTGTCATTTAGTCAGATTCAGATGAAGTAATTATTACAAACATGAAAAACCTTTTGCAGTGTCTACAAACACTTAATCTAGACAATGCAGATGTTCACTTTGTGACAGTTGTTCTGTAACAGATAACCAAACAAACTTCTGAATACTGATCTGATTTATGTGCTTTTTGCCTGTAGTTTATCTAAGTTACTTAACCCCTCCTTGTTTCATCTCATGGGACATCTCCTGATTAATGCAGTGGATGGATAAGCAAATTAAAGTGAACTGTAAACCTGCTTTGGGTTCCACTGTCTAACCATTTTTTAATCAAAAATCAGAAGCTGCTAAGTTCTGTGAAATGTGTAGTCAAAACTGAAATTGTATCAGAAAAATATAAAACACAATTCTATTGTGTTAGGAAGCGTTAGCTTTAGTGTCTAAATGACAGTCTGGCATTTAGCAGAGAAAACTAGGGAGATGAAATGTTATTATGCTGCATCCTGCAGGCAAGGGGACAAAGTTTGATTCCATTTACCTACTATGGTACCATGCGATTCTAAGCAGTTTACCTAACTAAACTGTTCTACTAGTTCATCCTTGAAAAGGGACACTTCACTCTGGTTGTGCTAACTTAGTTAAAAACATGCTTGCTTCCTAATGCAACCAGATCATGTTTTATATTTTATCACTGTTTTTTCGAATCCAGAATTATCCAAAATAAGGACTGTATGATGATTAGAGCATTGTCCGTTTACTATTTATATGTAAAATCCCGAGTGTAAGTAGATTAAGATAAAGTATAAAAAAAACAAAAATGGACCAAGGAGTACACTTTATGGAATTCCCGGCAATGACGGCTCTTTATGGGATCTGAAACTGAGTCTCAGCCATGTCTGTCATGCAAGTAATTTGCAAATCAGGAAAGTGTCACAGCTGTAAGGGTGTAGAAATGCAGTTCTGATAATACCATAGCATGGTTAGCAGTATGAAAGGCTTTATCAAGGTCAGCAAATGTCGAAGCAACATGGCTAACCTCCTCCACTGCATTCAAGCATGAGCTGATAGCAATAAAGGACAATGATGATGGCTTTTCCTGAAGATGTGTTTTGAAGACACCACAGTAAAACAGCACTCTAATTGGGACTTTGTGTGTGCTCCTGTTTATCAAAGAACAGTTCATCAAGTTATATTGCTATGATGTTCTCAAGTATCCCACTAGCTGACAAAAGAAAATTGTCAGGACTACTTTTGTTTGGCTCCCGCAAAGACTAAGAAAAAGTTATGAATATTGAGAGTGCAGAGTTCCTCTTTCTCCATCGTATTAGGAAATTAGAATTACTATACATATAAGTAGCAGAGGGAGGAGTATTTTTAGACTTGGCCAGAGTTTTAATTAATAAGTTTGGAAGAAATATCCCTGCTTATTGGTTTGTCAACAGGTTAATTTGTTGTCGTCTTAAACTCAATGAGACTGCGGTTGAAGGGTGTGTTGTATTACCACTACATTTTCACATATTTTAGACAAGGAATAAAGTAAGGATATAGGTTGATTGGTCAATACTAGTCCTGTAATCTTGTTCAGATGGAGGAATGATCTATGCCAATTTCCATACATCTGGAAAACTGTCCGTTTGCAGTGAGCAAAGAACACATCATAGATGCACTGTACTAAAATATCAAATACTCAAAAGAATTTCAGAAAGAAGACCATTGGCAGATGTAGGAATGTAACTATTTCTCTGAGCCATTTGATCTAATTGATAACAGGTACTGCCAATGTTCTGAGTTCAGTAGAAAACCAAATTGGTATCTGCATTTCCATTCAAATTGCAGAGAAAGTATTTGGTACTAGGGCTGAGCATTTAAAAGAAAGCTCTGAAAAACATCTTCTACTTTCTTTGGTAAAGTAGTGCATTCAGCATAGATACAGAGTCTGAGATACCAATTTTGCTTTGCATATGTTAAGAATAAGATATTGATTATGCTTGAAAGTGCCAGCAAAATTGGCTATGGCTGTCTAGAAGCCTCAGGGCTCATGTTGTATATGTTTTACTCTTGCAATAATTTCAGGCAGTCATTTTCGGAGTTAATATTTTTAAACAAACACCTTGTAATTGAGCTTCAGATATTATCAGCTTCAATTTCCTTTCCTGCTTGACTGTTGTACACTTTGCTATAGACTGCAGCCCTAGTTTAGCATCGACATAAAACAGTCCCTGAATATAGGGCAGCACCACTGCTTGTATCCCAGTATACCTTAAACATATACTCCTTTCCGTCACAGCGGTTTATGAAATTGCATTGCAGTTGAAATTAATATGCAGTGAACTTCAGAAATTGTTTTGTGTAGAAATCTATGTGCAGCAGAGACTAGATGTAATTATAAATATAGAATATTTGTGTGATTATTAAAAAATGCTGGAGCACAGCTTTGAGTGCCATCTTCTTGCCCTGCTGATGCAACATTGGAAATGTAATCATGTGCATTATCTTTATGTAGAAAGAGTTGAAAATTGAAACATCTTCCTTCACAGCTGGGGTCATCAGTGATTATTTCGGTTAAACAGTCATTACAAAAGAACTATTTAAGGCAGTATACAGCCTGAACTCTCCTTGATGATTTCATCATACACATATAAATAATGTAGAGATGTCTAATAAAAAACTAATCTCTTTATAAATGTAATCATTTCTGTAAATGAGACAATCTACACTGCATTTTAATGTTTTTCAAGACGAATATTGCACTGCTGTTTGAATCAAGCCTTTTGAATGTGAATTTCCTGAACACATGCAAACACATGTGCAGGCACACATACACACACACACACACACACACACACACACACACACACACACACACACACACACACATGCATATACATACACATATGCACATGTATGGACACAGACTCTCACATACACACCTGCACACACACACACACACACACACACACACACACACACACACACACACACACACACACACACACACACACACACACACACATGCACAGGGTCATGCATGTGGATGTGCACATACATACACACACTGTCTTATGTCATCATTCTGCATATACATCCAATCCAAACTAAAACTAAAATGAAAATACAAAGAAACAGCAAACACTTACACACTAAGAACTCTACACATGCACATGAACATTGCAATGCTAACACACATACCACCATATTCTCATAGTATGTTTTATGTGACCACCACATCCATGCATCCTGATCTGAATCCAAACTGGTCATCTCCCATTTTACGTTCTACTGTTTTGTGTATTCATTTGTCAATCACCCTCTCCAGAACATTCATGCAGTGTGACAGAAGTTTGATGCATGTGTACTGCCCACAGTTGTGAATGTCCATTTTGTTCTTGAACACTGGCACTAATATGCTTATTCTCCAGTCATATGGGATACACCCTTCTCTCCATACTGATATGAGTTCCCTCAGGAGTCATTTCTCTCCTAACTCACCAGCATTTTAATCATATCTGCTGTGACCTCATCTGAACCTACTGCTTTCCCTGACCTCATTTTCCTTTGTACTGTTCTTAGTTCTTCTAGGGTGGTCTCCTTCTCTTCTCTCACTGCAGGCTGTGTCTGTGGCAGTGCAACTTCTGTGGGGTTTTCTTCATTCAGAAATGATGGAAGTACTCTATCTGCCTTTAATGTCCTGTGGGTTGGTGAGCAGGTTGTTACTGGCATTCCTTATGGAGGGTGTTTTGATTATCTTCTTTATCTTTCTGTCTTTGCCTTGGAACCTGATAGAGCTTCTTTTTTCCAAATACTGCTTCACTTTCCAGAAGCTGGTAGAGTGCCTCTGATGCCTTGTTCTTTGGCATTTCAACTCATCTGTTAGTGTCTTTGTTAGTCAACCAGTATTTCTTCCTAGTTTGGTCGGTCTTTTCCATTGGCCACTTTTTCCCAGCATCCCTTCTTTCTTTTGAAGACTTCCTGGACTTCTGCATTCCACCACTAGCTTTCCTTATGTACCTTATTTCCATACCTGGCTCAGCCGCATATCTGTTCTGTAGTCCTCACATATGGAGTTTTGAGGCACTACCATTCTTCTTCAACTCCAACCATTTCCTCTTCCTTTTCAGGTGCTTGAGTCCTGAGTAATTCCTTATAGGTTCATAAGTAAGTACTATGCTAATTACCATTGTGGTCCATTTTAAGTCAAGCCAATTTCCTTTTCTGCGCTCAAAATAACCTTTCTTGCTTGGTTATAGATTGGCATTACCTATCCCATGGTTGATGATTATATATTATCATTAAAGAGAATAACTGGATCATATCACAGATAATTTGAGGTGACCCATGCATGAGATAAAATATTTATGAGCTGCATCTGTCTATTGGTAGTAGAAACGGCAGTCCTGGAGTAAATTGTCTGTTTCTCATCCATAGATCTAAGTTGCACTTGATGGACAGGGATGAACTTTGTTTTATGTGGATGGGGAGTCTGTTCCATTGCAGTGGTATCCTCTGTGAAATATACCTGCCTAGCTAAGCTGTTCTGTTGATGTTGCTGAAGAGGTTTAGATCCCTGGACTGTGTATTTCTGATGCCACTTGACTTGCTGATATGCAGCAAATTCAGCAATAATGGGTCGGAGGATGCCTTGTATGCCAGACACATGTCATCTCTTAGCAGTCTGAAGGATACCGAGTATAGTGGCAGGGTTTGAGTCAGTCCTAGTAGGACATATTGTTTAGGCCTTGTATCTTTTTAGTAAGGTATCTCTGTGGGAATTCCAGTGGTTGCATACGTCTTGGCAGATACGTGCCAAAGACAGCATTATATTCAATGACTGCCCTAATGAGAGCAGGGTAAAGGGGGACAATGACCCCCTTGAACTGTTGTCCTTTCTCTCCAGACAACTACCAGTTCTTCAGCTTGGTTTCTATTGACCTTTGAGCCGTCTCTGGCCACTGCTTGCAGCTGATTGTGGCAACCAGTGGTTTATGATGTGGTCTGACTGTTTGACTGGGGATGATTTTGCAATCTTTGATTCTACCCCGCTGCCCTTTCCTTACTTGGAGGAAGTCTACCTGAGTGATATGTTGATCACTGTTTTATGGACTGTCTCTTTTGCTGAACCATGTGTTGACCACCACTAAGCCAGTTGCCAGACAGAAGTCTTGAATTACCTTTCCTGCTTTATTCCTGGTGCCCCATCCATGTAGACCCAGGCAGTCCTCATATCCTGTTCTGTCTGCCCAGATATGTCCATTCAGGTCATCCATTACCAACACCAGTGCTTGTTTTATCTAGTGCTTTATCTAGTAGATCTTGCAAATGCTATATGAATCCACTCTTTGCATGCTTTTCTTCAGTATCACAACCCTAATGTGGGGCACACGCTTAGATTATGAATACTACCCAATCATTCACTGGAGTCTGATTCCCATGAGTGTGTCACTAATTCTGATGATATCCCTTATTGTCTTCCAAAGCCTCTTCCTCACTACAATACCCACAACAGTTCTAGTCTGTCCTCCTCCTGAGTAGCAGACTATAGATCCAAAGCCAAGTGGCTTTGCTGCACTGACCTTCCATCTTGTCTCCTGGATATATAGGATGTCTGTCCTCCTCCTCACCATATTATCCACTTCCAAGCTGCATCCTGTCAGTGTACCTATATTGAGTGTAGCAATTCTTAGCTCAGATATTGGGTCTATATCAGCATATTGAATGCTGAAAACAATGAATGCAATTTAATCAAACTGAAATGTTTGAAATCTCAAAAGAGCAAACTGACGGAACATCAATTTATTTCTCAGGGAAAGAAACTGGTGTTCCGTGCAAAAAAAAAAAAAAAAATGTCAATACTTTAAACACTGACAGAAGTGGAGGGCTTTACCCCCACCCCCCAACATGGTGGGCTGTGCCCCTCCCACCTCCCTACTTAAATATACCAACTCTGAGACAGCACCACAGTGGAGGAAATAGCAAACTCCGATGATGGCCCACCGATTTCTTTCCCTGGGAAAGAAATTGATGTTCCGTCAGTTTGCTCTTCTGAGATTTCAAATATTTCAGTTCGATTAAATTAAATTCGGCATTTTCAACATTCAAAATGCTGATAGGAACCCATATTTTTGGCAGGTTGATTGGTTTTGTGTCTAGCTTTTATTAAACAGAGCTATCCCATGTAAACCAAGCTGGGCAACTGCATACCAGTTGGCCAGTAGGTTATTGACTCAGGGCTACTGGGCTTTATGATAGGCACAAACTGGCAAGAGGGGCACATACACACCCTTCACTGTTAGCATAGGTCCCTGGCATAGGTAGGCGCAAGCCAGGTCCTCAATCCACTTATTACTGGAAAAACCCATGTCCATTTGACAACATTAGTCAACATGACCGAATCATCTAGAGCCATATTTTACAATGCTGAGTGGCTAGCCCTGCTACAGCTCGCAATCTGTAATCAATGTTCTCCTATCTCCAGAATACTGTGTATCACAGAAGTTGACCAAAGTGTTTGGTCTTTACAAATCTTGATTCTACAGGGTGCCATCTAGAGTCTGTGCTGCTGCCCACAGCTCCATTCTTGGGTAAGTTTGATATGGAAACACTCAGCATGTTTTTGGGAGGTGAGAGAAACTGAGAAGAAACACAGGGAAACATGCAAGCATTGGCCAGAGATCAGGACTGAACCTTGTACCTCGTGCAATAGAGGAGAAAAATCTTAACCATTATGCCAACTAATCTCCCAATAAAAGTTAGTTATGTGTTAGTAATACTAGCCAAAAATATCAGTACTGAACCAAATAAAAGAGTAGTTGCTTGGCCCAGACTAAGTATCTTATGCTCCTGTGTCTAATTTTCTGACTACTTCCAATTCCTTCCCATATTTTAGCACTGCTATAGTATTCTTGAATGAAAATGTCAAAACTAAAATATATTTTTATTGGTTTATAGTAAAACTTGAATTTAGCAATTGTACTTTACTTATCAACAGGTAGGCTTAGTGTCAAAAAGGGGAGATTTATGCCTGCTGTTAACTTGATGGTGGATGTAGATTGAACTCCTGAACTGCAGTTGCCCAAGGTTCAACCTGCCAACAGAGTTCCTCCACTGGAAATCACATGAAGTTGTTATATATAAGTTAGGGGGACCTGCTCCTTACCATGGGGGTGCAGGGGGTCTTTTCTAATGTAAAACCATTTAAAAAGTGTTTTTCTGCCATTGTGTTTGGTGAATGAAGTTCTAGGATACAGATCCTTGTTGTGTTCAGTTTCCTCTCCTCATAGTTTAACTATATATCTGCCTCATGTTTGAAAATGATACCAAGGTTTATAATGGTAGCTTGAAAAATCTGCAAACATAAGTCAGCCAGAACCCTTTTGTATTCAGAGAAAAAGATGCCAAACAGTAGAGGTCCCAGCTCTGAACCCTGGGGTCTGCACTGGTGACTGGTCTCTTTGTGCAGGCAGCTTCCTCTATTTTGATCTTTTCTGGCTTATCCATGAGGCAGTTGGCAATCTAGTGGATGATGTAAGGGTTTATTTTGAGTTTATTTAACTTTTCTTCCATGGCTGAGTTGGGGGTTGTGTCAAAAATCATAGTCAGGTCAAGGTAAGTGGTGTGTAATGTTTTACCTTCATCTATTTTTGCATGCTAGTGAACTTATATTGCATAGCAAATAGTTCTGACAAATGTGTGGGCATGCACGGTACAGCTTCTCATGCAGGAAACATGGCTGCTTTATATGCCATTACTTTCACCTATGGGTGGGAACATCATTTACAAAAAATCATACACCCTTGTGTGCAGCATCTCCAAAGGATAAGTAGTTGGATTTTATGTCAAGGAACTGTGAATTGTACAGCCACAAGATGACCGATAATAAAAGTGAGCAATCAAAAGATAACCTGACATAGAAGTAAACATTAAATACTTCAAATATGAGGACAGTCTTCTTCTTCCAGCTTTTCCTAGTTAGGGGTCACCACAGCGGATCACCTGTCTGCTCATGATTGGCAGTGGAGTTTTACAGTGTCACGTTGCCAGCCCAGCACCCAACCTTCCACAGAAGGCACACCCACACATCTAGGGCCAATTTAGAGTGTCCAATCCGCCTGCAGCATGTCTTTGGGATGTGAGAGGAAACTGCAGCACCCAGAGCAAACCCACATGACCACAGGGAGGACATGCAGACTCCACACAGAAGGCACCCCAGCTGAGGATCGAACCTCTTGCTGTGAGGTGACAATGCTAACCGCTGCACCACCATGGCCACCTTTCAAATATGAGGACAGTAAACTGTTTAAAACACCCTGATAATTGTATATGTAGTTAAATAGTTTTTAAGTATTTAGTTAAATTAGAACAGTAAAAGTGAGAATGTTATACATTCTTAATTTAGTTATTGAAAATCGTATATTTAACCTTGCTGGATGTACAACATTTGGGAGATGACACTGTGCACTTTTTTAGCATTTTATATCCTCTTTTGAGTTTTTAAGCAACTCCTAAATGTTTAGTTTATCAATAGCAGGCAGCTGCACTGTTGTGATAACCTTTTTGTTACAGATTTTAATCTTTTGTTGCAACAAATGATTTGTTTCATGTTACATTAGACTTAGAGGCGGACCATTTCTGACTGGAATATATTAACATTTTCATACAGGTAATGGAAGTTGCATTTCTATAGCCAAGTCATTTATAACTGCAAACTTTAAGGCCATTGTTAGTTAACCTTTGTATTTCAGACTGTTATGAAGGAATAAAAATCCATTATTTTAGTATTTTTTCATTACTTAGATGTCAGAAGTCAACAATGTAAATGAAAAAATGTCTACCCAGAGAATGTTATCCTAATATCATGCCTATGCCTATTAATTTGTTTTTATAGATATAATTAAAGCTTACAACTATAATAACATACAGAGTATCTGAGAATCCAGTTTAAATGATTAAGACACATCATGTTTCACCTTGTATACACTGAATTTCAAGCACAGTGCTCTGCTCAGGCTTGTTACAACATTCACATAACAGCATTAAGATATGTCTTCTATCTGCAACTGGTTAAGTGGACTAAATTTCTTCAAACAGCAAATAAAAATACAAAATGACATCTTAAATAAATAAATAAATAATATTTTAATTGTAGGTGCCCATTTATTCATTATCTGATACTTGTGTTATCTAGCTCAGGTATATAGCAGAACCTAAGTCTATACTTCCATAATTACTAAAAACAAAACAAACTAGAACTCGCAACAATCCAACAATTAGATGAATGCAATAAAGTTCTAGTGCTATTGCCATGATCCAATGAATTAAAATCTTTTATTTAGACACACAAATAAAACTGATTAAGCACTTTCATCTACGTGACCATAGACTTCATCAGGTTCTGATGAAGTCTACGGTCACGTAGATGAAAGCGCTTAATCAACTCTATACTTCCATAATGTTGACAAATAGCAAAGCAAATAATCCTGGAAAGGATGACATTCTGCTCTAGGACACCCATGCGAATAACAAAGAAGGTGCATACCTCCAGAGGGTTTAAAAGTAACAGTGACATATAGCATATCTTTGGAATGTAGAAAGAAACCTGAGCACTTGGCAAAACCTATATGGAGACAAAGAGATCATGCAGGCTTCACAAAAAGGTAACAGAACTGTAAATTAATCCAGAAAACTAAATGCTGTGAACCAACAATACTAGCCCCTGTCTACCCACTTGTTGAAACAGTAGAACTTTGTCTTTGAGTTACATTTATACATTTTAAGAATAGTTAAGTAAAATCTAGTAGTATTTTTTAATTAAGGGATATTTACTTTCCTGCTCTATGTGATGGTTTTATATCATTGATTTAACATTCCCATCTCTGATAAGAAATAGGGATCTGTCACACTACAGAGCTTATAGATGCTCCTGAACTTTTGAAGAAACACAAGGAACTGAAATGTTTTGAGATAATTTAAGTAAAATAACTTATTTACTGGGATAGCTCAGATGATTTATGCAACATCACATATAATGATATAATTACTGAAACTAAAATCCCATGAGAATTTTCACTAACAACGGGCATGGATGTTTTGTTACGTACATTGTTTTGTACAGTTATGCTATGACTGTATAAAACTGGATGAACCGAGGAATGGAATCCCTAAAATGTATTCACTGAAAAAAGGCTGAAAAAACACGTTGCAGGAGAACAAGACCCCTGCACCCCTTGAACTTATATATATCAAATCCACAGTCACACCAATTTTAAGAAGGGGAAAGTTCTCCTGAAAATGGCATCACTGTTGGCAGAACTCACTAACTGTGATTTCCAAAGAAGGAACTATGATCATCACTGAGTTGAACCTCAGGCAACTGAAGTTTGAGAATTCAATCTTCACCCACCAGTAGGATAAAAGTTTTGTACATGTTACTTGTATATACTGTGTGCATAAAAGATGTCCCTTTATGGGAAAACTAAAATACAGCTGATAATTAAACCTAGTTGTTAGCAAAGCTGGATAAAAAGAATGTGCTGTATATCTGAAGTCAGAGAAGAGCCAGAGGAGTCCAGAATCATCAGGAGAGACACTTATCCATGGAAATTAAAGTGGAGGCCCAGAAAGTGGTTCTGGAAAAGGGGCTGCATTTTCATGTTATAGTTGTTGTGTCTTTCGGCTTTTCCCGGTTAGGGGTCGCCACAGTGGAACTCCGATCCGCTAATGATTGGCAGTAGATTTTTATGTGCTGGCTTGACGGGCCTAACGCACAACCTTCAACGAAGGAATGCCCATTCATGCATGTCGCCACACAGAAGACGCTCTAACTGAGAATTGAACGGGTGACGTCTAACTGTGAGGCGACAACGCTACTGCAGCACCACCACCACCGCATTTTCATGTTATAGTTAATACCTAAGTTTGCAAATTACATTATAATTGACTTTTTATTTAGACAATATGTGTTAATTTACATGTTGTCAAAACCAGCCTTTAGGTTTTGTTTCATGAATAAAACTGCTTTATGTTGTCTGCTGTGTCAGCTGCATTGAGTGTTTTCAGTATGCAGGATATATTTTAAAGTAAAACTTAAACAAAACAGTTAAAAATTCAGTCACTGCCTGTATTACATTCACATATTTTTAACACACAGTGTCACCTTTACCATTTCATGGAAAATGTTTACGTTGTCAAAAACTGATTTATGAGTTTATAATGATTTATCTAAGACACTTTTCATCTAATTACAAATCATCTAAAAAATAATCTAATACATATTTAATCTAAAGCAAAATTAGTCAAATAACATTACATCTAAAACTTCTTATATAGCAAATACTTCTCCAAAACTTTTTTTTTTTGGCAGAGAACAAGCTCTCCTGCACCCACCACTCCCACTTAATTAAATATTAGACTCCAGAGATGCATGGCTGTTGAAAAACTAGAAAACTCCCCACAAAGTGAATCACTGCAGGCACACAAACACAATTTTCTAGAGACAGAGATACAAAAATGGACATTAGCAGTGCAAAAATACTGATAGACACTAATTTTCATTGACATTTCCATGATCAAAACTCCCACCAGCAGTCATTTTCTATAGCCTTACATACTTTTCTATTATATATGTATCCATATGGTTTCACTTCAGAATGTCGAGTTACTAACACTCGAAACTCGAAATTGTGAAGTGTTAAAAGTAAAGACTTCAGTTTAATTGAATATAAGTTTTTTGCAGGGGGGCAAGTTCCTCTCCAACCTCCCTACTTAATTATATCATCTCTGTGATCACACTATAGAGAGGAAATGGGAAATCTCCTGTTCTGCGCTTCTGCATACAGTGCGGAATGAGAGATTTCCCTTTTCCCCATTGTAGTGCGATCTTGGATTTGGTATATTTAAGTAGGGGGGGTGTGGGGATGCAGGGGGGGCTTGCCTCCCTGCAGAAATGATGTGTTTGACATTTTTTTTATTTAATTTCAAAATTTTGAGTTTCTGATAAATGAAAATATTTTAACTAAGCACAATATGTATGTGAAAAATATATTAACACACTCATCAACATGGGGAATTGTTGAATTTGTGAGCTTGTTAACTCAACTTCAACGGGGGGGGGGTTGCAGGAGGGGACAAGCCCCTTACCCCCCTTCCCACAAAATTACATATGCCGACTCCATGGTCACATGGGAGAAGCCTGTCTAAAAGCAGGGTATCACAGCCAGCACACACTTAGGCATTGCACCAGCAGTGATTTGCTGTGAAAAGACTGATCTGTGTTATGTGCTGGACAGATGTAGAGGTTGCAGGGGCGGCCCATGCTATTGGACTGCCGGACTGCAGCCCCCTCAACAAAAGAACTAAAAAGAAATTAAAAAAAAAAGAAAAAAGAAAAAAAAAATTTAAAAATTCACGCATGCGCAGTAGTCCCGACTACTGCGCATGCTCCAGGTAGGGAAACATGAGGAGACGTCTGTGCACTTTTAGTGCACAGACTCACTGGGAAAACTCATCAGGGCCAGACTGCAACACCAGCAGTCAGTCTCTCTCTCATCGGGAAGGGTTTGGATCACGGGTCTTTGGATTACATTATGGAAAATGGTAGGGAAGTGTGTGAATTTATGCCTACTTGAATGTATGATGGACTGGTAGGGAAGTGTGTGTGTGTGTAAATGCCCCAGGTGCTCATGGTGGTGTAGTAGGGAATACCTCAGGCTTGAACCCTGTACCCTGTATGCAGGTGTTAAAGACTTGAGTTCCCTACCCACCACCATTTGTAAAAAAATTGCAGATTTTTGCCTCATATTTGATCTGATGTGTTCCTCATAATATCTGTGGTTTGTAAATGTTACAATGCTTTATATTTGATGGTGTAGTAGTAGCATTGTTGCCTCACAGCTGCAGGTTCTCAGGTTTGATTCTTGGCTGCGGTTCCTTCTTTGTTGGGTCATTTGCTTGATATTTGATGGTGTAGTAGTAGCAGTGTTAGGGGTTCCTTCTTTGTGGGGGTCTCTTTGCTTGATATTTGATGGTGTAGTAGTAGCATTGTTGCCTTACAGCTGCAGGTTCTCAGGTTTGATTCTTGGCTGGGGTTCCTTCTTTGTGGGGTCTGTATCTTCTCCCTGTGTTTGTGTGGGTTTGCTTTTGTGTCCTCCCATGTTACAAAGACATGTCTGCATTATTTCTTCCTGGGCCTCTGCTGAAAATTGTTTTTTTGTTCCAAGTCAGACTGTCCTGATTAACAAATGTTAAATAAAATTGACAGGCATTTGAATTTCAGACTTCAGGTTTCTGAATGTTTAGGTTCTTACATATTTGATGGTGCAGTGGCAGTATTGTTGCCTCATAGCTCTAGGATTTGTGTTTTGATTCTTGGCTGTGGTGCCACCTTTGTGGAGTCTCCATCTTATCTCTGTGTTTGTGTGCATTTGTTCTGGTATCCTGCCATTTTACAAAGACGTGTCTACAGTATTTCTCCCTGGGCCTCTGCTGAAAATTGTTTTTGTTCCATCAGAAGTAAAATTGACAGGCATTTGAATTTCAGACTTCATAGTCTTCAGAAAATACATAGTAAAACAACTTTTTATTCTAGCAATAAATATATAGCAACACAACCTTTTATTATAGCAATTTTTTAAGTTTATAAGATGACAATTTGAAAATTGTCCTTATTTTTGGGACTGTAATACCCTGTTAGTGGCTTTGTCCAGGTTTTTTGTGCTAAGGTTGACAGCTATGGCAAGAACTGAATTCACTGAATATGTTTGAGGGCTGCATTCCCTCATTACTGGGTTTGTCCTGGTGTTTTGTGCTAAGAGGTTGACAGCTATGGTGAGAACTGAATTAATTAAATGATAGCCATTTAAGTTTCAGTCTTCTTCTTGTTCACAAAACAGCTGATTTGGCGTAGTGGTATGTTGCTCTTGACTGTTTTGCACAGGGACCTTGTTTGTAAAATGTACAGTGGTAACACAGCATTTTTCTTTCACAAAGCAGGTGATTTGGCATAGTGGTATGTTCTGACTCTTTTTTGCACAGGGACTTTGGCAGTAAAATGTATGGTGGTACCGTGGTAACACAGCATTTTATTCTAGCAGCTTTCCAGGATTATACAAGCAATGTTTAATGTGTCCCTGGTTTTTGCCCTTTTGACCCACCCCAATAAATTTGGCTTTTTCCAGACTTCTTGTGCTGCGAAGTTGAGATGCAGTTGAGTATTGAGCAGATTTTACAAGGAGCTGAAAGCTGCAGGGGAAGAGAAGTTTAGTGCTAATAGCACAACAGGCTGTGTGCTTGCTTTTGATGCAGAAGGTTGTTGGTTCTACTCCCATAAGGGGTGAATTCTGAAAGGTAAGATACTAATTATGAGCCTGTTATCAGTTTGCCATCCATTTCCTATTGCAATATTACTAGAGTATTTTTAATGTAATTTAGGCAATTTATTCCACAGGGGCATCAGACACTTTATTGTTCGATGAAACCATGAAATATAAAGGTGATTGCTAGCACCAACCTCTTCATTACAGATTTATTTAACGTGGAATTATTTAGATGACTTTTTTACTACTTCAGATATTCTGCATATTTACTGATAATGGTGGACTGTAGAATTGTGCATATTTACTGATAATAGTGGACTGTAGAAGTTTGAGTAGACTTTTATGATGGAAATGTTCTGAATTGGACAGTTTTATTTCATTGTTTACTGGAAAAATGTTCAAAGCAATAGGAAGGTGTATCAAAGAGCACATGTATGTTTCATATGCAAGGGGCCTATGATTTGAAAACAGCCCAGAATTAATTTTATCTGCCACGAGTAAAATGTATTTTCTTTGAATGTGGATTTTAATGTTGTTTCAGTGAATGTGAGTTTCAAGGGCAGAGAAGGTTTAATGCCAAGTTTGTTATGTCTTAGTGTTTGTGCTGTAAAATGCAAAAATAAAACTTTCAAATGAAGTTCAAATCATCATAGAAGTAAATCAGTATGCACATTAGTGTTTATGGTAAATGGAGTGAAATAGCAAATTAATGGATCATTGGAATGGCTGCAGGGAGGCTCCACTCGACCAGGGTTTTGTGAGGGGGAAGGGCGGCAAACTTAGACAGCCCCAGCTGAACCATACCTCCCAACTGTCCAGATTTTCAAAGAATGAATAGATGTTTTGCTTCTTATTTTTGATTTGTTCCTCATAAAAATTTGTGGTTTTCTGGCAAATCATTTAGGAATTAAGTCACTAAATAATGACACACCTAGTTTCAGACTTCATAACCTTCAGAAAAATGCATGCTAAAGTAAGACCTGTTCTATCGACTGTCCCAGTTTATAGAAGAGCATTTTTTAGTACTGTTTATATGTTCCCCCCAATATATTTGGCCTTGTCCAGATTTATTGCATTAACAGGTTGAGAGGTACATGCAAATAAATTGCTTTATAGAATTAGGCATAGCCAAACCTCTGAACTGTCCCTGATTTTGACTCAAAATGTTGTTCTTCCCCTAATGATCCCTCCGCAAAATAGCAATTTTGGAAGAAAACATGGAGGGTTTATAATTAAGAAATAACTGTAATAATCAGATTACTTTTATTTCAGAAATGCATGTATATTATTTTATTTTGTCAGCTGCTCAAGTTAGCAGTACTAATATTAAAGTGTCCCTTCTTTGACAGTTTCCCAGCTGTATTGTGTTGCTATTTTATATTTTTACATCACATCTTTTGGTCCATTTTTCATAAAATTGTGTTTTTTTGGCAAATTAGTGACAAATAATTAAAGACTGAAGTTAGAAAATAATGACAGACATTTGAGTTTCAGATTTTATACCCTTCAGAAAATTCATACTAATGCAAGACCTATTCTATTATCTTTCTAAGTTTATTAGAGCAATATTTAAAAATTGTCCTTATTTGTGGGCATTTGTCCCACTTCTGTGTATGGCTTTGTCCAGATTTCTTGCTCTGAGGTTGAGAGGTATGACACATGTGTCAGGGCCATCACAGTCAGCCAGAGACATTTCAAATTGTGACATACTTGTTGCACCCCACCATGTACTGACTCTGGATGTGTCCAAGCAAGGCAAGGAGTAGTTATGCAGTGTAAATGTGCAGTGCCCCCCCCCCATCCAAGGTAGACACAAGTACTACAGTGGCTTTTCATCTGTCCTTGATTTTGCAGAAAGGTCTGGTTTCTGTCATATTTTTGTACTGTTGATTTATGCTTATTACTCAAAGTGCCTGTTGCTCTGTGTTTAAGTAGCAATGCTTTAATGACCATAATATAAGCTTGTCTGAGATCGTAAGATGCAAGTAAGCTTTAATAAGCATACTGTTAAAGAATTGCCAACATTGAAAGCCTTTCTGTTGTTGCCATGCAGAGAATACTTGACTAGATAATGTATAAGCCTTGGGTATTAAAGGACAGGATTCCATTATTTTAAAAAGCTCATTACACTTGTTGGAGACTTCCAGTCATCTCTACAGACTTTACCCGTAAATTAAACAGAATGCCAATCATGTGTGGTCCATAACCTGTACAGTAATCCTTTAAGCAATGTATCTTGAGCTTGTTTCTTGTTTGCTTTTCATTTTTTACTTACATGTTTTCCCCATGAAACAAGTAGATAGTTGTCAGGCAGCAGGTCTTTTTTGGATAAGAAACATTTTTACAAGTGGGGGCATCACAGAGATTTCTACTTTCAGCATGTTACTTGGCACTTTAATAAAGCTGAATATAAATTATAATTAGAACTGCAGTGCAAGGAGAAGTGGTTTGAGTTGAGTGTTTCTGGTTTTGCTTGTACTTGATTTTGACTGGCATTCCAGTAATGTATTTAAAAAATAATTTATTTTTTCATGCCTCACAACCTTTTGTTTCCATCTAGATATTAAGTAAGCTGTCATGCAGCCAATGCATTGAAATATTTTTATTCTTCTACTCTTATTTTTGTCTTGATTGGGCTCTCATAATGATGGTTTGCCACCCAGGGCAGCGTATTTAATTAAAGTTATTTTTTGTGGTTTTGAGCATAGCTCCTCCCCTTTCTGGCTGGCCACACCCCTTCCCCTTGACCCCACCCATTCAGCTGTCTCCTGCAGCCCCCCTTTGATTTGAAGTCACCAGCCGCCACTGAGAGGTTGGGAGGTCACTTGGGAGAGTTACATTCTTGATGTTTGTCTAAATTAACAAATATTCTTGTTACATCTTTGTCCTGTTGTGCTTTTTACCTATTTTGTTTATTTGATGACCATGTAAGCCCATTGGTCCCAGCTGTCTCTTTTCAGAGACAGTCAGAAGCACTATCTAGTTATGTGACTTGCTCAGGGCCGCACAGTAGTAAAGTGATAGTGGAGAGAATAAAACCTGGCTTACTATCACTTGATAGAACTGAATTGATTGAAAATGAATGGATGAAACAATTTGACTGACAAGCAATTAACTGAAAACCCATTTGATTGAAAACCCACTTGACTGAAACCCATTTCAGTGAATCACAAATGATAAAACAGTGTAGAAGTATAGGTAGTATGTGACAGTGCAATTTCTGAGGATATGATTGGCTAGGGAAGTGAGTCTACAAGATTTTGTGTGGATTGTAAATTCCCCCGTTATGTCAACCCCCAAATTTATAGACAGTTGTTCACCAGCACTGATTTATTGCGTATGGTGGTTTTTTTTTTTTTTTTTTTTTACATCAGTTGTGCCATCATGGAGTTAGTATATATAATTTAGGGGGGTGTAAGGAACATTGTTTTATGCCGTATTTTCTCATGCTATATGTTATTTATGATTTGTGATTCAGTGAAATGGGTTTCAGTCAACTGCATCTTCAATCAAATGGGTTTCAGTCAAGTGAGTTTTTCAAATGGGTTTCTAGTCAATTGCTTTTCATTCAAATGTTTGCAATCATCTCACTTTCAGTCCACTGCAAGTCTATCAAGTGATAACAAACCATAACATCCTGCAACCTTGGCTCAGAAAGCAGTTCCTTGACAATGCAGGGCTTTATTTCAGTCACTAACTCACATTCAAAAACACAGTCCCACGGATTTATTAATCTTCCATGCAGGACTAGCTTAGTCCTGCATGGAAGCAACTGTTTAGGACAGGACAGCAGTGTGCTATTCATATTAATGAGGCTCACTGCACGAGCTCCTAGGCTTACAAGGAGCATGTAAGTGTGCAGGGGACGTGTCTGAGAGCAGAGCTCTCAGAATTAACATACCCCCGCAATGTAGAACAGCAGGCAGGGTTATGCAATAAGCGAGACTGCTCACAGGTGAACGCATATCCACACCAACAGTCCCCCTTGTGTACAATAGCAACAGCATATATAAATAAGATGAATAAACCCTTGTATTTTTTTTTTTAATCCGATTAAAGCTAACCGTAGGTGCTCGGGTGTGCCCATCGCTTAGCTACGGTTAATGCAGCCTAAATGGCTGAAGAGGATAACAAGGAATATATATACAAATGAAGCAGCATAGCAATAGTGTAGTGAGTGGAGCATTTGCCCTACAAGCAGTCAGTCCTAGTTTGAGTCCCACTGCAGCAGATTCCATTTTCCATGGCAAAGCATGTTATGAGTAATATTTATGTTGCATAACTCACTAAATAACATATTTTTATGAAATGGAGTACTGCAGTAAATGCACATGTGAGGTGTCAGTGTCATAATGAATAAGGCACAAGTAAGCAGGTGTAGGCACAAATAAGCAGTGGTAAGCGGGCTTAAGCCTGTTTGCGCGGACGTAAGCAATGGCCACACTGGCTAAGCAATTCTAAAGCTAACACTGTGTAAGCAGATGTAACGGCAGGTTAGCAGTGCTTACCGTCATGCAAACCCACTTACAACTGCTCAAAATTGCCTTAATCACTCTGTATCCAATGGGCCTTGTTCTGCCCATCAACAAAATAAACAGCCATACAGGTCTCAAACCCAGGACCCTATACACCACAGTCCCAGTAGTTATCCACCAAGCCATCACAGAAATACAGAAGAATGAGGTAGTAGCAAGCAAGTCCTCACCATAGTATAACCAAACTGAACGTGTGAAAGGAATCAGTATACAGTCATATGCACCATAACCCACTACATAACATAAAAATGTAAACTGGAATACAGCAGTAAGCCCAGAAGTGAGGTGTAATTGTAATAGAGTGTTGAAGTCCCCAATTAAACACAAGGACCCCACAGAGTGTACGTGCACATTAATGATGGATACCAGGCATATATATGAGGTGTAATGAATAATAACACAATGCTAAAAAGGCATTATAATTTAAGTCTAATTTAAGCAATGCTAAGCATTGCACAGGCCAGCTTAGGAGGTGTGAGCAATGTGTAGACCAGCTAATGCATTGTGCCCAGTGGTATACCCATTTCAACAATGCCAACCTTAGGTAAGCAGGTCTGCCCATAGCTTAGCCTTTTCAAAACTAGGCAATCACGTAAAAGTGCAGGAAATTGGCCCTACTTAAATCCAAGAGGCAGAAATACATCTCATAACTGGTTGTAGCTTCCCCTTGCAGGCAGTATGGCAGTAAGGGGAGAAGGAGGGCGCTTCTGAGTGCAGCACTGGTGCATCCAGGAGTCCAAGGTCATGGCAGGATTCCTAGTTAAAGACCATGCTCAGAGACTGCTGCAGGGCCAGTACCAGGGCTCCCAATATAAGGTGGAGGCCTGGGACCATCTCACCCGCGACCTCACCAGTGCCACTGGCATACTCCGAACTGGTGAGCAGGTCAGGCACCACTATGCCAACTTGAAGTGGCAGAAGGGTAACCTGTTGGAGGAGTGGCTCCAAAAGGCTAGAGCATCAGGGGATTTCCAGATATGTGTATCACTCTAGTAGGTGTGTAATAATTGCCAGCTCAGGTATATCATGGACAGGTATGGCTAAGTATTCCTCTTATGTCCTCCACAGTTGCAATGGAGTGGGCCATGAACCAGGAGGCCTACATCAGCTGCCTGGCGAGGTTGTGACGCAAGGCAGGTCAGTAATACTCATGCATTTACTGTCATAGGAAATAAAAATAAAAGTAGTAGTAAATTAATTGCCTGTATAAAACCTGTATTGTTCAAAGCAAGTACTGCATACACTAGATAATATGGCAGTAAGAGTCTCATATTATCTATAAGTCAATAAAAGTGTAATAGCCTGACAAAACAGGTCTAACTGCTGGACTGCATATGTATATCCTGGTACCATACAGTAATGTAGATATGCAATCATGTAATAGTACTGTAGTATTAAGCACTGTTACCCACACTGTGCACCATAAATTGAATGTGTAGGAATGCGTGTATATGACAGGTGTAATCCCCAGAGGCCATTTAGTACAACTGAAAGACTCGTAGACAGTAAACAGGGAAAATGCAGACAACAAGCACCGAATAGCACATGCAACTGAGATGTGAACTATAGCTTTTTAGCAAATACAGCCATGGTTCGAATCCTGCCAGTGGTAGTAGTCTGCATACAGAATCATACCCCACAACTGTACAGATATGTCCAGAATGTCTAGTAAAGTGGCCCATATCTGTTGCCTATCAACCTGTCCCCCTAGGAAATCAGTGGGATTATAGGCAGCAAACAGGAAATACAACTGATTGACACACAACTATGAGAACAAAGCTGGCAGACTAGCAACTCCCCAATATCTTATGTGACTAAGAAGTCACGTATGTCCCATTTACACCCCACCTTGTCAAGCTGTGGTCAGAGTGTGTACAGTAACAGAGTGAGATATGTGTGCATAATAGTAATGTGGACTCTGGTACTGTGTGTGGGAACATTCAGGTAGTGCTAATAAACATTCCTCCCACAGTCTGGCAGATACCAACACTGTGCTCAGAAATACAAGAATGATATGCAGTTGCTCTGAATAATGAGGTATTACACATCACTGTCGCCTCACTGTCCTACAACATATAACTGTCTAGGAAATCTGTATATGAGTGTTGTAATACAAGGTCAGAATGCAAAAGAACAGGGGATTAATAAGACAGAAAGCAGATAGGAGATATACAGCAATAGCTATATAGCAGACACAACTGTGATGGACAGTGTTTAAGTTGTAGCAGACACAGCCATGGTCTGAATCCTGGAAGTGGAATTAGGTTGCATACAGATGCATACCCCACAACTGTACAGATGAGGCCAGAATGTCCAGTATATGTGCCCATATCTGCTGCCTGTCTCCCTGGTAAGTCTGTGGGATGATCCCAGATGTGTAGCCAGCAAACAGGGAATACAAGTGATTGTCAAACATCATGAGAACACACCTGTCACTGTAGCAACCCCTGAAACTGTTAGGAGAGTAATATTGCAAGTATGTCCTATCTACACTCCCATGCCATCAAGCTGTGACCAGAGGTGTGTACAGTAACAGAGTGAGATGTACGTGCGTAATACTAATGTGTAATCTGGAACTTTGTGTGGCAACAGTCAGGTAGTGCTAACAAACATTGCTCCCACAGGTATGTTGGATACAAACACTGTGCTGAGAAATACAGGCCATTATAACCTGTACTGGTACTGTTCACTTTGCTATTGTAGGGAATTGTGAGTGTTGCAGTTTCTCTGAATAATAAAGTATCACTGGTCACTGTCACCCACACTGTGGTACATAATATAACTGTGTAGGAAACCATGTATATGTGTGTGTCAGGTCACTTAAGTTGGAAGAGGGCAATATCCTAGATATAACAAAAACTGACTAGCTCCACGAAGGTTAAACCGTTTATCTGAACCAGAAAAAACAAGAAGTAAATACACTTTGCGCTTTCACCCAGACAACATGTTGGGCATCATCAGAGTGTAAATTCCTAATCAATTGTTCATCTTATACACATATTTAAAAAAAAAAACCTCCTCATACACCAATCAAACAAACCAATTAATAAAATATGCAAATTCCTAAAACACATCAAAAAAACTTTATAAATGCTTTAAATATTCCTGTAAAATCCTAGAAATATGTAATTCAAAGAATACAAAAGACACATAACTGTTTTAAAACATATAACATTGTTTTGAATACAATAAAGTCAAATACAATGAGATTTGTATTTCAAAATACTAGAAATAGAAACATATCTCATTTGCCATAAACACACTTTTGCTTCCAATAGAATCTTATCATTCCCTCCTTTCTCATTATGGGGGACCCAGTCAATGACAAAAAATAAAAATGTTTTAAAATCGATGCATTTCTGACTGTGTATAAGAAGGGCACTAACCGTTTTTTTTTATTTCTAATGTCCCTAACGTGCTCTAAAATCCTAGTTCTTAGCTTCCTAATGGTTTTCCCTACATAGAATGTGAGACAACTTGTATAGGTAGCAATGTATAAAACCATCCTAGTGTTGCAATTGCAAAATCCAGGACATCTAATAGTTCTCTTGTAATTATGCACTGCAACATAAGAGCCATCATTAATGAATTTGCAGGTACTACATAGACAACATTTACTCATATTAGACATTCCATAGATGTTCAAATCTGTGTCAATTTCCATTAGCTCTTTTAAATTTTTGCCCCTACTGTAAATGAAGTCAGGTCCACTACTAATAGTACCTGTCAATTCATTATTAAAAACACTTTGCCACGTCTCCTGGATAATGATCTTAACCTTAATAGCAATCCCATTGAAGGGTAGTACTATGGCCCTTGTCTTGTCTGTATCCTTTTCATTAATATTATTTGTCCTGTCCTTCAATAAACCTCCTTTTAGTATAGGTTTAAATACAGTTTTTCTTTTCTCCTCAACTTCCTTACTTATTTTTAACAAAGTGTCCCGAGGATACCCTCTTTCAATTAACATGTCCATCAGTTTCACCAATTCAATCTGGTACTGCTCATCATCACTCGCTAGTCTCGATAGCCTCACCATCTGACCC
Source organism: Protopterus annectens (assembly GCF_019279795.1). Taxonomy (NCBI): domain Eukaryota; kingdom Metazoa; phylum Chordata; order Ceratodontiformes; family Protopteridae; genus Protopterus; species Protopterus annectens. The sequence goes on from NC_056729.1 coordinate 706,151,810, forward strand.
TTCATGATATTTTTCTTTTGAAAATATGGATGACAACTGTCAAAATGTAAAAAAGAATTGGAATAGGTCTTTTTCCAGTAAATATTAGACTGCAAAATGCCATTTTCTTTATACAATAAAATATCCAAATATTGACATTTTTCCTCATGAATTTTACTTGTGAACTTCAGAAATGATGTTGTTGTCCCTATGTAATTAACAAATTCCTGCAATTCTTCAATTGACCCATTCCAAAATATCAGTATATTATCCAAAAAACGTAAGTATATAATTATTTTGGACATGTACCTAGATTTAAACACCCACTGTGTTTCCCATTCTACTAAAACTAAATTGGCATAAATGGGAGCACACCTGGCTCCCATAGCCATGCCCATGTTCTGTTTGAAGTACTCACCTTCAAATATAATGAAATTATTAAGTAACACCATTTCCATGAGCTCAACCATTAACCTGCATTTAACAGTGTGCAGGTCACTATGTTTTAAAAGACTGCTATAAAACATTTCAAGTCCTGCATTATGTGGAATAATGGAAAATACATTTATCACAACAATTGTGACCATGAAAAAATGATAACCCAGTAATGTTTCCCTAATCACATCAAGACAGTGCCAGGAGTCCCTCACTACATGTGGTAGTTGTTTTAGTGTGTGCTTACAATAGAAATCCACAAAAAAAGCCATTGCTTCTGTTTTCGAACCTTTTGCAGACACAATCAGCCAAAATGGTGGATCGTGCATGTTCTTGTGGATTTTTGGTATCACAAAAATGGAAGGAATGGTTGGTAGCTTAACCATTAAAAAGTTGTATTCATCTTTACCAACCACTCTTTCCATTAACGATTCATGTAACTGCCAATCAATTTTTGTGTATGCTCTGTGAACCTCATATCTAGAGACCCTTTCATACTTTGCACTGTCATTCAAGAGATTAATTATCCTGGTTGAGTAATCTGTGTTAGTCAAAATCACAACCCCTCCCCGTTTATTGGGTTTCATAACCCGATATATGTTGGTAGAGGTTAGCTCCTTCAAACAAAATTTATCAGCCGTACTCAAGTTGTCATTAATAACTCTCCTAGTTTTCAAACATTTCTGTATCTGTAACTCACATAATTGTTCAAAGATGTATACCATGGGGTTACTAGGGGAAATGAATGTGCTTGCTCTTTTTAATGTACACTTGTTACTCATCCAGGGGCTAGGGTTGTTAGCAAAGAGTATTTTCAAATTCAATTGCCTAGTATATAACTTTAAATTAATTAACATCTTACCAGTCTCATACCTAAAAGTAGCAATACAGGAAAAACCTTTTTTAAATAAAGCACAGTGTTCATGTGAGAATTGTAATGTGGTGAAATTATAAATAGAAATGCTACCATCTCTATTCAGGTTACAATTCAGTTCAGTAATTTGGCTGTCATCCTGAAATTCAACAAAGCCACCTGTCCTCACATACAAAGGGTCAGTAATTAAATTCATTGTAACTTCATCCAAATTATAACCACAACCGAAAGTACTTAATACACTTCCTGAATCAAACATACCCAGTTCATTCGGTGAAACAACATTGTTGATTGAATTTCTATCAGTCCCTTGTTCTGTTGCTTCACCATTTCTTAGTCAACAATGTTCATAGCTATCCAAGCCAGGATTTTCAAAGGCATTTAATAGGGTCTATTGTATCCCTGTGGTCGCCTCTGATTCCTGTAATAAGTCTGTCCTCTCCCCCTCCCCTCATAGTAGCCCTGCTGTTGTTGGCCTTGATGTTGGGCTTGATATTGCTCCCATATCTGATCTGAGCATCTCAGGGGTTGATGCTCTAAAAAACGCTCATTGTTATCTCTGTCGGTGGTTGTCTCTACCTCAGTCATGCCACCTTGGTGAGCAGGTGTCATATTAACTCTATTGTTGTAGAACCCCTGTCTAGTGCTACCATTTCTAGAATTACTTAGGTTCATAGGTTCATAGGTAGGTACTAGGCTATCGGCCCTAGGGCCCATACAAGCCTAGCCAAAAAATGTACCCTGGCTTTCACCACCCAAGAAAATTATTTTCCTGTGCCCCTGTCAAGCAGAGCCACAGAAGTGATCCCCGGGGTGAATTTCCCATTTCCCATCCAATCAACAAGATTTTTCTTGAAGAGTTCTAATGAGGAGCTCTGTTTGACATAGATAGGTAGTCTGTTCCAGAGTATGGGAAGTCTCTGGGACAGGAATCTATCCCTCCAGCATGTTCTGTTTATTGTGGTGACAAGGTTAAGGTCCCTAGAGTGTGTAGCTCAGAGGGATTGGGATTTCTTTAAGTGGAGCATGTCCAACAGCTCTGGGTTTGACATAGCTTTGTATGTTAGGCAGAGATCACCCCTGAGTAGGCGATATGCGATGGAGTAAAGCTGTAGTTTTTTGAGACAGTCTGCATAGGGCATCTGTTTGAGGCCAGTAATCCTCTTTGTAAGGTATTTCTGTGGTCTTTCCAGTTGTTGTAGATGTCTTATGAGGTATATACCAAAAGGGGCGTTGTACTCTATAATGGGTCTAATGAGTGATGAGTAGAGGGGAACAATGACCTCTTTTTTCTGGATGAGAATCCTTTTGTGATGAGATGAGCCATGTAGAAGGATTTCCTGACCACTGTGGCGATGTGATTATCAAAGGAGAGACTACTGTCCACCTGTGTCCCAAGGTCTCATCACATTTTTGGCATTAAGTAGACTACCAGCTATGTGGTAGTTCATGGGTACAGAGTTTTTACCAAAGGGGATGACAATACACTTTTTGGCATTGAGCTTCAGGCCATGGCTTTGACACCAAGTATCTGTCTCAGTGAGGCCCTTTTGTAGTTTGTCCACATCATTAGGAGTTTTGATTATGGCTCCTAGTCTGCAGTCATCTGCAAACTTTGTTAGCCAAAGACCTTCTGTGTTGGCCTGCACTTCAGAGAAGTAGATACCAAACAGGAGAGGACCCAGGACTGAACCCTGTGGTACTCCACTTGTCACTGGTCTGATGTCGGATTTGGAATCCGCTACTTTCACAGTGTGGGTTCTGTCCGTGAGCCAGTTGACAACCCATCTTGTGACATAGGGATTTATACCTAGTTTAGTGAGCTTATCTATAATTCCAGAGTGGGGGATGGTGTTGAAAGCCTTGGCGAGATCTAGATAAGCTGTGTGAACCATTTTACCCTCATCTATGGCTTTGGTGACTACTTCAAAGAAGTCAATCAGGTTTAGGAGACATGATCTGCCTTTTACAAATCCAAACTGAGTAGGGTCCAGAGTTTGGAGATTACCAATGTCTTTGTTTATGAGTTCCACTGTGATACGTTCCATGGCCTTGCAGACCAGGCTCGTCAGGCTAATGGGGAGGTAGTTCCAGGGGTCCGTCGTGTCTCCCCCTTTGTGGAGTGGGATAACTGTCGCGGTGTGCCATTTAGTGGGTACAAAGCCTGAGGTGAGGCTATGATTGAACATGGTACTTAGGTAGGTGCCAGTTCATTCTGTAGTTCTTGTAGAACGCAGCCTGGGATATTGTCAGGTCCCGTGGATGCTGTGTTCTTGGCTTTAGAGAGTGTTTTTTTTACCTGTGCAGCCATGATTATAGGAACTTTGCATTCTTCCGCTATAGAGATGGGCCCTCTAGGGGGTGAGAGGGGGGTAAAGTTAGCACTGAACCTATCTGCTAGGATGTTGGCAATATCAGTTGGTTCTGTATGTTTAGTGCCATTATGCTGTAACTCAGAGCAGATCTGAGTGTTCCCATTTAGATTCTTGACATAGCTATAGAATGCTTTGTGGTTGTCTTTAGAGTAAGTGGCAATTTTGTTTTCGTAACTAGCTTTGGAGGATTTTATGAGGGATCTCAGCTTCTTACTGAGGTTGACCAGGGAGTTCCTCCTGTCATGGGATTTTACTCTTTTTTGCAACAGTTTCTTTCTTCTGTTGTAGAGTTTGTTTATGGCAGAGGACCACCAGATTGGCTTCCTTTTTTGGAGGATAACATCTTGGTTCTATTAGGGATAGCATGATCCATGCACTCGTGTAAGTGCTTATAAAGTGCATTTGTGTAGGATTCAGCAGTTATACCTCTATTGTCCGTCTTCATGGGTGTCATGAAGTTTTCCACTTCTGTCTTAAGAAGTGTGAAGTTGGCTTCTGAGAAGTATTTTACGATGGTTTCCCTAATTGGGGCTGGAGGTGGGATGTGGATGTCTAGGCTGATTAGCTTGTGGTCGGATCTGACCAACGAGGAATTGACCTCTGGTGTGGAACACTGGTTTCCCATGTTGGTAATGACCAGGTCTAGGATATTGCTGCCGCTGGTGGGGGTGTGAATAAGTTGATCCAAGGCATTGGAATTTATGAATTCTAGAAAATGTTGAGCAAAAGAGTTGGTACATGAGTAGTTTTCCCAGTTAATGATGGGGCAGTTGAAATCGCCCATTATTAGGGTGTTGGGTTGTACCATAATACTTTCCAGTGTATCAAGAAATGAGGAGTGTAAATCCTGGGGCATGGTGGGGGGTCTGTAGCAATCTACAATTTGGATTGCGGTCTTGCCCAGAGTTAGTTGCACTTGGATAATCTCGGATGCATTATGCTGTGCACATAGCCTGGAGGTGTGGATATCCTTAATGAATATGGACATGCTTCCGCCTTTAGTGCTTCTTTTCTGGGTTAGGTGGCCAAAAGGTGTGGTATGAATTGAAGCCTGGTAATGCAGGGGTGCTGTCTGGAGCTTTGAACCAGGTCTCTGTCACTGCATAGATGTCAATGTTCTCCATTTTAAGGAGTGCCTCGAGTGAGTGCATTTTGAGGGTTAGACTTCTAGCATTGAGTAGCATTACCCTCAGAATTTGCTTGCTTGTAGTGGTGAATTTGTAATTTGAACCTTGCATAAAAAAGGCACTATAGGGGTGGCAAGAGCCTTAGCCAGTATCCGGAATCCTAAGGGCGACAAGTGCAGGCCATCTCTGGCAAAGCATCGTGGGCTGTCGATTATGTTGTCCCAGGCAGACAAATACTGGATCCCCTTAGAATGACACCAGAAGCTTAGCCAATTGTTGAAGTCAATCATTTTGTCCTTGTACTGTGGTATCATTCTGGGTGATGGCAGGATGCTACTCAGGGTTAGGGTCATACCTGCCTGGGATACAAGATCGGAGAGCTCCTCCATGTCTCTTTTCATGTAGTCCAGGGAGGTACGTCTCAGGTCATTCACACCAACATGGACAATGACAGTGTCATATTTGTACTTATTGTGGAGTGACCTGAGTGCATGCATTATGTGGCGGATTCTGGCACCTGACAGGCAGCTGACAGTAACTTTCTCCTTGTTTAGTCTAGTGAGTGGAACGTCAGTGTGACTGACTATAAAGTCACCTATGACTAGAGTGTTGGGTACGTTGCTATGCCTTATGGGCTGTGGTTGAGTGGCACACTGAGTTTGTGGGCTATGTGTCATTTGGATTGTGTTGGGGGGTGGAGTTTGCTTGCGTTTATGCTTTGGATGTCCCTGATGCTTGGGCAGGTTTTTATTGAGAGCCTCCTCGAATGTAGGTGTGTGTTTTGTGTTTCTGTGTGTGTGTTTTGGTGGTGTAGGTTTTGAGGGACTATGTGATGAGTGTGGTGTGGTGTAAGTGTTTACCTTCTCCTCTTGACTGTCTAGTCCAGTCTTGGGTGAAGAGAGCTTTGCTTCCAGTTTGGCTATATAAGTGCATCTCTCACAGGTTGTAGTGTTGGGTGTTAGGAGGAGAGGGTTGTCTGTGTACATGAGGCAATTGCTGCATTGCCCCAAGATGCCTAGATTCATCTCTTATAAGCTTTAAAATGAGCATAAGCTTTGGTCTCAGCATATTCATTACTGTCCCTAATTAGCTTGTGTTTGGTGTTAAGGACACTTTTAACAAATCTATCCATATCATTTAGAATACTGTCATAGCGTACCTTGTTGAACTCAAATAAAAGATCGTTGGTTATACTTCAGTTCAGAGTTACTATTTGATCTTTTAACACAACAAGCTTAGTCATATTGTTTCTTAAAATAGTTTGAATTAAGTCCATACCTGTGTGGGTGAACAATGCTTCTAAATCATGGAAAGCCTCTGTGTCCTCTTCAATACCCATGGGTAGCTTGAAAACTCTTAGGGCCTTGGGGACTTGCTTCAGTTCAAAGGATCTCTCCAGAAACACGTTGTCAATTTGAAGCGATCTGAAATGCTTCAATGCTTTTTCAAACTCCTGCAATTGTACATTTAAATAACTTGTGCCTACACTGTTCACAGGAGCTGGTCTAGTGCTCAATGTGGGGGGAGCCAACCATGTGTCAAAATTCCCACGCCTCTGGTTGGATGATCCAGTGTGATTGTTGTCTTGAGTGTTCATGACGACACCAGCATTCGAATCATTGCTAACCAACGCCCCTGTACTACTGGTTCCAGGAGGCGTGTGCGAAGTTAAAAGTTCTGCCTGTTAACTAGTTAAAGAGACATTGTCCATAGCAGCATTGGGTACTCTCTCTTGCATACAACGCAAAAGTCGTTGTATAATATCCATGTATTGAACCATTAACTGCTCCATGCAGTTTCACTAAATAAATGATAAAACAATGTCAGAACTCAGTCAGTCAAGCCACGTAGACATTAATAAAACTAAAGAAAATAAATAAAACAAAATCTGACCAGCTCCATGAAGGTTAAACCATTTATTTGAACCAGAAACAACAAGAAGTAAATGCACTTAGCGCTTTCACCCAGTCAACAGGTTGGGCATCATCAGTGTGTAAATTCCTAATCAATTGTTCATCTTATATACACATTTAAAAGATCCCCTTCCTCATACACCAATCAAACAAACCAATTAATAAAATATGCAAATTCCTAAAACACATCAAAAGAACTTTATAAATGCTTTAAATATTCCTGTAAAATCCTATACATGCTAGTTGTGGGTAAGGCAGAGTGGGAAGGAGGAAGGAAACTGGAAGACTCTTGTGGGTATGAAGGGGTGAGCACTGTGAGGATGATAATTGTAATGAATTTATATAAGGTACAAATTGAGTTGTTATCACCTGTGAGTGTTTTCATGGGGCTCAGCTTTCACATGGTGGGTTATAACTGACAATTTATTTAGTTAGTTAGTCTAAGGTAGCTCAGTGAGTTCTGTTTGTGTTTGCTTTCTCTGTGCCAGTGGGGACTGTGCCTAGACGTGATACACTTCAGGGGGAGTACATGTACATGAAGCTTATGGAATGACACAAATTATAATTTCAGTATTTACTTATTGATTTAGTTATTTATTTTATTCATTCATTAATTTGTTGCATTAGTTAGGAGGGTGCTAATGGATGTGGTCTGCAATTGCAAGGTTACCCAGATTGTGGATATTGATAGGTCCCTTCATGTGTGTGGTTTAGATTTAACATACTTGACTGGTTGTTAAAGTTATCTTGGGTAATTGATAGAATCATTGGAAGCATAGCTTCAGTTATAGCTGCTTTGTCATACATGTGGGTGGTGGTGCTACAATCCTTCCCGGGTTGGCAGGATAGGTTGTCCTTGCATATGTCTTGGAATATGTATTTTGGATGATTTACATGTCTTTTTCTTTCTTGCAATTGGGGTTTTGGAATGCTGCAGCTGTAATTTGGAACAGGTGGGTATAAAGTGAAGCCTTCTCTTTACATATCAGAAAGCTTACTTTTCTCCTTTTTTTGCAGATGGTGTATCGAGTATCAGTTGAGGTGATACACAGTGAATTCACAGAGGATGGAAGCAGTGGCGAGTGAGGAGGTTACACATGGGGAGCACACGTGGGCAACAGTTACTGATGGAAATGGGGTCTTGGAACGCTGCGGCTGTAATTTGGAATAGGCGGGTATAAGATGGAGCCTGCTCATTACTGTTAGAGGGTTTACTTTTGCCCTTTTCTTTGTAGATGGTGGTGTGCCAAGTACCAATTGTGGCGATACAATGAATTCACAGATGATGGAAGCAGTGGCGAGTGAGGAGGTTACACAAGGGGAACACAAGTGGACAACAGTTACTGATGGAAGTAAGTGGATTTCAAAGTTATTGAGTTTTGGTAGAGGATTTTACACTGCTAGTCAGAGAAGGACAGGCATTTTGAGTTTATGATATCAAAGTTAATGGGTTGTACAATTTGTTGTATTAACCGTTAGTATGTTAGATTAACATTGAAAGTTGTCCCTGCTTTTGGGCATTTGCATTCAATAGTAAAAGGGAGCATGGCCATTGGCCATAGGTAAGGGTTTGATGGAGTGTCAGGGTTCCTGGTTAGTGCCTCCATGTTAAGTAATCATGGTATGTGTGCACATGGAATTTATCATTGTTTCTTTCTTTGCTGATTGATGGAGTGTAGAAGGCATCATGCGGTGGCTTGAAAAGGATATTTGAAAGGTGATGTTTTGATAGGATGGATATTCTTGCCACTTGAATGGGGCACAAGGAGGTTCTGAGTAATTATCTTAGTAAGGCATGTTTGAGCTCTGTGTTTAATTAGTGGGAGCTGATTATTGAACTGGTATAGGGGTAAGTAAGGAATAGTTAGGTAAGGGGGCCAAAGGGGAAAACTGTCGGGGATGGTTTATGGGGAGTGTGGGGATCCCATGGGATGCGTAGAGTCACAATGTTCATAGGAGCACAGGAACATATTAGGCTTCAGCCCTACGGCTCCTGCAAGCCAGTGAAGTTCAATCCTTGCGTTCTTGGAACCTTGGGTGGTCGTATTTAATCATCCAGTTGTTTGAACTGCATGTGGGGGAAGGGCCAAGGAGGTGTTTGACATGATGCTAGAGTTTGTTCCTAGTGGGTGGCATCTTGGGGTGGCAAATTTATCTCTTGAGTAGGTAGTGTTAATGTTGCATACCAGGTTAAGGTTTTACAGAATAGCTCAAGGATCATTTCACTTGGGGGTTGGGTGAATTTTGTAAATAGGGTTTTAGGAAGTATGGTTGGTAGGTGGCTGTGTTGGGGTAGTTTTAGAAACTGGGTGCATTGTACAAGGGAGTTAGAAGGTTTAAGGAAGCCTGGTTGCAGGATAAGGCAGCTGTAGGATACTAGTGGTATAGGTAACATAAGGAAAGAGAGCTTTTGAGGGGAAAGGCTATGGACAAACAGGGGTTAAGAGTGGTTTGGTAATGAGTGAATTGGGGGTGTTTATGGCTTGGCATGTAGAGCATTTCACTGCTGAGCATAGGTGAGGTTTCAGGAACTAGGTCAAGGGGTGCTGGAGTTCTGCCATCTAAGGTTAGGACATTAATGTTTTGGAGTTAGACTATTCCCTACGATAATGAAGTTGTTGCACATATAGAACTAGGTAGTGGGTGGGCTAAGGTGATATGCTACAGTTAACAGGGTCTTGGGTGTGAGTCTTGCTACTAGTTGTTTGACTGGGTGCTGTCTAGAGTTCAAGGGGTTATAGTTTGCGGTTTTGTTGTGATTATAGGCTGTCAATGCATTCCGGTTGAGCCATGACTTCAGCTTTGAAGGCACAGACTAAAAGGGTATGTGTTCTCTTGGTGTGGATGTTCCGGTGTTACAACGGGGTCATGGTAATCCTACTTTATTTAGTTTCATTAGGGTGTGTTTCAGTGATGGCATGGCAAAGGGGTTTATGATGGGATTCTAAGGTGCTTTACAGATGATGGGTACACCAAATGATGTTTGGCTTGACCCTTCCCTTTACGGGAAGTGGATTGAACATTTTTGGGTAGAAGGGAGGGGGAAGAGTCTGGTCAGGCTGGTTGGCAGAGAAGAGGGATATGCTTGCACTCTTCTGTTCCCCCTCTGATGTCTGGATATTCATTTCAAGGATTTGGGGAAAGGAAATGAGTAGTTGGAGGAAGCGTGCTGAATAGATAAGCAAGCAGAGGTAAGGATGGTGCTTATTTGGTGGAAGGTAATTCAATGGATGGTGTATGAAGTGAGTTGGGACGCTGCTTCATAAGTAAACTAAGCAAGCAGAGGTATGGACCCTGCTAGCTGGGCAGGGTGAGTAGGTACACTGCCCTGATTAACATTACAATGAATGGTGTATGAATTGAGATGGGACGCTGCTTCATAAGTAAAGTAAGTGAGTGGAGGTATGGACACTGCTTACTGGGGCAGGGTGAGTAGGTACGCTGCCCTGATTAACATTACAAGGATGTTACGCTGTATTTAGAATCAATTTATCATGAATAGTTGTAATTAGTAAAGTTGGTGATCAAAGCTATGTCATGGAAATTTAATAAAGGTCATCAAATGTCATTTGGTGTGATGTGTGTTATTGAAGGGGACTGGGACAAATGAAGTCTGGCAACAAACTAAGTTGTCCCAGGACATCTTCATGGGGAGGTTAGGTTAATATTAGGGGAAGTTAAGTGGGTTGGGGAGGTGAAAGGGTTAAGTGGAGGAAGGGATGGTTGGGAGGAAATGAGATAATGATGGGGAGGGGCTTAAGAGGTTTAGCTTAGTGTAGTTGGATTAAGCAATCACATTTTGGCATGGACTTGCTACCCACCCACCCTCCCTCTTTTTGTTGGTGGGGAGTAGGGTTATTTTATCAGTGGGGGTAGGCGGAGAAGAGGGATAGGCTTGCCCTCTTCTGTTCCCCCTCTGATGTCTGGATGTTCATTTCAAGGATCTGGGGAAAGGAAATGAGTAGTTGGAGGAAGCTTGCTGAATAGATAAGCAAGCTGAGGTAAGGATGATGCTTATTTGGTGGAAGGTAATTTAATGCATGGTGTATGAAGTGAGTTGGGGCGCTGCTTCATAAGTAAAGTAAGTGAGTAGAGGTATGGATGCTGCTTACTGGGGCAGGGTGAGTAGGTACGCTGCCCTGATTAGCATTACAATGAATGGCGCGTGAAATGAGATGGGACGCTGCTTCATAAGTAAAGTAAGTGAGTATAGTTATGGACGCTGCTTACTGGGACAGGGTGAGTAGGTACGCTGCCCTGAGAAACATTACAAGGATGTTATACTGTATTTAGAATCATATCATGAATAGTTGTAATTAATAAAGTTGGTGATCAAAGCTATGTTATGGAAATTTAATAAAGGTCGTCAAATGTCATTTGGTGTGATGTGTGTTATTGAAGGGACTGGGACAAAAGTAATTACATATTTTCAAGTATTTAGAATCTGGGGTTATAACTAGAAAATTATTCATTAAAATTACTTTATGCCTGCCATTTTAAAGACTCATAAATATTAGTTGTTTAAATATAGGAATTGCCAGCAATAGAATGAAATTATTCCTTGTCATAAACTACCAGAAACTCAAAGAGCTTATAGGCTTACAGCAGAAAAAAAACCTAACAAATACAACCATTATATTTCAATTGTTTGGCATTGCTTGTATGATCCATTATCAGTTTCTGAATGTATGTGTCACTCTTATTTTTTTGCCACAGTAATTTAAAATATAAGCATAAAATACAAACATATTATCCTTAAATTACAGAAGTGCAAAGGGTGTTCATCATAATTTCAAACTCTACAATACGTTTGAAAGATGGCTTTTTAAAGCTCTTTTAACTACTGTAATTGGCACCTTTTCCAATATATATATATATATATATATATATATATATATATATATATATATATATATATACATATATATATAGATCTCTCTCTCTCTCTCTCTCTATATATATATATATATATATATATATATATATATATATATATATATATATATAAATATATAAAATTATATATGGGTTCACTTTATAATTTTTAAATACTGATATCCTGAATTTCAGTATCCTGAAATTATAAAGTCGAACCTTTAAAATCGTGAAAGTGCATAATCGTGAATCCAAACATCTCAAATTCGCGGTTGTGGCTTTACAGTATGTTACGTGCGGTGTTGTGAGTGGATGGTGTCTGGTGCTGTGTGTGAATTTAGGTGTAATTTAAGGTAAGTGAGTGTTTTGTAAGGGTTTTTGTGTGGGAGTTTGAGTGTGTGTGTGTGTATGTGTTTGTCAGTTGTAAGTGTGGGTTAGGGCAGGCAGGTGAAAGTATGGGTGTGTAAGTGTTGGATGTGTTGGTGTTTGTATATGTGTAATGCTTTTGTGTGTGCAAGGGGCTGCAGAATGTGTGGGTGTGAGTTTCCTTTCTGTGTCTGTTTGTGTGATCTCGGAGTTAGTATATATAAGTAGGGGGGTGTGGGGGGCATATCCTCTCACATGGGGGGTGCAGGGGAACTTGCCCCCCTGCTTATATGTAGTGTAGGCTTCTTTATTTGTGTTTTTGTGTTTGCATGTGTTTTGTTTGTTGTGATGTGGGTTGGATGATGTTTGTGTTGTGTGGTGTATGGTGTGTTTCTGTTCGTGATTTTGTGTTTCATGATTTTGTAGTTTCGGGATTTGGGGCATTCAACTTTATGGTTTCAAAATACTGAAATTCGGGATTTCAGTATTTTGAGATTATAAAGTGAACCCATATATATATATATATATATATATATATATATATATATATATATATATATATATATATATAGCCACTCACACACACACACACACACACACACACACACACACACACGCACACACACACACACACACACACACACACATACATACATGTATATGGTTTACTATCAAAATGTCAAGTGTCTATTGTATGTTGTTTAGATGCTTGAAATTTAAAATATCGCATGAAAAATAGAAATAATCTAAAAGCTTTGAAACAGTAAAGGATGACTGTAAAGGTGCATTCGCCTTTAAGAACATGGTTACATAAACGCGATGATGTCACTGAGTCGCGCATATCTAAGCGGAATTCCGTGGTTTGCCTGTAACTTGACTATTCAGCCATACACATTCCAAGCATTATAGTGGATTGCATTTATGAAAATCTGAAGGATATAAATATATATTATATACGGTAAGTGGAGAGCTTATTTTATGCATTACTGATCATGTCTCTGGTATTTATTATAAAGTGTCTGTAGTCCTGCATTATTAGTATTTTTTTCTGCATAAAATGAGCCACTATGACAACAGTGGTTGTGCACCTGGTACAACTGGTGATTCCTATCAAACAATCCTAACTCAGAAAGGAAAGAACATGTTAGTGGTTGATGGATATCAGTACTACCTTGAGAAGAGTCCTGGTGTATGTAATTACTGGTGCTGTATTAGAAAGATGAAAGATAAATGCAAAGGATGTTGCATTACTGAGACATTATTAGATGGTCAAAGTTATTTAAGTGTAGTGAGGATTTTCATGGGCCTGACAGTTTAAAGTGTGAAGGCTATAAGGTTCTTACCACTATTAAGAGGAGGGCTGAAGGCACTTTGGAGGATCCATGTAAAATCGTATCCAAAGTTTTAGCGGGTATGTCAACAGAATTAGTAGTAAATGGTTTCCCCAATGCAGATGCCTGAAAACAGTTAGGAGAGTCAGATGTAAAGGTAAACATGCACCTCCGAGAGTCTTTCATGATTTAAGTGACATACGTGAAGAAATATTACCTATTAAAAATGGAACTTTCGTTATCAATCAAAGTAGTAGTGGAACAAGTACTCCAAATGCAGTAATATTGACCACGAAACCAACTTGGAAATAATATGTACATCTGATTTTATCATTGTTGATGGGACATTCCCAATAAGTACCAGTGAATGTAAACAAGTGTAAACAGTGCAGTGCTATTAACAAGGTGGAACAGAGGGTAAAACTGTACCTGTATTTACGGTACGCTCAATTCTTAAACTGAATGTAATTATGACTATTTTTGGGCATCTGTCATACGTCTCTGCTCACAGTTGTTGCATACCTTAAAATCTAAAATGGTGTTATATGAGTTTAAAAAGGGTGCAGTCAATAATATTGCTAAAAATTTACTTTTGAATAAAGTGAAGGGATGTTGGTTTCGCCTATTCCAAATTAGTTGGCGGCAAATACAAACATTACATCTTGCTGGACACTTTGTTACTAATGTTCATTTTGCTCAGTTATGTAACCAAATTCCAGCTTTTGCATTTCTAAACCCTAGTGATGTGTTGTCTACTTTCAGTGAAATTGAACAAGACATGCCAGAGAGAGGGAAACCATTGTGTGATTTTTTTAAACTTAGCTATCTTACAGGCAGACCTCAATGTTACAGCATTTGTAATGCAACATCTGAGAGAAATCCACCTCCCTGTAGAAAAATAGGTCTTATTTAAATGCCCACTTTCAAAATTGCTTACATTGGAAAATTTTGAATTCTCAAGTTTTGATATAAAGACATTCATTATTAACTTCCTGGCAGTTTTCTAGGATTGCCTTCTGAAGAACATTTTGATAATTTTCATTTTTATCTGCATGTGAACATTAAACATATTTATGCAAAATATATTCTTTATTCCTACCCATATCTGCAAAATGCAGATGCATTTTTGGAATTCATATGCAAATACAATTATAATTTTATGGATCCACTTTTTAATTTCCAAAGCCCAAAATCTCGACTTTCAAAATACCGATCCCAGAAAGTCAAGATTTTGGAATCTTGAAATTAAAAAGTGAAAAAAATAAATGTTTCTGCATCCCCCACACCCCCTGCAACTTAAATATACCATCTCCGAGATCGCGCTACAGTGAAGAGAATGGTAATGCTCCTGTTCCGCTTATCATTCTCTTCACTGTAGCGCAATCTCAGAGATGGTATATTTAAGTTGCAGGGGGTGTGGGGGGTGCAGTGGGGAGTGCCCCCTGCAAAAACATTGTTTTAGTTGGTTTTTTTTTGTTCCACATTTTAATTTCGAGATTCCAAAATCTTGATGTTTTGAGTTCAGTATTTCAAAACTCGAGATTTTGGGCTTTTGAAATTAAAAAGTGGACCCATATATATATTCAGGAAACAAAGAAGAAAAGCTAAAAGAAAGGAATCAGTAGTTTTAACAATAAAATTGTCACAAATCATTCAAAGTGTAACAACTGATGAAAAGTAAGATAGGCTAGGTCAGAGTAAAGCCCCAACATAACTGTAAGGAAAAAGAAGAACAAAGAAATAAATTATTAGTCAAGATTAAAAGACACCTCCTGTGATGCATTAACATTGTGTCCACATCGTGCCAAAGGTAACACTACTGATTGTTTTAGCAAGACGGGCAGTATTGCTAATCAAATATGCCAGAAGCCAAGACACATAGCATGATGGGGAGAGTCACCTTGAGTCCACCAGGCTAATGGCCTTGAAATGGTAAGTAGGTGTACATCCATACATATTTTCATAATACAAGCAAAATGGCATGCACAAGAAATCACAGAATTAAAGGAAAGTGGGAGCATACGCAATAAACATCCAGGTAACTAAAACAAGAACCTACTAAGCAAGGGAAACCTAGGAGCAAAGAGCAATGTGGTTCACAGAAACAGTACATTGAAATGCTCAGCATTAAAAAGATGTTTTAGGAAAATAGACTCATGTAAGACAAACCCCCAGATTCAGCAATTCTCCGTGTAAGACTAAATAAGTCTTACACGGAAGCTGCAGTTGAACGGTATGACATCAGCATGCCATGCATATTCATGAGGGCATGCTGACTCATACTCTAGTCTAACACAGTCCGTGTAGGAAAGTAGGAGGCGTGTCCGATTGCCAAGTACTGCAAAGGGACACACCCCCAGAAGAGTTAGAGTCCTGATAGTAAACACCCACGAGCGAGTCCGCCGAAATGTCAAGAAACACAACACCACACATCCCCATAGACTAAACCCTAGTGAAAGTGTTTAAAAAATAAAAATAACCGTTTCATTTTTTTTTTTTTATAATTTCCAATATGTTTGCCCACATTTGCGCTCATTTGAGCGGGTATGCCCTTCACTCAACCAGAGTTAGCAGATATGACATTGAAAAGCATATAAGATCTACATATGCAAATTAAGCAAAGTAGCAATAGCGTAGCGGTAGAGACGTCGCCCAAAGAATAGGTAGTCACGGTTCGAGCCCCACAACATCCCCCTCCATTTTTCTTTAAATAAGTATGAAACAAATCCCCGATATAAATAAATTTAATTTAAGTAAAATGTAATGAAATGGCCCATCTATTTGTGAACAAAACCTATATTATGTATATATAAAAAGGATCATAATTGCCTGTAGCTTAGCAGCTCTTTAACAAGCTTAATATGAGTGCCCGTAGCTAAGCAGCACTGTACCTAGTTTAATATGAGTGCCCGTAGCCAACCAACGCTTTACCCAGCTTAAAATGAGTGCCCGTAGCCAAACAGCACTGAACCTAGCTTAATATGACTGCACATAACTAAATAATGCTTTACCCAGCGTAAGCCGTTTGCACGGAGCTGCGCAGTGCGCCAACCAGCTTACTGTCGAGCAACATTGGGCAACATGTAGCAAAGTCGCCTTTACAAAGACACACCTCCTAGCCTGTCTAGACAGTAGTAAAATAAAAAAGCAATGACAAGGGTCGAACCCTGGATACTGTGCACCATAGTCAAAGCACTGAACCACTAAGCCATGACACTTGTAGCTAGAAATCCAGTATTACCATACATATAGGAATGAATGAAAATATAACCATGACAAAGCAGGTTTGCTCTTAGCTGAGAAATTTCCAAAACGGCCAATCACAAATAAGTGCGGGAAAACCGGCATATATAAGCTCCATAGGCTGGAATACACACCATAACTTATTGTGGTACTCATTTGCAGTCAGGATGGCAGGTGTCAGAGAGGGAAATCACTTTAGAGTGCAAAGGTGGGGCATTGAGGAGTCCAAATATATGGTTTGGCTCCTAGTCCATCATCATGAAGGATGACTCATGCAGGGCCAGGTTCAATGGGGTGCGTATAAGGCAGAAGCATGGAACCAGTTGGCACATGATTTCACCAGTGCCACAGGCATTCCAAGGACTGGTGAACAGGTCCGTCACCACCATGCGGACCTGATGTGACGAAAGGAGGACCAACTGAACCGATGGATCCAGGAGGCCCGTCAAATGCCCAATGCCCCACTACTGAGTAAGTATACATGTAATTAAGTATGTAAGAAATGCTATCCTAGCCTATAGTATGGATAGGTATGTTCCAATATCCCTTCATTTATATTACAGCTGCAGGTGCTCATTCCACGAATCAGCAAGCCTATGCTGATAAGCTGGTAAGGCTGTGCCACCAGGCAGGTTAGTAATTATTCAGCTGGTATTATTATAGAATATAAGTGCGACAGCCTATAAAACAGTTCAGTGTTGTAACCCAGTAATAAAGGTCAAATAAGCCTAGAATACAGCTTCTGCTAGTATTCTAAGATCAGATAAGTGATGCAGCCCGAAAAGGAGTATTGTAATCCATTAATAAAGAGTAAACAAGTCTCAAATAGAGTTCCCACCTGTATTGTAATATCAGATAACTGCTTCAGCCTGAAAATGAGTGTTCTAATTTATCAATAAAGGACAGACAAGTACTGAATACATCCTTGTATATACTGTCATATGAAATAAGTGAGTCAGCTGGAAAGGATTGTTGTAACCCAGTAATAAATGTTAATAAAGCCTAGAATTAAGTACCATCCTGAAATGTAAATATAAAATAAGTGCGAGAGTGTGAGAAAGACCTTGAAGTCTGTAATAAAGGTATACTGCATGCACGACATAATGAAATGAATGAGACAGCCACAACCAAAGAGTGAAATGTTTTAATAAAATACAATACCTGGACTGTGTCTGTCCCACATTTCGGATATGTTGTTGTACCCTTGCATTATGGAGATAGTATGGTTGTATGAAATGCTGAACATCCACAGTTGTCTAGGCCCATATAAACTGGCCGATGGGAATGCCAGTATGTCAGAAGAATATTTATCGTCCTCAACTGTGTCATGTATAGTATTTACCTGTTAATCCAGTACATGAGCAGCTTGTGCTTGTGATCCCACAAATGTCAGTATGCTGCTAGAACTGTACATAACTGTTCAAATGTAGCAGGATGAATACAAATGGAATGTATATTAATGTAGCAGTAACATCTCCATCACCAACATTTGTAAGGTTACATACAGGAAACTGTACTAATACATGTAGGGGATATATATCTGCATCTAGTAGGAATGTATAGTATATGTGTAGGTATTTTAAGTTGTTAATGTAATATTTTATCACCCTACCTTATGTTCACAAATGATGCTATTCCACACCAAACTGGGTATGTGTATTCACAAGTAATTCCTATGGACATTTGTCCTGTTGGTTTATACATATCTACGTTGATGCATGTGCCCTGTTCACATATCCAAACCTGATGGCATGTTGCCACCAATCAACCCTGCATGCTGTTGGAATGTCCACTGTTGTCCTAAATATGCATGTGTTATGCTTGCTGTTCAACTTTTGGAATCCATGTGTGTTTGGTGAATGGGAATACTAATGCATGCTGTTACAACTAATTTGGAATGGTATTGTTTGTTACTAACCCAAAATGCCATTAAATACTGCTAAACATAGGACAACTGGGAAGGCGGGCGCCAGTGGACCCACCTCTCCCACCTCAGCTGGTGAGTGCACCTGGCACCAGCGCCCAGGCCGGGACCTCCTCCTCCGGTGGCCCTGTGCCACCTTCGGGTGGAAGCGCTGCAGGGGATGGGGCTCGCCCACCCTCTGCAAGCGTGGCTGGAGGAGAGCCTCCACTCACCCTCCAAAGGGTCCGGTCTGTGGTGCGTAGTGAGATCAGGTATTCCGTGACTGATCCCCTACGCCAGCTTGAGGCGAGAGTGGCACAACTCACGGGTGTGCCTGCCCATTCTATCCAGCCCCCAGCACAGCCCTGGCCTGGGCTGTGAAGGTGCAGTGGTAACTGTCCATGGGTGGGGATTTCAGTTCCACTGTTGCCATCTGTAGGCTCATGGGATTGCGATATCCAAACATCCGTCACCGTCAATTGTGTTTACCCCCCACATGTGTCATACTCTGCCCCTGTATGCATCTTGTTTGTCTTGTCTGTTAACCTCCCCAACCTACCTCCCCAAATATACCTACTTCCTATACCTCACATTCAACACTCACCTGAAAAAAAAAAAGGGCACTCTGTTCCCACAAAAAAATTACGCCCCATACATAGCTGCCCATTTCGCACACATGTCTGCTGGACATGTAAACTGATAATTACAATTGGCTCTACAACATACTTTGTTGTCCTCACTCCTCTCTCAGGGGTGGAAGGTTTCAAATCTCACTCTAAATTTCTAACATATGCACAGCTGTTGCTGGTAAAGAATTGGGCAGCTATGGGCCTTCCCTACATCCTTCCTGCACATCCTGGGCTTGTTTTCCTACTGTCCTACCCTCTTTGTGCCCCATTTTTCACCACTTTCCTATTTCCCCATTTTCTTTTCTTTAAAAGAAAATAGCGTGGGTGTTAGCGGGAGTAAGCCCTTTTAAGCAGTTGTAAGTGTGTGTGCACTTCTGTGCGCTTAGCTAAGCATAGATAAGTGTAGCTAAGTGTCGCGCAAACTCGCGCAAACCCACTTACAACTGCTTAAAAGTGCCTTAGTCACTCTGTATGACAAGGCCCTTGTACTGCTCAGCAGCAAAATAAAATATCCTTGTCAGTCTCAAATCCCACACCTTGGACTAACCAGTCTCCATGACATACCACTAAGCCACAGCAGATATACAATAACTTGGTGCTGCAAGAAATATAACATGCATTAAAAGGAGTGAATGTAAGGGAAAATATGAAAGCCAGAGTATTACATTGCAAGAAAGAAATGTAACATGCATTACAAGGAGTGAATGTAAAGGGAAAATACGAAAGCCAGAGCAATACATTTCAAGACAGACAGAAATATAACATGCATTAAAAGGAGTGAATGTAAAGGGGAAATATGAAAGCCAGAGCAATACATTTCAAGACAGAAATATAACATGCATTACAAGGAGCGAATGTGAAGGGAATATAGGAAAGCCAGAGCAATACATTGGAATAACCACTGTTGTATGCTAGTTAATTTCCTAATTCCAAAACAAAGTACATACTCCCATGTATCCAGTGTTAGCATTAGGAGGTGTGAGTAAACTGACACACTGAGAAGAGTGTACTGGAAGAAGCAATAGCCAGGTTTCAGTACAACATGCATTTCACTGTCTACAACCCAGCTTCAGATATGAGACATATACCAACCTTTTGACTCACACAACAGTGTCCACAGCAAACAAGCATGGTCCCCACCTTGCAAAACTGAAAGGCCTATGCCTACCTAACCAATCATTTCATAGCAGTGTCCTGAAATCACAGTGAGAACTGCAATTAGCACACAGCAGGCTGCATGCAATTACTAAATGGTGGGCACCAATTGGTGCAGAGGCCATCACATGCACATGTGCAGATACCTACAAAAGCAGCCTGTACTTGCTGTCCACACATGCAATTATATCATTGCAGCGTGTGGAGAGAGAGAGCAAGCAAGCAAGAGAGACACAGACAAATAAACAAACAAACAGAGATGTTTGTAGACACCAAAAAAAAAAATATTTAAAAAGAAAAATAAACGTCAACAGGTACAACAGACAGAGGTAAGAAATGCAAAGGTAAGGTATGTAACAGATATGTACTTGGTGGGATGCAAATGATGTGTATGAAGGGTACTGTACATACTGTGAACCCTCCATATGTGTGCGCAGTCCATATCTATATGTAAATGCAGATGTGAATAGGGCAAGGTACATACTGCAGCTGTTAGTGAAGGCTAGACATATATATGTAGTTGAAAATTGCTATGTGCACATATCTATGTAGGTTGTAGTGTATGGCACTGAAAACAGCAAGCAGTGCAGGTATATGTCATGTGATGGTTAAATGCTGTGGGACTGAGATAGTGAGGCCTGCTACAGCTATATGGCCTGAGGACAGCAAAATGCATTCTACACAACACTGTGCAATATTTTTACAAAATTGTATGTCTCACAGCTGTTTAATGATTCATATTCCCAACATAAAAGGTGGCCAGTATATGTGCCTATATGTGCATGTATATGTACAGCAATGGATGTTTACAAGTATGTGTATATATACCTATATACATACATATATATATATATATATATATATATATATATATATATATATATATATATATAGAGAGAGAGAGAGAGAGAGAGTGAAATATATATATATATATATATATATATATATATATATATATATATATATATGTATATATATACATATATATATATATATAGAGAGAGAGAGAGTGAGAGAGGGAGATACGAGGTCAGATGTACTGCAACAGGTGCCTGGTGACCAACGCATTGACTGATCACCAGTGTTGATACTGCAGTACCATACCCCATTCCAAAACACTTTACACACTAACTACCAGATTGGTGGTTGCCTGCCCAACACTGAAGGTGTCAGAAGGGAACATGGGACATGGTGTACAGTAGCCTCCCCTCTGATAATCACAGTTCCACACTAGTCTTGTAATCCCTCTATGTGGTACGTGTCATCACAAAAGGTGTGCCATCTAGGGAAATATAGGTCAGTGTACCCCCTACTCCTCACAATGCCCCATGTGGTATGTACCTCATATGACAACCAGAGCAAGTGGAAAGGCCACAGACATACCTAATAAAGAGTGACACTGCCCCAAACACATGCCCTATGCAGACTGATTCACAAAACCACAGCTAGAGTGCATTGCATACATCATACACAGAGGTTACCACTGCCAGACATACAGAGGTATGTCGCACCCATAGCAGTCGGCCAACCACCATGACAACACCTCACAATCCCTCTGGGCTACATGACCTGTGGCCCTAATCCATGTCAACGCACTGAACAGCACATGCTGGAGGTACAGGTTTCTATACACAAATATGCCATACTCTGGACTAAACTACCCAGCATTAATAAACATGGCTCATCATTAGTAGATGTCATACATACCCCTGATGAATGTTATGGAGATAGGTAATATGCCTTGTGAGTCACCTCTGTGTATCCGTTTGACAAGAGTAAGCGTAATCACATTACATGTGTGTCAAATGGCAGGGTAGCATATGGCTAGGCTGCTGTAGGCCCCAGCCCAATAGTGTAGTACCTACCTATGACACAATGCGCACACACATGTACTCAGTTCAATACCACCTATGTGAGGTGGAATGAGTCTGATACTGACTGTGTGCAAGGTCTGTAAAGTTATGATAGCTTAGCGTGAGGCTGTGTCTGTCATGGTAGTTTGTGTCCTAGGTGTGAGGGCAGAGAAAGATGTGTCAGTTATTGGGATGCAGACAAAGTAGGATGGCATATGTTGTGACGTAGTACCTTGTGTACGACTCTGGTGTCCCATTGTAGGTTGTAGCAGTACATGTATGCTCAGTAAGTGGTACTGCTGGTGAATCCAGGTCACATATGAACTGTTGTACTACCTGAAGCTGTAGGCCTAAACACCACAGTATGGTGTATGTTCACATTCCTTGGTATCACTGTCTTGTGTGTTTCCTGTAGTCTGCACAGATTACATTTCTCAGGCATAGGTATCTGTAAGTAGGGGCACACAGTACTATAAGGTACACAGGTAATGCCAGGGGCGGCTCGTGGCATAGGGCTGCCGGACTGCAGCCCCCTCAAAAATAAAAAAGAAAGAAAAAAAAATGAAAAATAAAAAAAAAAATCTTTTTAAAATTCGCGGACTTCACGCATGCGCATAGACCGAGTCCCGACTTATCGGTCTATGCGCATGCTCAAGGCAGCCCGGCCGTCCCCATAGGGGGACACAAGGAGACGTCTGTGCACTTTTACAGTGCACAGACCCGCCAGGATTATGGGACGCGTCCGGACTGCAAGAGGAGCAGCAACAGAGCCTTAGGGATCTCATCGGCGTCAGGAAGGAGCATTGGGATCTCACAGGTCTTCAGTATTGCGCGGGAAGGATGTATGTACGGACATTAACTCTGGATGTATTCATTCAGGTAAGGTGCCTTTTAATTTACAATGTTTATTTTGCCTTTTAATTTACAATGTTTATTTTTATTGAGTTTGTGCTTTTTTTGTGTATGGTGCTTGTGCTTTACTGGAGTTTATGGTGCTTGTGCTTTACTGGAGTTTGTGTATGGTGCTTGTGCTTTACTGGAGTTTGTGTATGGTGCTTGTGCTTTACTGCAGTTTGTGTATGGTGCTTGTGCTTTACTGCAGTTTGTGTATGGTGCTTGTGCTTTACTGGAGTGTGTGTGTGTGTGTGTGTGTGTGTGTAAATGCCCCAGGTGCTTATGGTGGTGTGGTAGGGAATGCCTCAGGCTTGAACCCTGTACCCTGTATGCAGGTGTTAAAGACTTGAGTTCCCTACCCACCACCATTTGTAAAGAAATTTCAGATTTGTACCTGATATTCGATCTGATCTGTTCCTCATAATATCTGTGGTTTGTAAATGTTGCAATGCTTGATATTTGATGGTGTAGTAGTAGCATTGTTGCCTCACAGCTGCAGGTTCTTGGGTTTGATTCTTGGCTGGGGTTCCTTCTTTGTGGGGTCTGTATCTTCTCCTGTGTTTGTGTGGGTTTGCTTTTGTGCCCTCCCATGTTACAAAGACATGTCTGCATTATTTCTTCCTGGGCCTCTACTGAAAATTGTTTATTTGTTCCAAGTCAGACTGTCCTGATTAAAAATGTTAAATAAAATTGACAGGCATTTGAATTTCAGACTTAAGGGTTTCTGAATGTTTAATTCCTTGCGTATTTGATGGTGCAGTGGTAGTATTGTTGCCTCACAGCTATAGGTTTTCTGGTTTGATTCTTGGTTGGGGTGGCTTCTGTGTGGAGTCTGCATCTCCTCCATGTGTTTGTGTGGATTTGCTCTGGTGCCCTGCCATTTTACAAAGACGTGTCTGCAGTTTTAATCCCTGCTGAAAATTGGTTTTGTTCTGTCCGCAGTAAAATTGACAGGCATTTGAATTTCAGACTTCAGGTTTCTGAATGTTTAATTCCTTGCATAGTTGATGGTGCGGTGGTAGTATTGTTGCCTCACAGCTATAGGTTTTCTGGTTTGATTCTTGGTTGGGGTGGCTTCTGTTTGGAGTCTGCATCTCCTGCCTGTGTTTGTGTGGATTTGCTCTGGTGCCCTGCCATTTTACAAAGATGTGTCTGCAGTTTTAATCCCTGCGTCTCTGCTGAAAATTGTTTTTGTTCTGTCCGCAGTAAAATTGACAGGCATTTGAATTTCAGACTTCAGGTTTCTGAATGTTTA
This sequence comes from Protopterus annectens, assembly GCF_019279795.1. Lineage (NCBI taxonomy): Eukaryota > Metazoa > Chordata > Ceratodontiformes > Protopteridae > Protopterus > Protopterus annectens. Next base: position 706,176,017 of record NC_056729.1, read on the forward strand.
ATTCCTTGTATAATTGATGGTGCAGTGATAGTATTGTTACCTCACAACTATAGGTTTTCTGGTTTGATTCTTGGTTGGGGTGGCTTCTGTCTGCATCTCCTCCCTGTATTTGTGTGGATTTGCTCTGGTGCCCTGCCATTTTACAAAGACGTGTCTGCAGTATTAATCCCTGCATCTCTGCTGAAAATTGTTTTTGTTCTGTCCGCAGTAAAATTGACAGGCATTTGAATTTCAGACTTCAGGTTTCTGAATGTTTAATTCCTTGCAGATTTGATGGTGCAGTGGTAGTATTGTTGTCTTACAGCTATAGGTTTTCTGGTTTGATTCTTGGTTGGGGTGGCTTCTGTGTGGAGTCTGCATCTCCTCTCTGTGTTTGTGTGGATTTGCTCTGATGCCCTGCCATTTTACAAAGACGTGTCTGCAGTATTAATCCCTGCGTCTCTGCTGAAAATTGTTTTTGTTCTGTCCGCAGTAAAATTGACCGGCATTTGAATTTCAAACTTCATGTTCTTCAGAATACATAGTAGCACAACCTTTTTTTCTAGCAATTTTCTAAGTTTATAAGATGAATATTTTAAATTTGTCCCTATTTTTGGGACTGTATTCCCCCATTATTGGCTTCGTCCAGGTTTTTGTGCTAAGGTTGACAGCTATGGCAAGAACTGAATTCACTGAATATGGACTGTAGAATTGTGCATATTTACTGATAAAGGTGCACTGTAGAATTGTGCATATTTACTGATAATGGTGGACTGTAGAATTGTGCATATTTACTAATAATGGTGGACTGTGGAATTGTGCATATTTACTAATAATGGTGGACTGTAGAATTGTGTATATTTACTAATAATGGTGGACTGTGGAAGTCTGAGTAGACTTTTTATGATAAATGTTCTCAACTGGGCAGTTTTGCCATTATGGGTGCATATGTTTTGTTTCATTGCTTACTGGAAAAATGTTCAAAACAAATTTAAAACACCCTCTAACAAGTGTACTGTATTGTACAAGGAATATAATTTTAGTACAATGAGGAAGGTGTATCAAAGAGCACATGTATGTTTCATATGCAAGGGGCCTATGATTCGAAAACAGCCCAAAATTAATCTTTATCTGCCACTGGCAAAATGTATTTTCTTTGAATGTGGGTTTCAATGCTGTTTCAATGAATGTGAGTTTCAAGGGCAGAGAAGTTTTAATGCTAAGTTTTCATTGTGAGACTGCATTGCTTTGTTTAACAGATGACTTAATGTTTGTGCTGTAAAATACAAAATAAAACTTTCAAATGAAGTCCAATCATTGAAGTAAAGCAGTATGCACATTAGTGTTTATGGTAAATGGAGTGAAATAGCCAAGTAATGGTTAATTGGAATGGCTGCAGAGGCTCCAGTTCAACCATTATTTTGTCATGGGGGGGAAGGGCAGCAAACTCAGACAGGCCCAGCTGAACTATACCTCCCAACTGTCCAGATTTTCAAAGAATGAATAGATTTTGCTTCTTATTTTTGGTTTGTTGTTCATAAAATTTGTAGTTTTAATTCCTAAATGATTTGCCAGAAGTCACTAAATAATAAGTTTCAGACTTCATAACCTTCATAAAAATGCATGTTAAAGTAAGAGCCGTTCTATCAACTGTCTCAATTTATACAAGAGCAATTTTTAGTACTGTTTATATGTGCCCCCAATATGTTTGGCCTTGTTCAGATTTACTGCATTAACAGGTTGAGAGGTACATGCAAATAAATTGCTTTATAGAATTAGGCATAGCCAACCTCTCAACTGTCCCCAATTTTTGGCTCAAAATGCTGCTCTTCCCCCTAATAATCCCTCCGCAAAATAGCAATTTTGGAAGAAAACATGGAGGGTTTACAATTAAGAAATAACTGTAATAATCAAAGTTATAGATTACTTGAAATGCATGTAGATTCTTTTATTTTGTCAGCTGCTCAAGGTAGCAGTACTAATATTAAAGTGTCCCTTCTTTGACAGGTAGAAGCTGTATCGTGTGTCTATTTTATATTTTTGCATCACATTTTTGGTCCATTTTTCATAAAATTGTGTTTTTTGGCAAATTAGTGACAAATCACTAAAGACTGAAGTTAGAAAATGACAGACATTTGAGTTTCAGATTTTATACCCTTCAGAAAATTCATACTAATGCAAGACCTATTCTATTATCTTTCTAAGTTTATTAGAGCAATATTTAAAAATTGTCCTTATTGTTGTGCCTTTGTCCCACTTCTGTGTATGGCTTTGTCCAGATTTCTTGCTCTTGAAGTTGAGAGGTATGACAAATGTGTCAGGGCCATCACAGTCAGCCAGAGAGATTTCAAATTGTGACATGCTTGTTGCACCCCACTCCCCATGTAGTGACTCTGGATGTGTCCAAGCAAGGCAAGGAGTAGTTGTATCTACCTTGGATGGGGAGGACACACTGCATAAGTACTACAGTGGCTTTTCATCTGTCCTTGATTTTGCAGAATGGTCTGGTTTCTGTCATATTTTTGTACTGTTGATTTATGCTTATTACTCAAAGTGCCTGTTGCTCTGTGTTTAAGTAGCAATGCTTTAATGACCATAAGGTAAGCTTGTCTGACATCGTAAGATGCAAGTAAGCTTTAATAAGCATACTGTTAAAGAATTGCCAACATTGAAAGCCTTTCTGTTGTTGCCATGCAGAGAATACTTGACTAGATAATGTATAAGCCTTGGGTATTAAAGGACAGGATTCCATTATTTTAAAAAGCTCATTACACTTGTTGGAGACTTCCAGTCATCTCTACAGGCTTTACCCGTAAACTAAACAGAATGCCAATCATGTGTGGTCCATAACCTGTACAGTAATCCTTTAAGCAATGTATCTTGAGCTTGTTTCTTGTTTGCTTTTCATTTTTACTTTTATCATGTTTTCCCCATGAAACAAGTTGTCAGGCAGCAGGTCTTTTTGGATAAGAAACATTTTTACAAGTGGGGCATCACATAGATTTCTACTTTCAGCATGTTGCTTGGTACTTTAATAAAGCGGAATATATTATAATTAGAACTGCAGTGCAAGGAGAAGTGGTTTGAGTTGAGTGCTTCTGGTTTTTCTTATACTTGATTTTGACTGGCATTCCAGTAATGTATTTAAAAAGTAATTTATTTTTTCATGCCTCACAACCTTTTGTTTCCATCTAGATATTAAGTAAGCTGTCATGCAGCCAATGCATTGAAATATTTTTATTCTTCTACACTTATTTTTGTCTTGATTGGACTTTCATAATGATGGTTTGCCACCCAGGGCAGCGTATTTAATTAAAGTTAGTTTTTTTGTGGTTTTGTGCATAGCTCCTCCCCTTTATGGTTGACCACACCCCTTCCCTTTGACCCCGCCCATTCAGCGTCTCCTGCAGCCCCCCTGTGATTTGAAGTCACCAGCCGCCACTGGGTAATGCTCATCTGTATTGGCATACATTTGTGTGTTGTATGTTTGACTAATGTGTGTGTAATGATGCCTGTACCATGGCTGCAATCACATGTGTGTTACAGGGTATGTGTGTGTACCTAGCATCATGTATACTCTGTTAAAGCAGTATGCCAGCTATATTAACAACCGTGCACATATGTTAGGTAGGTGTATGGCATCAAAGACTGGGTGGTTTTCTGTTAATACTGTAACTGTACATTACATTCATTGCATTGGATGACAATATTCATCATGCATTAGCTTGATATATACGCCCGGTGTGAGGTTATGCATTGTATCCAATACAGTGGGTCGAGTACTGGTGCATACTGGTTTGTTGTATGGAGTGCAGCAGCCACTGTCAGGCAGTTGTGGGCTGAGCACTGATAAGTGGTATTGAAGGTGTGTATCCTCTGATAGACAGACAGATGCTATATCTGGCAGTTAAGTGATATCTGTACTTCATAATGTTAAGTGTGCCACATGACTTGCTCACACATATTGTTTAATTGTCTTCCAGGGTTATGGCTCATCACCGCAATCCTGTGTATACAGCTGTGGAGGAGGAGGTCATACAGGCCAGCCTGTATCAAAACTATGCACGGCTTTTTTCCAGGGCCAGCCAGCACCAGCATGAGCGCACTGCACTGTGGCAAGATCTTGTTCGCCGGGTAAATGACATAGGCATGCATAACCAGACATTTGAGCAGGTACGCCATCACTGCAGTGATTTAATCAGACATGTCCGGCAGCGTGCATCTGATATCCATAGGCAACAGCTTGCCACAGGTGGTGGGGCGCCCATACATCCCCCCCTCACCAGAGTGGAAGAGCTGCTACTAAGCGTGGTGGCTCCTGGCCTACACCAGGAGCAACATCATGCATGTGTCATCATGGAGGCTGGAGCTACCCAGCAGGACGACATGGAGCATACAGGTAATATGCCCTAGCTGTAGACTACTGTTACCTGTATTGTTAGAATATGCTTATGTGAGATGTGTACTGTGTGTTTAGCAGTTGTGCTGCCTCTCATGTGGAATACTGATATTTGGATTAGTATCTCCACATCCATGACTGTTGACTGTTGTTCCACTGTAGATTAGCGCATTCACTCACGGCAGCAATACCACAGTTGTGGCCACTGATAACCTGTGTCATATTCTTGTAGGTCCCTCTGGTGTGACAGCAGGGCAGACGGTACATGCTGGTGAGTGTGTTAACACTTTGATAATGGTAATGAAATGTGCATGTCATAGGTGAGGTGTAGGCCATGTACACATAACACACCTACGCATAATGCATGCTGTCCATGTTTGCTGTGAGACATTAATCATCACATTAAAGTCAGTAGCTGCCTCAAGCACATACACTGCACAGTGCAGCAGGCACAAGTGTGGCAGCACTGTACTGCACCTTAGATATGTATAGTTGCTACAGATGTACACAACAGAACACGTTTATCATATGCAGTACATGAAAACATGCTATACTCATAGCAGTCATTGCTTTGCACCTCAGTGTTGTGCGTGTGCAAACATATGCACCTATACACAATATGCATAGCATGTTGTGTTTGTGTGTTTACATATGCCAGTATACACAATATGCACAGCAGTTGCCAGCCAAACAAAGTGTCACATATATGTCCTGGAATGCTAGTGTGTATATAGGTCACTTGACACACATTGGGTTGTGTCCATGTACATATTGTGTTCCAGGGTGTAGCCAATCACTGAACAATGACACAGTTGCAACAAAGCCATGTATACTGCCATTACATTGGGGCATCTACACTAGCACTGTATGGTCTTGTGCAACACATATTCTGCATGCTGACAAATGTGCGGTGACTGTTTACCTTGTGATACTGACATCCACCTTCACCCACTATAGAGTATGTGTTGGATTGCTGGTGTGTGTGTATGTGCTGTAGTGAGGAGTGTATTACTGTTCATGTGTGCATGTGTGCATGTGTGCATGTGTTCATGTGTTCATGTGTGCATGTCTTTATGTGTGCATGTGTTCATGTGTAGACCGTAAAGTGTGTTTCCTGTCTTCTTCTCACAGGTGCTGAGTTAGGACTGGCCGAATGCAGCAGGGAGCCCGAAGCCACTGCCACGAATAGTGCTGATGATGAGACATGTATTTTGAGACAGGGAGGTTTGACAGGGTCTGTCGTTGGTGCACCAGTCGACAGTACACAGCGTTCAACTCCATCTATGTGCATACTCATACTGCCAATACATCCCTCACCACCAATGGCCATAGGCGAGGGACAGCATACAGTTGGCACTGACAAGGAGAGTGTGGTACCCATGGCACTTGCATCCCCTGACAGCAGCCATAGCCATATTCTTGGAATGGTACCACATAGGCAGAGGTCCAGGGGTTCTCGGGGGAGCACCGCTGGTTGTATTGCCCCTGGCAGGCGTGCCCTCACTGGTCTTACAACATCCAGTATTTTCTGGGCTGTAATGCAGGCTCAGGCACGTATGGAACAGTACACCCCAGGCAGGGACATAGGGCGCAGAGGGCACATTACACCGCTATCAATGACAGCATCCGTGGCCTTGCTGGTGCCATCCAGACTTACACCGAGGTCATTGATAGATGTTGGGGGGAGACAATAGATGCCCTCCACAATATGTCATCCATGTGCCAGGACTGTGCAGATGCATGCCAGCAACAGCAACAGCTGGCAGTGGTCGCAGATGGCCCCCAGGTCACAGCCGCTCCCGTAGTGGCAGTACCAGCCCCAGCAATGCTGGGGCTGGCCTATCCATTGACCATCCCAGTAGACCATGTGCACGTGGCTCTGGCCATTCCCAGCAGGGACATGGGCCCAGTCATCCCACCTCTGCCTCTGAGGACAGTACCCAGTCAGGGTTGGTACCCGATACTGTCCGTAGCACCTATGCCAGGCACAGGTACTGTGTCCGTGGCCGGAGACAGTAATCTGTACTGCCTAGCAAGTACAGTCTGTGGCTGTCCCACAAACTACTATATATGGCAGCCACATGGTGGAGCTGTGTGCATGCAGACACACACACATTAACCAAACAACTAGGGCTCACACATACACACACACATTACATCAACATTGGCCCATGCTGTACTGTTGTCCCTCACACACACACACACACACACACACACACACACACACACACACACACACACACACAGACATGTCGATTGGATGGGTCAATGTCAGGCTCTGGCAAACAACAAAATGCCCTGTGTATATGATGATACCTGTATCGCCTCCTGTCATCTGTAACATTGATGGAGGAACAGGCTAACATAGTGCTGATACACAGGGTGACACTATAGCAGTGTAGCAATATTAGCAAGTTGTCAACAGGAAAGTGTAATGACATCCTTGTAGGTATATCTCAGCAGACATTATTCATCAAAGCTCTGATTATCAATGTAGCATTGTTTACACCACTGTTAGGTCTGACTATGTATTGTCCACCCATGTGCCACTTGGCTGATGTGTAATGTATTGCCAGCATGTGATAGTGAGTGGACAGTATGTGTGTGATGTGTGCAGTACAGATTAGCAAGTGTACATCTGTGAACATGGTGAGTGTGCACTGCCTGTATGTACGTGCATAGTAGACACATGGGACATGTGGCATACCCTGTTGTACACATAGTGAACATGTCACAGTATCTTTCAATGGCCAGTATGCATTCTACTACAGTTATGTACTAACATGGGTAGATATGTGTGTATGACATGGGTAGACACCATGCTGTGGGTAATACTGTTAGTATCTGTGAATGATTTGCGGTCTGGTAGTATACATAACCTCAACAGCATGACTATAAAAAATCATTGGATGTTGTCCTGACAAATGACACACAGTCATAGGGAACTCAGTAACAGTTGTATCCTTCCGGTGCTACACTATAACACTAACCAGTGGTAATTACCGCCACTCATTCCTGTGTCCACACCTGTTTGGCATATAGCCCCATTCGGTACATGCAAACACACTAGGGATGTGTCCATCCACATCTGGTAATGCATGCAGTGGCCTACAATCCATTCCCTGGATGGGACAAATATCCTGCACAAGGGTATCATAAAGACAGATGCCTGTCATGTGATACATGCTGTATAACAGTAAGCCGACTATGGCATAGTCATCCACATGTACTATACTTCTTATCCCATCAGTACCACATTGGTGGTAGCCCTCAACATGTATGTTGGGTACCAATGTGTACATACAGCCTCATGTTATGTCATGTGTCCCTTGGTATCCACATATCCACATATCCATAGGTATTGTTGAGTCCCAAGGTGTGTCACATGACACAGTGGAGGCCTGGATGCATATACACAAGGTGGTTGTACACCTATAAATACTGTCCATTATTGGCAGTCATGGTTGTGTATGAACATGCCTGACATATACCCCAGGCATATACCCTCACTCACACTACTGTAAAGTAACTGTCATGGGTGTTTGTGGCACAGATGACCTTGGCCACGGATCACGACAGTGGATGGGCCTGTCATAGGTTCATAGGTTCATAGGTTCATACTAGGCTATCTGCCCTAGGGCATTTATAAGCCTAGCCAGAGTATGTTTGGCTTTCGCTACCCATTTTAAATTAATTTTGCTATGCCCTTTTTCGAGGTTAGTATACTGTGCCTCTGTCTAACAGTGACACAGAAGTGATACCCAGGGTAAACCTACGATCTCCCATCCACTCATCAAGATTCCTCTTGAAAAGAGTCAATGAGGGACTCTGCCTAACCTGGACTGGGATTTTATTCCAGAGTGAAGGGAGCCTCTGGGTTATGAATCTGTCCCTCCAGCATGTCCTATTTATTTCAGTGCTGAGGTTCAAGTCTCTTGAGCGTGTAGCTTGATGGGATTTGGATTTTTTGAGGTGCAGCATGTCCCTTAATTCCGGGTTGGACATGGCCTTATACGTCAGGCACAGGTCACCTCTGAGCAGGCGGTATGCCACTGAGTAGAGCTGGAGTTTCTTTAACCGGGCAGCATATGGCATCTGTTTGAGCCCTTTGATCCTCTTGGTGAGGTACTTTTGGGGTCTTTCCAGTTGCTGCAGGTGTTTGGTAAGGTACATCCCAAAAGGGGCATTGTACTCAATTATGGGCCTGATGAGGGATGAGTAAAGAGGCACGATGACCTTCCCTAATCTAGATGTGAATCCCTTCATGATTAGGTGGGCTATATAAAATGTTTTTCTAACCACTTTGATTACGTGGTTGTCAAATGAGAGATTGCTATCAACTTGGGTCCCCAGGTCCCTAATTACTTCTTCTGTACTTAATGGATTACCACCTATGTGGTAATTTGTGGGCACTTTGTTTTTGCCAAAGGGGATGACTATACACTTTTTGGCGTTTAACTTGAGGCCATGGCTCTGGCACCAGTTGTCTGTTTCTATGAGGCCCTTTTGGAGGATGCTTGTGTCGACTGGAGAGTCGATTATGGCGCCCAGTTTGCAGTCATCTGCGAACTTGGTCAGCCACAATCCTTCCTTGTTGGCCTGTACCTCCAAGAAATATATACCAAACAAGAGAGGTCCCAGAACTGAGCCTTGTGGGATGCCACTTGTAACTGGTTTGGAGTCTGACATGGCTCCTGCAATTCTAACCATGTGGGTTCTGTCCTTGAGCCAGTTTGCAACCCATCTAGTGACATAGGGGTTTATATTTAAGCTGGTAAGCTTATCTATAATGCCCGAGTGGGGTATTGTATCGAAGGCTTTTGCGAGGTCCAGATAGGCTGTGTGGACCACCTTGCCTTCGTCAATGGCCTTGGTGACTGTTTCAAAGAAGTCAACCAGGTTTAAGAGGCAGGATCTGCCCTTAACAAAGCCAAACTGGGTAGGATCCAGTGTCTGTAGGTCCCCAATATCTTTATTTATGAGGTCCATGAGACCAAGCTAGTCAGGCTTATGGGGCGATAGTTTCCAGGGTCCGTTGAGGCACCACCTTTTTGGAGAGGGACCACTGTTGCTGTACGCCACTCTTTGGGTACATATCCTGTAGTAAGGCTGAGATTGAACAGTAGTTTTATGTTTGGGTTTAGCTCTTCTTGGAGTTCATGTAGGACACAGCCTGGGACACCGTCTGGTCCCATTGATGCTGTGTTTTTGCTTTGAGAGGCGGCTCCCACCTGAGCATCTGAGATGTCAGGGGCAGCACTCTGCTGGGATAGATATTTGCCCTTTTGGTGGGAGGGGAGAAGTTTGCGCTTAACCTGTCAGCTAGGATGTTGGCAATGCCTGTGGGATCAGTGTATTTTTTGTCATTTTGGACTAATTCTGAGCATACCTGGGAATTCCCACCCAGGTTCCTAACATAACTAAAGAAAGCCTTGTGATTATCCTTAGTGTCCTGTGCAATTTTTCTCTCGAAGCTGGCCTTTGACAATTTTATGAGTGCCCTTAGTTTTTTGCTAATACTGATCAGAGATGCCTTCCCTTTTTGGGATTTTGCTCTATCATGTAGTAGCTTCCTCCTTCTATTGTATAGTTTGTTTATGGCTGGGGTCCACAAGACAGGTCGTCTGCCTTTGGAGGATTGGGTCTTGGTTTTATTTGGGATTGCATGATCCATGCAGTCCTGAAGGTGTTCATAGAATGAGTTTATAAAGGATTCTGCGGTCTGGCTGTATTTTCCACAGGCCCGGGGGCTTTGAAGGATTCCACCTCAGTTTTGAGGAGTGTGAATTTGCTTTAGAGAAGTTTTTCACTGTGGTTTTCTGGGCAGGGGGTGGGGTCGGGATGTGAATATCCAGTGAGATCAGTTTATGGTCTGATCTTACCAGTGAGGGATACACTTCTGGTCTGGAGCATAGAGTCCCCATGTTGGTGATGATCAGGTCCAGTATGTTTTCCCCTCTTGTGGGAGTGGTAACAAGTTGTTCCATAGCATTTGAGTTTATGAATTCTAGGAAGCTTTGGGCAAGGGTGTTGGAGCTAGAGTAATGCTCCCAATCTATGTTTGGGTAGTTGAAGTCGCCCAATATAATGGTGTTCGGAGAGACCTCCATATTTTCCAGTGTTCTCAGGAAGGCCGAGTGGGGTTCCTGGGTTTGGGAGGGTGGTCTGTAGCAGGCTATAAACTGGAAGGCAGTTTTACCCACTGTTAGTTGCACATGGATAGTCTCTGATGCTTCGTGCTTTGCCACCAACCTGGAGGTTTGGGTATCTTTGATGAATATCGATACTCCCCCTCCTTTTGTGGTTCAGTCCAAGTTTTGGGGCCGAAAAGCATGGTATGAGGTATAACCTGCTAGTGCTGGGGTGCTCTCGGGACCCCTGAACCAGGTTTCTGTTACTGCACAGATATCGATGTTCTCCATGCTAAGGAGAGTTTCGAGTGCATGCATCTTGAGGTTTAGACTTCTAGCATTGAGTAGCATTACTCTTAGTTTCTTATCCCTTGTGATACCTATGGAGGTGGGTTTGTCTTTTGAGCCTTGCCTAAAAAAGGCACTATGGGGGTAGCAAGAGCCTTTGCCAATATCCAAAAGCCTAGGGGTGACAGGTGCAAGCCGTCCCTAGCAAAGCATCGTGGCTTGTCATGCATATCATCCCAAGCTGATAGGCATTGGATCCCTTTTGAATGACACCAATACTTAAGCCAATTGTTGAAATTGATCATCTTGTCTTCATACTGTGGCATCATTCTTGGTGAGGGTAAGATGCTACTCAAGGTCAGGGTCATACCAGCCTGGGCTACATGCTCAGAGAGCTCCTCTATGTCTCTTTTCATGTAGTCCAGGGAGGTACGTCTCAGGTCATTCACACCAGCATGGACAATGACTGCGTCATATTTGTACTTGCCTTGGAGTGACCTGAGTGCTTGTGTTATGTGGCGGATCCTAGCGCCAGACAGGCTGCTCACCATGACCTTCTCCTTGTTCAGCCTGGTGAGCGGGACGTCAGTGTGCATACATATGTGACCTACGATCTGAGAAGCTGCGGCACAACCTGTCAATGGCAACAAATGTATTCATGTAGTATGCAGACTTCACACCTATGTACTGATTAAGGGAACATGTGCACATATATATTTGCAACACATATACCTGATGTGTGCAATGCACTTACTGTTGTAATCATAATATGCCATAACATAGTAAAAGCAAGACCCACACTGCATTGACCAAGAGTGACACACACACAGAGTCAGCACTTGCAGGATTCAAACCCCTATCTAACTAGGTTATGATACTAGAGAGAAATACATTAGCGCAGTGTGCTATTTACTTTATTGGGTGGTTTTCTTTCTCCATCTGTATTTCTAGGGTGCTGACATCATCAGTCTTTCCAAAGAGGAATGTACATCTGTAGTGTGTTTTCCCAGTCTTCAAAAAGGCCACTCTTTTCATAGAGAATTGCATCCACATACAGTAAGCGTTTGCAGGATTCAAACCCCTACGTAACTAGGTTATGATACTAGAGAGAAACACATTTGCGCAACACGCTATTTGCTTTATTGGTGGGGGGGTTTCTTCTCTGTCTGTATTTCTAGAGAGCTGACATCATCAGACTGGACATGGTAATGTGTGTACACTTTGTTTTATGCCATTCCAGGAATGGTTCATGTGGATCGTCAGGTGTCAACAGCTGGAACAGGAACTCATAATCCTTACCTTATGTGATCTATCTGTGGACGCATCGACATTCCTTCACATGTCAACACATATTTATGCACAGCTTGTTGGTTTTATGGCTACTACATGTGTCTGGGATGTTGATAAAAGGCTATTCAACGTGTATGTGAGACATGTATAGCTGTGTTCAGTGATATATGTCCTGTGTGGCTGCCTTGCAAAAGGTCTAGCATGTTTGGGCACCATGATTCGCACATGAACATACCACGGTTAGTAGGGTTGTGTGTATGTCAGCTTCCAATAGCTTGGTTTATGAATTCAACCATGATGGACTCCATGGCTTGCATATCATACTTCATAGGCATACCGGACTGTACATCCCATGGTGTGTTGTGCACCAACACTTGTGTGGAGTGCCATATGTTGCTGTAACACATTCAACGGTTCCACATCCTGTGTAGGGGGGGAGGTTCAGCTGACTGTTCAGGTGCAGGATCTGTTTGTTCTGTAGTTTATGCATGACACATATTGGTAATCAATGTAGTCCACTTGATACCATGCTTTTAGCATTGGGGGTAGCTGTTCATCCATTCTACATGTGATATCTCCTGGTATGATGATATGGACTACCGTCGGTGGGAGGTGGGTATGTATATATGGGCCTGTCTGTCAGGATGTCGGCATTGTCAGTCAGGTACAGTTGGCCCTGACTCATGACATATATGTGTGTACATTGCTATATATGACATAGCTGTCGGAGGTGTCATGATTCAGTCTGGACTCCTTCTCAGCTAGTCTTTACAGAACACCAACAAACCTGAGCACTAATCCCTGATATACTCCTTTACACACTTAACACCCTACTGATCCTTTGTCATCTGGCTACAGAGTATGTCATAATGATATCCTGGTGGCTTTGTGTGCACTCTCCAGTCCAGTTGGTGAATATTGTGATGTAGACACAATGTCACGTCTGCCTCATGTACACAGAAGAGACTCTCCTCCTCACAACAAACCCAGATATATGTGTGAGATGCACCTACAGAGACATACAGGGTGCTGAACTCTCTCAACCCATGACTGGCATAGTCTATCAGGTGGTGAAGATAACCACACACACCACATATCAGTCTCACATATCCTCTGGCGACAGCACTCAAACCACATTATCAAACATACACATACTCGGATGCTGTAAATGAACCCTGCCTAAGCAGCAGAGACCTCCACATCAGGCACACACACAACTGCTACCCCACTACAATTCCCACATCTCACATAGTTCACAATGTCAGGGTGCCACACAGTCACTTGCCTTCGGGCTACACAACACACATAATACAGTTGTGATAGGCGACACTTATTGTCAGACACACTGACGCACCACTCACCAGCCATACAAGGGAATAGTCCCTTTGTGCTGTCTGTCGTGTTTCAGGATCTGCCACATAACACATGCAGTCACGTCACTACAAAGCAAGTACAGGACTGACACCATCATTGTCCATGCTGGTGCGTAAAACCTCAGATGTTATTCCCTGGACCACATGACATGGTACATGGAGGAACAATGTCATGATGTAGCCCAGGCCAGTATGACCCTGACCTTGTCTAGCATCTTACACCCACCAAGTATGATGTCACAGTATACAGACAAACATATCACGATTAACACTTGGCTAACAGATTGGTGTCATTCATAGGGGATACAGTGTCTGTCAGCCTGTGGTGACATGCTCAACATGCCACATAGCTTCACTATAGACAGCTTGCACCTGTCACCCTTGGACCTTTAAATGCTGGCTAAGGCTCTTGCTACCACCATAGTGCATTTGCTAAGCAGGGCTCAAAAGACAAACCCACCTACATAGACATTACAGGTTAAATAACACTAAGGGTGATGTTGCTCAACACCAGATGTGTTACCCTCATATTGCGGCCACTCAGGACTCCCCTCAGTATGGGGGATAGCAATATATGTGCACTAACATATGCCTAGTTCAGGGTCACATATGCACACCAGCACTACCAGGTTATGTTTCATACCATGCTTTCTGACCACAGGACTTGGAATGGACAACACAACTAGGGGATGTATCCATATACATCACAGATACACACACCTCTGGGTTAGTGGCACTGCACTAAGCATCACAGACCATACATATACAACTACCATTGTTTGAAACTGCCTTTCAGTTTGTTGCCTACTACAGACCACCCTCCCATACTCAGGAACCACACTCGGTTTTCCTGGGAACAGTGGGGGATATGATGGTCTCCACGAACACCATTATATTGGGTGACATCAGATACATGAATATTGACTGGGGATACTACTCAAGCCGCAACAACCTCACCCTACAGTCGCTACAATTTGTACATTCATATGCTATGGCACAACCAGTCACCACAGCCACAAGGGGGAATACATATTGGACATGATCATCACCGACATGGGGACTCTATGTTACACACCAGCAATATACCCCTCATTGGTAAGGTCGGAACATACAGCTATCTCAGTGGACATACATATACACTCCACACACCCATCCTGGGTAATCTTAGTGAACTTCTGATGAGCCAACGTCTCACTTCACCAAAGCAAGGTGATATCCTTCAGAGACCTTGAGACAGTGTGAAATACAGCTCCGACTGCTGAATCCTTTACATACACATTCTATGGACTCCTAGTGGACTGCATGGATTGTGCTACCCTAAATAACAACAAGACTCACTCCTCCAATGACAGGGGACCTGTCTGGTAGACACCAGCCATTAATAAGCTGTACAATGTCAGGAGGAAGCTGCTACATGATAGAGCACAATCCCAGATGGGGAAAGCATCTGTGATCTGTACTAGCAGACAGCTATGATCACTCATGTACTTATCTAAGGTCTTCTTCTCATGGACAATTGCACCAGACAAGTAGGACTATCACAAGGCCTTCATCTGTTATGTCAGGAACCTGGGTGGACACTCACTGATATGCTGTGAGTTACTGCATACTGACTACACTTACCCTGAACCCACTGGCATAGCAAACATCCTGCAAACAGGTTCAGTGTAGATGTCTCCCCCCATCCCCCCTAGGGAGCAACTACCCATCCCAACAGAGTGTAACCTCCCTGAAACCACACAGTAACAGGTGAGTGCTGCCATCCCCAAAGCATACATTACAGCATCAATGTGACCAGTTGGTGTCCCGGCCTGCATCTTACACGAGCTTCATGACAGATGTAACCCTCACATTACATCACTGCGCAATATTGGAGTTACTACAGAATATGTACCCACGGAATGGCATACAGTGACAGTGTTCCCACTCCACATAGTTGGTGCCAGAATGGAACACAGACAATATTGCCCTATAAGCCTAACTATCCTGTTATGCAAAGCTATGGAGTGTATTGTCATGGGACTCTTACACATAGACATCAGGAAACTACAGACACTGTCCTACACATTTCAGCATTGTTGTGGGCAGATCTTGCCTCTTGAACTAGTTTGCATTCTTTTGACAGTTAACAGGTCCATCAACATAGAGACAGTTGTACAAGCACCCTACCTGAAGCTTGCTAAACCCTTCCACACAATAACCCACTGGGCCATTATGCATTGGCTCAACAGCATCGATATGGACACATATCTCACATGATGGATTGTTACATGGATCAGGGATAGCACCCACATGGTCAGAATTGCAGGTGCCATGTCTGACTATACACTAGTTACACGTGGCATCCCACATGGCTCAGTCCTGGGACCTCTCTTGTTCAGTATATATTTGTCTGACATACAGGCTACCACAGGTGGAATATCGCTGACCTTGCACACTTGACTGCAAACTGGTGCCATGATCACCTCTCCAACTGCCACATGCATACTGCAACAGGGTCTCTCAAAGATGGATGACTAGTGCCTGAGCCATGGCCTACAGTTAAATGCCATTAGTTGCATAGTCATCCACTTTGGGAATAACAACATGCCCACACATTAACACATAGGTAGTACTCCATTACATATGGTAGGTGTTGTTAGGTGATTGGGGGCATGACTTGTTCGTACTGTCACCTTTGACATTCACGTTGCCACAGTGGTTGGACAGACCTTCTATATAAGCAACCTTATCCCATATGGTTTTACATCTAGATTGAGTGATGTCATTGTGCCCCTATACTAATAACAACCGTGCTTGGTTACGATGCCACCTTTGGGGTGTACCTTACCCAACACCTGCAGCAACTGTACTGGCCATAGATACCCAAGCAACAGCCACCCCTCAACTATACCCATGAATCACATATCTCACAAAATCAGTGTGCCTCACAGTCACAGCCCTTAAGGCCAAACAACACCCAAATACAGTTGTTATAGGGGCCTCTATTGTCTGGCACACTGACGTCTCGCTCAACTGACTGAAAAAGGAGAAGGTCACTGTAAGCTGCCTGTCAGGTGGCAGGATCCACCACATAATGCAAGCACTCAGGTCACTGCAAAGCAGGTACAAGTTTGACTCTGTCATTGTCCATGCAGGTGTGAATGACATGAGACGTACCTCCCTGGACTACAAGACATGAGACATAGAGCAGCTCTCTGATCATGTAGCCCAGGCTGATATGACCCTGACCTTGGGTAGCATCTTGCCCTCACCAAGAATGATGCCAGAGTATACAGACAAAATTATCAGTTTTAACAATTGTCTAAAGTATTGGTGTCATTCAATGGGGATCCAGTGTCTGTCAGCCCTGGATGACATGCTGACAAGCCATGTTGCTTCGCTAGGAACGGCTTGCACCTGTCACCCTTAGGCTTTTGTATACTGGCTATGCCTCTTGCCACCCCCCATAGTGCATTTTTTAGGCGAGGCTCAAAGGACAAACACACCTCCATTGACAACCCAAGGATACAAAATCTAGAGGTAATGCTTCTCAATGCCAGACGTCTACACCTTAAGATGCATGCAAGTGAGGCTATCCTCACTATGGAGAATATCGATGTCTGTGCAGTAACAGAAACCTGGTTCAAGGCTCCTGAGAGTACCCCAGCACTACCAGGTTATAACTCATACCATGCATTTCACACACAAAACTCGGACCGAAGCACAAAAGGAGGGGTAGTATCTATATTCATCAAAGATACCTACACCTCCATGTTAGTGGCACTGCACGAAGCATCAGAAACCATCCATGTGCAACTAACAGTGGGCCAAACTACATTTCAGTTTGTAGCCTTCTACAGAACACCCTCCCTATTACAGGAACCCCACTTGGCATTCCTGAGAACACTGGAGAATATCAAGGTCTCTCCTACAACTTTGTTATTGGGTGACTTCAACTACCCAAACATTGACTGCAACAATTACTCATGCCCAAACACACTCGCCCAATGGTTCCTTGAAGTTATAAACTGTAATGCGATGGAACAACTGGTCACCACTCCCACAAGAGGGAACAACATATTGGACCTGGTCATCACCAACATGGGGACTCTATGTTCCACACCAGAGGTAAACCCCTCATTGGTAAGATCAGACCATTAACAAATTTCCATGGACATCCATATCCCGTCCCCACCCCCAGCCAAGGAAATCATTGTATAGAATTTGTCAAATGCCAGCTTTGCACTTCTCAAGACTGAGGTGGAATCCTTCAAAGCCCACAGGCCAGAGGATAACAGGCCAATCTGCAGAATCCTTTACAAATGCATTCTATGAGCACCTGCAGGAATGCATGGATCATGCTATCCCAAATAAAACGAAGCCTCACTCCTCCAAAAACAGGAGACCTGTTTGGTAGACCCTGGCCATAAATAAGCTATACAACAGAAGGAGGAAGCTACTACATGACAGTGCAAAATCCCAAAAATGGAAGCCATCTCTGATCAGTATTAGCAAGAAACTTCAATACCTCATAAAATCATCAAAGGCAAGTTTCCAAAGGGAAATTGCCCTAGACACTAAAGATAATCACAAGTCCTTCTTTAGTTATTTCCATAATATGGGTGGAAACTCCCAGATATGCTCTGAATTGTTGCATAACGGTACAAAATATACCGAAACTAGACAGCCAACATCCTGGCAGACAGATTCAGCACAAACCTCTCCCCCCCCTTCACCCACAAAGGAACAAATGCCTATCCCAACTGAATGTAACCTCCCTGACATCACAGATGCACAGGTGAAAGCTGCCCTCGCCAAAGCAAAAAACACAGCAGCTATGGGATGGGACGGTATACCAGGCTGTGTCTTACAAAAGCTCCAAGAAGAACAGAACCCTCACATTAAGTCACTTATTGAAACTTAGCCTTACTACAGGATATGTACCTGAATAATGGCATACAGCTACAGTGGTTCCACTCCACAAAGGTGGTGCCACAACAGGCCCTGAGAACTATCGCCCTATAAGACTGACTAGTCTGGTCTCTACAGTTATGGAGCATATTATCATGGAACTCATAAACAAAGACATTGGGAGCCTCCAGACACTGGACCCTACCCAATTTGGCTTTGTTAAGGGCAGATCTTGCCTCTTAAACCTAGTTGATTTCTTTGAAACATTTACCAAAGCTATGGATGAGGGAAAGGTAGTCCACACAGCCTACCTAGACCTCGCAAAAACGTTCAACACAATACCCCACTCGGATATCATACATAAGCTTAACAGCTTAAATATCAATCCCTATATCACAAGATGGGTTGCAAACTGGCTCAGGGATAGAACCCACATTGCCAGAATCACAGGTGCCATGTCCAAATACAAACCAGTTACAAGTGGCATCCCACAGGGCTCAGTTCTGGGATCTCTCTGGTTTGGTATATACTTCTCTGAGGTTCAGGATAACACGGGGGCATTATGACTGACAAGGTTCGCAGATGACTGCAAACTGGGGGCCATAATCAACTCTCCAGCTAACACAAGCATCCTCCAGAAGGGTCTCACAGAGATGGATGTTTGCTGCCAGAGCCACAAGCTCGAGCTACATGCTAAAAAGTGCATAGACATCCCCTTTGTGAAAAACAAGGTGCACACAAATTACCACATAAGTGGTAATCCATTAAGTACAGAAGTAGTAACTTGAGATTTGTGGACCAATGTAGATAGTAATCTCTCCTTTGATAATCACATTGCCAAAGTGGTTACAAACACCTTCTATATATGCCATCTTATCATGAACGGGTTTGCATCTACATCAAGTGAAGTCATTGTGCCCCTCTACTCGTCAGTCATCAGCACCATACTTGAATACAATGGCCCTTTTGGGATGTACCTTACCCAACACCTGCAGCACCTGGAGAGATCCAAAAGTACCTCTCCAAGAGGGTCATGAGCTACAAACAGATGTCATATGCAGCTCAACTAAGGAAACTCCAGCTCTACTCAGTTGCTTACCACCTACTCAGAGGCAATCTATGCCTGACATACAAAGCCATGTCAAAGCCCGAATTAATGGACATGCTCCACCTCAAAAATCCAAGTCCCTTAGAGATACACGCTCCAGGGACTTAAACCTCAGCACAGGAATAAAAAGGACATGCTGGAGGGACAGATTCATTTCCCAGAGGCTCCCCTCACTCCGGAATAGAATCCCAATTCATATTAGACATAGCCCCTCGCTGACCCTCTTCAAGCCAAATCTGGACACATGGATAGGAAATCGCTAATTATCTCTTCTGTGCCCCTGCTAGACAGAGGCACAGTAGCCTAAACGTACATGGGCTATCTTGTGTGACCTACTATTCACTGACACAGTGTAGTACTCTGACAGGGCTGCAAAAGCCAAACACACTCTGGCTAGGCTTGTACATACCCTAGGGCAGATAGCCTACTATCGACCTCTGAACCTATGCTTCTGCTCGGGATGCACAATATTTACTGCTGATACTGTTTACAGGTCTTTATCATCTTTGCTTTCCCAGTTTCTATGAACAACTTAGGTATCTGTGGAACATGTTTGATCATGACAGGGTTCCACTGTATTATATAAGTGTCTGTTGTCTTGTAACTGTGTGCAGAGGGCGGATTGATGGATAGTGAGTGGTTCCTGGGTTAACACATGCAACTGCCAGATGTATGGCCCACTGCTGTAGTCAGACATGGCCTAAGTGTGTGAGCATGCCCAGTTCAGGCTTTCCATGTTTTGTTGCCTGACATATGTCTCATTTATCCAAGTGTGTGAGCATGCCCAGTGTGACCTTTCAGTATGTTGCAATCTGAAATCCACTAAATTTGTGGATGTGTGTGAACATGACCAATATTAACATTTATACTGTGTGTGTTGGAAGTCAAGTTCTGTTCTTACTGCAGGACTCACCTTTGTATCATAACTCAACAGGGATTATGCTGTGCCTGCAGGGTTTCCATGAGATACTTTGCATAGACTTATCAACATTCCTTCATACTGACTATGTAGTGCAATGCTGTCATGGTTTAGTGGTTCAGTACTTTAGTTATGGTGCACAGTATCCTGGGTTCGAAGCACATTGCTGCTTTATGTTTCCATACAGGCCAGTTAATCAAATATGAGCATGTTGGCTTTTATTCTGTTATGCCCTACTTAGACCAGGCTTGTCCGACATTGCTGTATATTCACCAACTTTGCTGGACATTGCCCACTATTACTGGACACTGACCATAGTTGTACTGGTTGGTGTGTGTATTCTGTTTGCATATACTACATGGTGCTAAATGCTGTTTAGCACTACCTTAAATTGCTTGACACATGGCAATAATGCCTCAGGTGGTGCTGCAGGGCTGCCTATGTCTGATGCACATACTACACTCCCTGTACATGTTTGAAGCAGGTAGTGTCAACTTAGGCATCCCTTTTACCATATGTGTGAGGCAGAGAGAGGTATCATTTCCAGGGTTCCTACTGAGCCAGTGTATGTGCTATGCGTTGCCTCTTTGCCAAGGCCAAAGCATACTGGGCACGCCTCCTTCTGCCTACTGGGGCAGGCTCAGGTTGTTCCTCCTCCGAGTCACGCTCTGCCTGTGATGACCTTGGCAATGGTGGGGGGCTGTTTGGGCCAGGCCTATGCTGGTCCTGCTGCAGCTGTTTTTGCAGGATCATATTATGTAGCATAGCACATACCATGACAATTTGGGTACATGTAGTTGGAGTGTATTGCAAGGCTCCACCAGATGTGTCCAGGCACCGGAACTGTGACTTCAGCAGCCCAAACACATGCTCGATTACATTTCATGTTTGTGCGTGTGCCTCATTATGGCGTTCCTGTTCAGGTGTGTGTGCGTTTCTAATGGGTGTCATCAGCCACGGCTCCAGTGCATAGCCAGCATCCCCCACTAGGTGACCATGTGGGATGTCCCCATTGGCAAATGTCTGGTACAGCTGCATCAGATGCCAGATATGGGAATCATGGTAGCTTCCAGGGCAGCCAGCACACACATTCAGTATTATGCCCTGGGCATCACACATGACCTGGCAGTTGATGGAGGGGAAGCCCTTGCGGTTGAAGTAGACCCTACCCCTCTCACCGGCTGGTGCTTTGATGCGTATGTGCGTGCAGTCTATTGCACCCACTACCTCAGGGTATTCCGCTATTTGCTGGAAGAGACGCATATTGCTGGCCAATACCTCCTGGGAATTGGGGAAATATACATGATCACCGACATGTGCTGACATGGCATCAAGAAACTGGTGCAGTACCCTGGATGCTGATGCCTGTGATATCCCCATCATATCACCAGTTGGTCTCTGGAAGGTACCTGTTGCTAGTATTCATAGGCCAACACATACCTTGGTTTCCACTGGAATGGGTTCCCCTCTGTTGGTTTTGTGTGTGAGGTGTGGCCTGCACAGCTCAACAATTTGCTGCATTTGACTCAGCTGTACCAAACATTTGCCAATGGGGACATCCCACATGGACACCTAGTGGGGGATGCAGGTTATGCACTGGAGCCGTGGCTGATGACACCCATCAGAAATGCACACACACCTGAACAGGAACGCCATAATGAGGCACACGCACAAACACGTAATGTAATAGAGCATGTGTTTGGGCTGCTCAAGTCACGGTTCCGGTGTCTGGACACATCTGGTGGAGCCTTGCAGTACTCACCAACTACATGTACCCAAATTGTCATGGTATGTGCTATGCTACATAATATGATCTTCTGAAAACAGCTGCAGCAGGACCAGCATAGGGCCAGGCCAAACAGCCCCCCACCATTGCCAAGGCCATCACAGGCAGAGCGTGACTCGGAGGAGGAACAACCTGAGCCTGCCCCAGTAGGCAGAAGGAGGCGTGCCCAGTATGCCCTGGCATTGGCAAAGAGGCAACGCATAGCACATACACTGGCTCAGTAGGAACCCTGGGAATGATACCCCTCTCAGACTCACTCATATAATAACAAGGATGCCTAAAATGACATAACCTGCTCTCAAACATGTACAGGGAGTGTAGTATGTGCATCCGACAGAGGCAGCCATGCAGCACCACCTGAGGCATGAATGCCATGTGTTAAGCAATGTAACACTATGTAGTATATGCACACTTGAGGACCCTGACTAACATCCTACCCTCACCAAGCATGATGCCACAATATGACGATGAGATGATCAATTGCAATAATTGGCTGAAGTATTGCAGTTAGTCAAAGGGGATAAAATGTGTGCCAGCCTGGGATGACATGCTGAGCATGACATGATGCTCCACCTGCTAGGGCTGGCATGTACCTATCAGTGCAGGCTGTATGGATACTGCCAAAGGCTGTTCTTACCCACAGAGTGCCCTGAATAGGTAAGGCTCAAAACACAAACCCACCTCCATAGGTATCACAAGGGATAAGAACCTAGATGTAATGCTACCCAATGCCAGAAGTCTAAACAGCAAGATGCATGCAGTCTAAACCTACCCAGTATGGAGAATGTTGATATCTGTACTGTAGCAGAAAACTGGGTCAAGGCTCACAACAGCACCCTAACACTACCAGGTTACACCTCATACTGTGCTGTACAGCCTCAAAACATGGAACAAGCTACAAAAGGAGGGTGACTAGCAATAATTGTCAAGGATAACCACACCCCCATGTTGGTACCACAACAAGAAGCAGCATGGACTATCCATGATCAAGTAACAGTGGCTAAAATTGCCTCCCAGTTTATACCCTGCTACAGACTACTGTCCCAACACCAGGAACTGCACCTGGCCTATGTTGGAATACATGAATATATCAAGTCCTCCAAACCACATTATATTGGGTGACTGAAAATACCCAGACATAGACTGGGAGCATTATACTAGCTCCAACACTGTAGGACAAAATTTCCTAGAATCCATAAACCAAAATGCCCAGGAACAACGTACCACTCCCACAAGAGGGGTAAGCATACTGGATGTGATAATCAGCAACATGGGTACTGGATGGCAAGATGAGAAGTGTATCCCTCACTGGTAAGACCAGACCATAGAGTAATCACACTGGATATACACATCCTGACCACAGTCCCTGGCCAGAACACCACAGTGAAAAACATGTGTAAAGCAAAAGTTGCACTCCCCCAAACTGATGTGGAATCCATTAAAGGTCCTGTGCAGGTGCAAAATATGGGCCACACCTCAGAACCTGTCATACAGGCATTCCATGAACACTGCCAGGAATGCTTGGATTATGCAATCCTAAATTAAAACAAGACACAATGCCATACACGCAGGCATCTGGCATGGTGGACTCCAGCCATTACCAAACCATGCAAGAGAATGAGGAAGCTACTACATGATAGAGCAAACATAAAAAGGGAAGTAATCACTGATAAGTAGTATGGCAATAAAATATGTCCACGCATACAATCCACTAAGGCCAGCCACAACAAGTTGAATCTGTGAATCTTGAGGCAATGTTACACCTGCCCTAAGTACACAGACAACCCTCAACTCTCCCCAAGAAATACAAATGTATGTGAGAGATGCAACCATTTATCCAAACCGGAGGCTGAGCTCCCTCAACTCAGTACTGTCAAAACTAGTCAAGAGGAGAAGGTAACCACACACACCACAAACCCAGTCCCACATAGACCTATCACAACTGCAAACCAAAGACATAAACACAGAAAAACATTCCCGGAGGCCCTAATTACAAATACACCACACCAACAGAGGCCTCCAAAGCAGACACCCAAGCAACCACAACCTCCAAACATAGCACATGCAACACATAGTACACAAAGCTGGTGTGCCAAACAGTCACAGGCCAGAAGGAGAAACAACATGCTTGATACAGTTGTAATAGGTGACTCCATAGTGAGACATGCTGCTGTCCCACTCACCAGACTGAACAAGGGAAAGGGTACAGTAAGCTGCCTGTAGGCTGCTACAATACGCCACATAACACAAGTATGCTGGTCAACCCAAAGCAAGTAGAAATATAATGCAGTCATAGTCCACGCTGGTGTGAATGACCTGAGATGTACCTCCCCAGACTACATGAAAAGAGACATAGATGAGCTCTCCGATTGTGTAGTCCAGGCCAGTATGACACTGACCATTTGCAGCATCCTACCCTCACCAAGAATGATGCCACAGTACAAACACAGAATGATCAGCTTTAACAAGTGGCACAATTACTGGTGTCATTCCAAGGGGATCCAGTGTCTGTCTGCTTGGGATGTCATGCTTGACAAGCCACGCTGCTGTTCCAGGGATGGCTTGCACCTGTTACCCCTGGGAGTCTGGATATTGGATAAGGCTTTTGCCACCTCCATAGAGCCTTTCATAGGCAAGGCTGAAAAGACTAACCCACCACCCCAGAAAACATAAGTGGAAAGAAACATAAGGGTAATGCTGACCAATGCCAGACGTGTAAACCTCAATATGCATGTTCCCGAGGCCCTCCCCAGTATGGAGAACATCGATGACTGTGCAGTGACAGAAACCTGCTGCAAGCCTCCTGACAGCACACCAGCACTACCAGGTTATACTGCATACCATGTGTTATGGCCCCAAAACCTGGACCAAAACATAAAGGAGGGTGAGTATTCATATTCAGCACAGACACCCATACGTCCAGGTAACTGACAATGCACAAAGCATCGGAGTCCACCCATGTGCAACTAACCATAGGAAAGACTGCTGTACAGTCTGTAGCATGCTACAGACCACACTCTCACACACAGGAACCCCACCCAGCCATCCTGAAGACACTGGACAGTATGAATGTCCCACCAAATACCAAACAAGGTACTCACAAATTACCACATAGGTGGTAAACCATTATGTATGGAAGGAGTAATCAGGGACCTAGGGACACAAGTGGACAGTAACCTGTTATGTGACACTCACATTGCCAATGTGGCTAGGAAGACTGTCTATATTGGACACCTTATCATGAAAGGATTCACATCTACATCAACAGAAGTCATTGTGCCCCTATACTGTTCTCTTATCAGACCCATAATCTAGTACAATGCCTCATTTGGGATGTACCTTACCTGACACGTGCAGCAGTTAGAAAGACCTCAAAGGTACCTCACCAAGAGGATAAAGGGTCTCAAATACATGTCATATGCTGCCTGGCTGTAGACACACCAGCTGAATGCAGTCACATACTGCCTACACAGTGGCGTTGTATGTCTGTTGTACAAGGCCATGTCCAGCACAGGAGTAATGGACATGCTCCACCCCAGAAAACTCAAAGCCATCAGAGCTGTGAGAGTGAGAGATGTCAACCTCAACACATAATGAAATAGGATGTGCTGGAGGGACAGATACATAACCCAGAGGCTCCCCACACCCTGGAACTGAATCCCACTCCATGTTAGGCAGAGCCCCTCACTGACACTCTTCAACAGGAATCTTGCCAAGTGGATGGATGATCGTAGATGTACACTGGGGGTCTTCACTGTGTCACGTCCAGACAGAGGCACAGTAAAGTAAATCATAAATGGCCATAATATTCACATAACAAGGGGTGGCGAAAGCCACACACACCCTGACTAGGCTTATAAATGCCCTAGGGTGGATAGTCTAGTATGAACCTATGAACCTATGAAGATACAAATTGTACAGGACACTAAGGATAATACGAAGACTTTCTCAACTGATGATAGGAACCGTGTTGGGAATTCACAGATATGCTCTGAATCACACAAATATTACAAACAACATACCAAACACACACACATATTGCCAACATACAACCTGACAAGTGCAGTGCAACCCCCAGAATGCAAAATATCTATCCCAGCAGACTGCTGGCCCCCTGACATTGCAGATGCTGAGGTAACAGCCAGCATCCACAAAGCAAAACACACAGCAGCAATGGTATGAGATGGTGTCCTGGGCTGAGTCCAACATGGACTCCAAGAAGAATGAAATGCCAAATCACACTACTGCTCAATGTCAGCCTTACCACAGGATATGTACCCAAAGAGCAGTGTACAACAACAGTGGTCCTTCTCAACAAAGGTGTTGCCTGAATGGATACTGCAAACTACCACCCCAGAATCCTGACAAGCTTGGTCTGCACAGCTATGGAAAGGATCAGCATGTACCGCAGACATAAAGATATTGGGGACCTACTGACACTGGACCCTACCCAGTGTGGCTTTCTTAAGTGCAGAGCCTGCCCCTTAAACATGTTTGACTCATTTGAAACAGTCATTAAGGTCATTGATGAGGGCAATGTGGTCCACACAGCGTAGCTGGACCTTGCAAAGGCTTCCATACAATACCCTACGTGTTCATTATAGATATGTTCACCAGCTTAAATATAAACCCCTATGTCAGTATAGGGGTTGCAAACCAGACCAAGGACAGAACTGACATGGTCAGAGATGCTGCAGCCATGTCAGACTACAAACCAGATATAACTGGCATCCCACAAGGCTTGGTCCTGGGACATCCCTCGTTTGGTATATATGTCCCATAGGTACAGGCCAACATGGAAGGACTGTGTCTGAACATGTTTGCAGAGGACTACAAACTGGCCAACATATCTAACCCTCCAGCTGACACAAGCATCCCACAAAAGGGCCACATAGAAACAGACAACTGGTGCCATAGCCATGTCAGCAAGCTAATTGCAGAAAAGTGTATAGTCAACCCCCGTGGATATACAGTAAGTGCCCACCAGTTACCACATAGGTGTTAACTCATTACGTACTTAACATGTAATGAGAGACCTAGGGACACAAGGTGATAGATATCCTGCATTGGACAAACATGTGGCTGTAGTGTTTACAGAAGCATACCATATACACACCTAATCATGAAGGTTGTCAGATCTAGATAAGGGGAGGTCATTGTGGCTCTGCAGTCATCCTTCATCAGCATTACAATTGACTACAATAGCACCTGTGGGATGTACCTCAGCAGACACCTCCATCAACTGTAAAGTCCCCAAAAGTACCTCACCAAGAGTATCAAAGAGCTTGAACAGATGCCATGTGTTGTCTGATTAAACAAACTGCAGCTCCACACACTGCCATACTGCCCACTCAGAGGCAAGCTGTGCCTGATGTACAAAGCCATGTCCAAGCTGGAATCAATGAACATGCTGCACCTTGTACAATCTGAATGGCAGTGAGCTATGCACATGAGAGACCTGAACCCCAGCACTGACATACATAGGACAAGGTGTACTGCATGATCCATAACAGAGAAGCCACCCCCACTCATGAGTCAACTCCCAGTGCAGGTTAGCCAGAGAATCACTCATCGATTCTCCTCAAGAGGAATCTTGATGAGTGGATGGGAGATGGTAGGTTTACCCTGGGTATCACTGTTATGTCACAGGTAGACGGAGGCACAGTATACTAACCATGACATATGTCATGGCAAACTCCACTTAAAATGTGTGTCGAAGGACAAACACACTCTCCGACTAGCATTAGAAATGGCCTAGGGAACATCGCTAGTGTTTGCCAATGTACACCTATGTTGTGGAATACACTACCAATGTTGGACAAGCCTAGTTTAAGTAGTTCATATCTGAACATAATGCAACATGGTCAGATGTGCACAACTGGCCCCTAACCAGGCTGTTGTGCTCACTATGTAAATGTAAGGCAGTGATAGGACTAAAGCCCAGGATACTGTCCATCACAGTGAAAGTACTGAACCAGTACACTATACGGTACTACAGTGTTAGGTCAGTATGAAAGGATGTTGACAACTGTATGCAAAGTAGCCCATGCAAACCCTGCAGGCACAGTATAATCCCTGTTGTGTTCAGACACAATGCAGTTGGACAGTAACTACACAACATGACACACAGCACACAACCATAAACGGGAGATATTGTTGAAGTTCACACTCATCCACGAATGTGGTGGGCTGCAGAGTTCAACATATGGAAAGCTCACACTGGGCATGCTCGCACACTTTGATAAATGAGACATATGTCAGACAACATGCCATGGGAAGGCTGAACTGGGCATGCTCACACACTTAGGCCAAATCTCAGTTTAGCAGTTGGCCACCCATATCTGGTATTTGTACGTGTTATTCCAGGAACCAACCACATTACAGCAATCTGCCCAGTGCACACAGTTAAATGACTACAGAGACATACGTGATATAGTGGATCCCTCCTATATTCAAACATCTTCCACAGATACACAAGTTGTTCATACAAACAGGGAATGCTATGGCAATAAAGACCTGCAAACAGTCTATCAGCAATAAATAATGTGCATCTGACAATTAAACATATGGGTATATAGGTCAACACTAGGCTGTTTGTCCTAGGGAATGACAGCATAGCCAGAGTGTGCTTGGCATCTGCCTCCCCAGTACAGTAGGCTACTGTGCCACTGTAAAGTAGGTCAAATAAGGCACCGTGTGAGGCTAGTGTGTTGTGCCTCTGTCAAGCAGGGACACAGTGGAGATCCCAGGGTTTGAATTTGCTCAGCCACATCCATGTTGTTGGTGTGTGCTGGAAGAGGGTTGCTGAGGACCTCTAACAGTAAGTGGGCATCAATAACAGACTGAGGGGAGCCTTATCTGCATTGTCTGGACAATTTCACTGTCAACACTGTGTCGTAATGATTATGAGGGATTGAAGTGTCGTGCTGGCACTGTTTAGAGATGTTCTCCCTCTGTGGGCTACTGCTCTGCAATGTATTAGCTCACTCTGTCTGTTGGACAGCTCATATATGCTGGTTTACACCTGACAGGTGTCCTGTTGTGGAGCAGTCATGGGTATATTTGGGATAGCATGATCAATGCAAACCTTCCACATGCTCATAGAATGCAATTGTCAAGGATTATGCAGAGTGGCCTGTATACTCCCCCAGCATGGGCCCTTTGAAGTCTTCCACCCCAGTCTTCACAAGTGTAAAGTCTGCTTTTGATAAATACAGTTTGTTTGCAGTGACAACCTTGCCTGGGGGTGGGGATGGGATATGGATGTCCAGGGAAAGGTGGGTATGGTCAGATATCAACAATGGTGGTCTACCTCTGGTGTGGAACAGTGAGTACCCATATTGCAGATGGTCAGGTGCAATATGTATTCCCCCATGTAGCTTTGGTGAGTGGTTCTGCCATAGCACATGGACTCACAAATTGTAGTGGCTGTAGGGTAATGTTGTAGAGGCCTGAGTAGTTCGCACACACAATATGCCTGTACCTGACGTTAACAACTAGAATAGTGTATGTGAACACCTGCATATCTTGGCACTGTTCCCAGGGAAGCAAAGCGTGTGTCCTTGATGTGGGAGGGGTGGTCTGGACTGGTTGTGTTGTGTGTTACAGGTCCTGTGGTCATGAAGCATGGTATAGAACATAACCTGCCAGTGCGATGTGCATATCTGACCCTAAAGTCGGTGGCTGCAAATGCATATATATGCTATCCCCCACCTGACAGGTAGTACTAGATGTACATACCTCTGTAGAAATAATGATGTCAGCACCCTATAAATACTGCAGGTGCACAAAAGATGCCAAGTAATTGTGATGGTGCGCTCTGCTAATGCGTCTCCTTCAAGTGTCGTCATATAGTTAGGTAGGGGTTTGAATCCTGCAAATGCTCAGTGTGGGTGAGCGGGGTTGGTGTGTATGCAAGTCTGTGTGGGGGAAATGCCCCTTTTGGTAACTGGGAAAACACACTACAGGATGCACATTCCCCTTTCTAAACACTGATGATGTCAGCACCCTATAAGTACAGCAGGAGAAGGAAAACCTCCCAATAATGCGAATAGAGCGCTCTGCTAATGTGTCTGTCTCAAAAGTCATAACATAGTTAGATAGGGGTTTGAATCCTGCAAATGCTCAGTATGTGTGGAGAGGGGTTAGTGTGTGTGCAAGTCTGTATGAAAGAACTGTCCCTTTTGGCAACTAGGAGAACACACTACAGGATACACATTCCCCTTTCTAAACACTGATGATGCCAGCACCCTATAAGTACAGAAGGAGAAGGAAAAGCTTCCAGTAATGTGAAAAGCGCACTCCCCTAATGCATCCGTCTCGAGTGTCATAACATAGTTAGGTAGGGGTTTGAATCTTGCAAATGCTCAGAGTGTGTGGATGGTGATTAGTGTGTGTGCAAGTCTATATGAAAGAAATGTTCCTTTTGGCAACTAGGAGAACACACTACAAGATGCACATTCCCCTATCTAAACACTGATGATGTCAGCACACTATAAGTACAGCAGAAGAAGGGCAAATTCCCAGTAATGTGAATAGTGGGCTCTGCTAATTCGTCCATCTCTAGTGCTATAACATAGTTAGATAGGAGTTTGAATCCTGGAAATGCTCAGTGTGTGGGGAGGGGGGTTAGTGTGTGTGCAAGTCTATATGAAAGATATGTCCCTTTTGGCAACTAGGAGAACACACTACAGGATGCACATTCACCTTTCTAAACACTGATGATGTCAGCACCCTATAAGTACAGCAGGAGAAGGGAAACCTGCAAGTAATGCAAATAGCACGCTCTGCTAATGTGTCCGTCTCGAGTGTCATAACATAGTTGGGTAGGGGTTTGAATCCTGTAAATTGTAAGTGTGTGTGTGGGGGGGTGAAAATAGGGTGTTTGCAATTGCATGTGTGAGAAAACTGAACCTTTTGCCAACCAGTACAACACACCAGCTGCTGCATATTCCAATCTCTACACAGAGATGATGTCAGCACCCTACAAGTACAGCGGAAGAGGGCAAATCTCCCAGTAATGCAAATAGCACGCTCTGCTACTGCATCTCTCACTACTGTCATTGCACAGTTAGTTATGGCTTTGAATTCTACACATGCCACGTGTGTTTTTGTCACACAGAATGCCCATGTGTGTGGGTTGTTGTTCACAATAATGCATGACATCGATTAAACCAGTAATGGCAATGGACACAGATGATGTATGCGTGTGCCAAATACACATATGTACCTGTGACCTTCAATAGTTACCATGTCTGACGCCTGCCACATGTGAATACATGGTATTTTTATTTATTTATTTTATTTATTTTTATTTTATTTTACATTTGTTGACCGGGCTAGTCCAACTGGATAATTTCCATTTTCAGTGGAGGCCCGGGGAGAAAAGCTCCACAGATTAAAACAAGGTTATAGAAATTAAACAATTACAATAAATGCCTGTGACACAGACAGTGAGCAACAATGCATACATATTAGTCTAGATCAAGTAACAAATAGTGCTATCTACGTATTGAGAAAGGCATTAATTCTTTACAGTACAATTATGTGAGGATGGGTATTACATATTTTAAAATGTATATGCATACTTGTAAAAGACATTGTTTGTACCCTATTTTTTTTTTTTTTTTTTTGATATGAGAACAGTAGTAACAGTACCGTCATTAAGTCATTTGTGATCACAGAGAAAGATTGCAGTTTTGAAATAAGGAATTATGATAGTAGAATGAAGAAAGTAGATTAGTCAGGATTGGTACAAGAGCAGAGCCAGAAGTTGTTCAGATGTAAAAGAAGTTGTTTTTTAAAAAGATGAAAGGAGCCTAGAGAGGTAATGTGTGAGGGGAGGTTATTCCATATTTTGCCTACTGAGTTGGAGAAAAGGCAGTTACCTGCAGAATTTGTAATTCTAGTTGTGCTGACTTGTAGCTTTTCGGCGGAGCGCAGCTGTTTCAAGTTATTATAGGGGGTCAAGAGGTTACTAAGAGCAGGTGTCTTTGATGGTTGATATAGAATGTTATGTGTTATTAAGAGTTGTTGATAGATAAGTTTGTTAGGAAGTTCCAACCAGTGTAAGTGTTTTAAGTTTATACAGTGGTGAGTTCTATACTGGGATGCTGTGGCAAAACGAGCTATATTGTGGTAGGATGTAGTCAGTTTCCTAAGGTTGCTTTTAGAGAGGTTAGTGTAAATAGAGGAAGCATACAGTAGGGTAGAGATAAGATGTGATTTTGATAAGGTGGTCCGTGCTTCTGGTGTAAGGAAGGGTTTAATTCTATACAGTGAACCAATCTTTTTATTAACTGCTTTTATAGTGTTATTGATGTGATAATCATAGCTAAGATTATTATCAATAGTAACACCAAGCAGTTTGGTAGTAGAGTCGGGGGAGATGAGGGAATTATCACTTGCAGTAATAGTGAAGTTTAGTTGAGAAGATTTGTGGGTAGGTGAGAATAGTAATAGTTTTGTTTTCTTGGGGTTGAGGAGACGCATCTTTTTGAGAACCACTGTTCGACGGTAGAAAAGGTAGATTGTGTCAGTGACTGGAGTTCAGATTGAGTGGAAGCTGTGCAAATAATGGTAGAATCATCTGCATATTGTATACAGGTAGTGTTTTGGATAGATGATTGGAGATCATTAATAAAGATAGAGAATAAGAGTGGGCCTAGTATAGATCCTTGAGGTACTCCTAAAGAGATAGGTAGTAGAGCAGATAGAGAATTTTTCCATAGTACTGCTTGTTGTCGGTTTTCAAGATAGGATGAGAACCAGGTTAAGGAAGAGAAATCCAAAGCAAGGGATTTTAATATGTGTAGAAGAAGTGTATGGTTGACCATGTCGAAGACTTTTGACAGGTCTAGGAAAAGAGAAGAGGTTAGTTTGTTGTTGTTACGGTTACAGTTGATGGTGTTGGTAAAAGAAAGTAGTGCAGTGGTAGTACTATGTGAAGGTCTAAATCCATGTTGAGTGTTAGCTAATAGGTTGTTATGAAGGAGATGGTTAAGTAGTTGTTTGTGTATACATTTTTCCATGATTTTAGCTAGTGGAGATAAGAGTGCTATAGGGCGAAAGTTAGAAAGGTCAGTGGATTTGCCTCCTTTGTGTAAGGGTATGATGTGTGATATCTTCCAGATTGCTGGAAACTTACTTTCTTTTATGGATCTGTTTATTAGGACAGAAACAGGGTAGGCAATAGCTTTAGCTGCTACTTGAAGGAATTCAGCAGGAAGCTTATCTGCTGAGGGGGTAGTGGGTTTAAGTTTTTGTAAAAGGGATTGTATGTAGGAGGTCAGTATGGGTTGAAGTTGAAGGGGAAGAAGGGAGTTGTTGATGTTACTTAAGAGCAGTTGGGAAGCATCAGGAGATAAGTGGTTTGCTAGACTTTGTATGGAAGTAGTAAAGAAAGTATTGAAGTTATTGGCTATTAAAGAGGGATTATCAGGGTCTAAATTCTATGGGTTGGGTGTAACTACTTTGCCTGGGGTAAGTAGATTATTGATAGTAGACCAGAACTTTTTTGATTCTTTTTTGGTGGATTGCTGAAGTTCAAAGTAATAATTCTTTTTATCCGAAAGGATGGCTTTTTTGGTATTGTTTCTGAGCTCTCTAAAGGTTTGATGATCTGTTGGGTTTCTAGAGGAACGCCATTTTTTCCAAGATTTATTTCTGAGTATAATTTTTTGTTTAGTATTAGAGGTTAGCCAGGGTGCTGTTTTGGTCTTTGTTCTAATGGTACGACTTGGGGCATGTTGATTTAAGATTGCAAGGAATGCTAAGTTGAAATGTTCAATGGCATTGTTAAGTGAGAGGTGTTTTAGAGGGGTCCAGTTGTATTGTGAAAGTTCTGTTTGAAACTGTTCAGGATTAAATTGTTTTTTTGAATATAGTGTTCTATGAGAGGTAGGTAAGGTTAGATTAGTTTTAGCTCTAATGACATAGGTGAGGGAGTGATCGCTAAGGTCATCAGGAAGAATGCCAGTTTGGTAGGTTTGTAGGGGGGAGTTTGTAAGAATCCAGTCTAAGGTGGTTTCTTTTTTGCTCTTGTTATTTATTCTAGTGGGACTATCAATTAGTTGTTTGAAACCATAAAGGTTTATATGGGAAGTAGGGTTAGCATTGTTACAAGATTTCCAATCAATGTTAAAGTCCCCAAGGAATAGTGTTTCTTGAGGGAGGTTACTAGAGAGTTGTTCAAGAAGTTGTTCTAAAGTGGAGATGTTATTTCCAGGGGGGAGGTATGCACAGATGATGTTTATTGCTTTAGTAGTGTTAATTTGAATTTTGGAGCAGATTATTTCAGCATTATTGTTTTGGGTAAGGGTAAGGTCAAGAAGAGTAAGCTTCAGGTTTGTTTTATATAGAATAGCTACTCCACCTCCCTTCCTGGAGGTGCGATCAAATCTAACAATGTTATATCCAGGTGGAGTAATTTCAATGTCTTTAATTGAAGGTTTTAGCCATGTTTCTGATAAGCATAGAATATCAAATTTGTGTACATCTAATAGGGCATGGAGTTGACTAATTTTGTTACAGATGCTACGTATATTGAGATGAGCCAAGGATAATAAGTTATAGGGTGTAGTGGATGAAAGAGAGAAGGGTTTGATATGATTTTTGTGTGTTTTGGTAGTAGTGGCTTGAGGGCCTGGGTTGGGGTGTATGTCGCCATCTAGTAGTAGATGGAGTAGTATAAAATAGTTTTCAAGTTTATGTTTTAGGAAGGTGTCGAATATTTTCTTTGTTTTAGTTTTCAGTAGTTTGCAGTGTAATAGCCTATGGTATTTGGCAAGTAGGTAGATGGATTGTGAGGTGGTGTGTAAGAAGGATGGAGGTGGGGATGTTGCAGGCGTACTGGTATGTTTTGAGGGAAGTGAGAGAGAAACAGTTATGGAGTGTTCATAGGAGGTTAGGAAGTAGGTAGTAATGAGAAGGAATAATAGTAAGAAGGAGATAGGTAATTTCAGTTGTGACTGGAGGATAGCTGTAGTCATGATAAAATAGTTGTAAGTTTAAATGTGGTTTACTGGTGTGTTGTAGGTGGAAGTACTGTGGGAGTGTAGGGCAAGTGGTAGGGGTTGTGATATTTTAGGTGTGTTAATGAGAGAGGGGTGGGGCAGGTTATAGTAAGTAGGTGTGGCTAAGTGTAGGGTGGTACTCAATTTGTGAGCTTGTGAGTATGATAGGGTGGAAGAAGTAAGAGGTGTGTCTAGAGGCAAGTTAAATGTAGGATCCCTGGGGGTGGGTGGGAATTGGGGGTAGGGAGAGGAGCGGAGTGAGCCCATGAGGGCAACGGCGGAAGAAACAGTCAAGAAGAGAGAAGGAGGGGAAATAATCAGAAATGGAGGTAAGTGAGGTCAGAAAGGTATAAGAAAAAAGGAAAAGTTAGTGAGAAGACCAGGTACTTCTGAAAGAAGATAGGTAAAAGGGCTAAGTCAAAGATGAAGCATAGAGTGGGAAATACAGGAGGAAAAGAAGGTAGAATTGTAGCGGGAAAACTAGGGAAGGTAACAGGGTAAAGTAAAACAATAAGAAGAGAGATCCAGAGAGAAAAAGAGAGAAGTCAAAGGAGAAGAGTGCAACAATCTTAAAAAGGGTTAAGGTAAGAGGTAAGAAGAGAAAGGCTGAAAAGAATCAGTGGAGAGTAAAGACTGCCATCTAGTGGCCAGAGCTGGTATTGAATCTGTAGAGAGATCTCTGCAGTAAGGAGAAGAGAAAAGGACGATAGAAAAATGGTATTGAGAAGGAAGGATTATTAAGAAAAGCAAAATAGATAGGGGGCTGCAGAGGTGCAGGTGGAGACAATGGAGTACAGCAGTGGAAGAAACTAGAGGGGAGGGGGATATGGCTACTGGCAAAAACTGACAGTTAATCTAGTATACCTTAAGGGTGTGTAAGATTAAAATATGCAAATAACATAGGACAGAAATACTAAGAGACATACAAAATATATCCTGAGGCTTTTAGTCCAGTGGTGTTTGGTTACCCAGGTGAAGAATTACCCAGGCAGGCTGGATAGGTGAGTATAGTTGCTCCTTGTGGTCCAATAAGGTAAGGTAGGAGTTGAAAGAAAAAAAGTGTATATAATAGGTGTGAACAGCTGGAGAGAGAGAAAAAATATTAAGGAGGGGGGAGAAAGTTAGAGTTAGCAGGGGTTAAACAATAAAGATGTTTCATCAGCAGTACAGTTTTCATAGCATTGAATAACTCTGTCAGATAAAACCATCAAAAACAGGTGAGTGCAACACATGTCCTAACATTAGGGCTAAAAATACATTCAAATAGTACTCTAAGCATTAGGATTAATAAAAAGTCATAGAGATTAAATCAAAACCCACAAAGAGGTCAGTTATGTAAAATACAGCAATTAAATGTAGTTATTAAGTACAGCCATATTGCAGTGTATCAGTTAATACGACATCCTTTCACAAAACTACTGAGTGGTCAATTTACTGAGATACAGCAACTATGTCCAGTTATCAAATAAGGCAGTATGCAGAGTATTAGCTAAGACTATTTCCGTTCACAAAAATGTGTCCACTACAGGTAGAACATTGCAGATACAATGATAAGGACAGTCTGCCCGCACAAAAATAACAATTCTTTTATGTCTAGATTAGGGTAGACCATGATACAGGAGGGTGAAGTTTTAATATAGTATTCATGGAAATTAAGAGAAAAAAATGGTTTAGTTCCGAATTAGGATTAATTAACTAAAGAAGCTAGCGATAAAATGATGTTGCTATTAATCAGGTCTTAGGGGAGCAAAAGGCTTCTGCCGAGGCTAGTTCCAAATATATACCTTCTAATTAATAAGAAAAGCCAAAGAACAATGTCTGGTAGTTAGGATAACTAGTTCCCAAGCATTCTGATAGGTGCAATGTACGCTAAAACATACCTATTTAGAAAGCAATAGGCATAAATAAATAGGTGTAATTGAAATCCCTCGTTGCAGAGTATAAGGATAAAATGGCTAACAACAGACGTATCAAACACGCTACATATAGGAGTAAGCACGAGGGTCACAGAAGGAATCAGAAAGAGGTAAAGATAAGGGGCATAAGCGTTTAGGTAGCGGCGCTTTAGAATTAAGTCAGCGTACCATTAAAGGTGTCAGCTAAACTGTCCCAAAAGGAACCAGCATAAAGTAACATTGAGTTAACAATTAAGAGACAGGGATCTATGTGGACCTAAATGTTAAAGAAAGTAAACGCTATATCAATGAAGGGCAGCGCTAATACAGCAACACACACAATGTTGCGGTATACTTATAGAGAACACTAGTGAAATCACCCTGAAAACTGTCCGTTCTAAGTATTTCTGGAGAGACGGGACAGATACCTTTATGGGTATAAAAACGTAGCGGGAGAGCAAGGGCAGATATCTAAAGTAGGAAAAAAAATAGATTCCGTCTACTTTCTTAGACGCATAGAAGGAGGTTCAGCATAGTGGAAATCTAGAGAGGTACTCCTACGATGAAAGTGAGCAGTCAAAATGTACGTTTTGGCATATGAAGGCGATTAAGGCTAACCTGCTAGCAGCTGTAGAGAGCACATCTGTTATAAGCGCTGAGAGTGGGAGGCCGTAGTTAACAGAGGAGAGGCTACTATGGCTCAGTCCAGTTCAGTTGAAAAAGTATATATTATTGGTTTTAATAGAAGCAACACAGCGGGAATGGAGTCTGTAAAAAGGGGTAAACAGAGTGGTTTGTTATAGCAAGCTAGTATACTGCGCTATAAAAGCGGGGCTGGCAATCACAACTAGTAGATAAATAACAAGTTTCTTCTACAAGCAGAACATTGAGGTCACCGAAACAGTACTAAAAACCTTACACGCAATGCATTGTAGTAGTATTGAATACAGTATCAAAACAGAGAACTCACAATTCTATACAGACTGAAAATGATGAAAAAAAATAAAATCAACTGGTAAGCACAAAAGGTAACCCTACACGCAATGCATTGTAGTAAAAAGAATACAATATCAAAACAGATAACTTACAAATTTAGATAGACTAAGACGCCAGGGATTGCTCAGCAGCCACGCGGAGAGCAGGGGGATTAAAAATGGTGACCCTAGGGAGGTAGTCATATAAGATAGTTCAAGTAAGGATGAGGTAAGCTAGTGGGAGGGCAAAAGTATATAGGAAAGAAGCAGTCCGGAAGTTATGGATTGAGCGGAAAAAAAGAAACAGCCGAAGAAGAGAGAAGGAGGGGAAACAATCAGAAATGGAGGTAAGTGAGGTCAGAAAGGTATAAGAAAAAAGGAAAAGTTAGTGAGAAGACCAGGTACTTCTGAAAGAAGATAGGTAAAAGGGCTAAGTCAAAGATGAAGCATAGAGTGGGAAATACAGGAGGAAAAGAAGGTAGAATTGTAGCGGGAAAACTAGGGAAGGTAACAGGGTAAAGTAAAACAATAAGAAGAGAGATCCAGAGAGAAAAAGAGAGAAGTCAAAGGAGAAGAGTGCAACAATCTTAAAAAGGGTTAAGGTAAGAGGTAAGAAGAGAAAGGGTGAAAAGAATCAGTGGAGAGTAAAGACTGCCATCTAGTCGCCAGAGCTGGTATTGAATCTGTAGAGAGATCTCTGCAGTAAGGAGAAGAGAAAAGGACGATAGAAAAATGGTATTGAGAAGGAAGGATT
The DNA here is from genome assembly GCF_019279795.1 of Protopterus annectens. Lineage (NCBI taxonomy): Eukaryota > Metazoa > Chordata > Ceratodontiformes > Protopteridae > Protopterus > Protopterus annectens. The sequence continues at coordinate 706,214,819 of NC_056729.1, forward strand.
ATTAAGAAAAGCAAAATAGATAGGGGGCTGCAGAGGTGCAGGTGGAGACAATGGAGTACAGCAGTGGAAGAAACTAGAGGGGAGGGGGATATGGCTACTGGCAAAAACTGACAGTTAATCTAGTATACCTTAAGGGTGTTTAAGATTAAAATATGCAAATAACATAGGACAGAAATACTAAGAGACATACAAAATATATCCTGAGGCTTTTAGTCCAGTGGTGTTTGGTTACCCAGGTGAAGAATTACCCAGGCAGGCTGGATAGGTGAGTATAGTTGCTCCTTGTGGTCCAATAAGGTAAGGTAGGAGTTGAAAGAAAAAAAGTGTATATAATAGGTGTGAACAGCTGGAGAGAGAGAAAAAATATTAAGGAGGGGGGAGAAAGTTAGAGTTAGCAGGGGTTAAACAATAAAGATGTTTCATCAGCAGTACAGTTTTCACAGCATTGAATAACTCTGTCAGATAAAACCATCAAAAACAGGTGAGTGCAACACATGTCCTAACATTAGGGCTAAAAATACATTCAAATAGTACTCTAAGCATTAGGATTAATAAAAAGTCATAGAGATTAAATCAAAACCCACAAAGAGGTCAGTTATGTAAAATACAGCAATTAAATGTAGTTATTAAGTACAGCCATATTGCAGTGTATCAGTTAATATGACATCCTTTCACAAAACTACTGAGTGGTCAATTTACTGAGATACAGCAACTATGTCCAGTTATCAAATAAGGCAGTATGCAGAGTATTAGCTAAGACTATTTCCGTTCACAAAAATGTGTCCACTACAGGTAGAGCATTGCAGATACAATGATAAGGAGAGTCTGCCCACAAAATAACAATTCTTTTATGTCTAGATTAGGGTAGACCATGATACAGGAGGGTGAAGTTTTAATATAGTATTCATGGAAATTAAGAGAAAAAATGGTCTAGTTCCGAATTAGGATTAATTAACTAAAGAAGCTAGCGATAAAATGATGTTGCTATTAATCAGGTCTTAGGGGAGCAAAAGGCTTCTGCCGAGGCTAGTTCCAAATATATACCTTCTAATTAATAAGAAAAGCCAAAGAACAATGTCTGGTAGTTAGGATAACTAGTTCCCAAGCATTCTGATAGGTGCAATGTACGCTAAAACATACCTATTTAGAAAGCAATAGGCATAAATAAATAGGTGTAATTGAAATCCCTCGTTGCAGAGTATAAGGATAAAATGGCTAACAACAGACGTATCAAACACGCTACATATAGGAGTAAGCACGAGGGTCACAGAAGGAATCAGAAAGAGGTAAAGATAAGGGGCATAAGCGTTTAGGTAGCGAAACGCTTTAGAATTAAGTCAGCGTACCATTAAAGGTGTCAGCTAAACTGTCCCAAAAGGAACCAGCATAAAGTAACATTGAGTTAACAATTAAGAGACAGGGATCTATGTGGACCTAAATGTTAAAGAAAGTAAACGCTATATCAATGAAGGGCAGCGCTAATACAGCAACACACACAATGTTGCGGTATACTTATAGAGAACACTAGTGAAATCACCCTGAAAACTGTCCGTTCTAAGTATTTCTGGAGAGACGGGACAGATACCTTTATGGGTATAAAAACGTAGCGGGAGAGCAAGGGCAGATATCTAAAGTAGGAAAAAAAATAGATTCCGTCTACTTTCTTAGACGCATAGAAGGAGGTTCAGCATAGTGGAAATCTAGAGAGGTACTCCTACGATGAAAGTGAGCAGTCAAAATGTACGTTTTTGGCATATGAAGGCGATTAAGGCTAACCTGCTAGCAGCTGTAGAGAGCACATCTGTTATAAGCGCTGAGAGTGGGAGGCCGTAGTTAACAGAGGAGAGGCTACTATGGCTCAGTCCAGTTCAGTTGAAAAAGTATATATTATTGGTTTTAATAGAAGCAACACAGCGGGAATGGAGTCTGTAAAAAGGGGTAAACAGAGTGGTTTGTTATAGCAAGCTAGTATACTGCGCTATAAAAGCGGGGCTGGCAATCACAACTAGTAAATAAATAACAAGTTTCTTCTACAAGCAGAACATTGAGGTCACCGAAACAGTACTAAAAAACCTTACACGCAATGCATTGTAGTAGTATTGAATACAGTATCAAAACAGAGAACTCACAATTCTATACAGACTGAAAATGATGAAAAAAAATAAAATCAACTGGTAAGCACAAAAGGTAACCCTACACGCAATGCATTGTAGTAAAAAGAATACAATATCAAAACAGATAACTTACAAATTTAGATAGACTAAGACGCCAGGGATTGCTCAGCAGCCACGCGGAGAGCAGGGGGATTAAAAATGGTGACCCTAGGGAGGTAGTCATATAAGATAGTTCAAGTAAGGATGAGGTAAGCTAGTGGGAGGGGCAAAAAGTATATAGGAAAGAAGCGCAGTCCGGAAGTTATGGATTGAGCGGGAAAAAAGAAACAGCCGAAGAAGAGAGAAGGAGGGGAAACAATCAGAAATGGAGGTAAGTGAGGTCAGAAAGGTATAAGAAAAAAGGAAAAGTTAGTGAGAAGACCAGGTACTTCTGAAAGAAGATAGGTAAAAGGGCTAAGTCAAAGATGAAGCATAGAGTGGGAAATACAGGAGGAAAAGAAGGTAGAATTGTAGCGGGAAAACTAGGGAAGGTAACAGGGTAAAGTAAAACAATAAGAAGTGAGATCCAGAGAGAAAAAGAGAGAAGTCAAAGGAGAAGAGTGCAACAATCTTAAAAAGGGTTAAGGTAAGAGGTAAGAAGAGAAAGGGTGAAAAGAATCAGTGGAGAGTAAAGACTGCCATCTAGTCGCCAGAGCTGGTATTGAATCTGTAGAGAGATCTCTGCAGTAAGGAGAAGAGAAAAGGACGATAGAAAAATGGTATTGAGAAGGAAGGATTATTAAGAAAAGCAAAATAGATAGGGGGCTGCAGAGGTGCAGGTGGAGACAATGGAGTACAGCAGTGGAAGAAACTAGAGGGGAGGGGGATATGGCTGCTGGCAAAAACTGACAGTTAATCTAGTATACCTTAAGGGTGTTTAAGATTAAAATATGCAAATAACATAGGACAGAAATACTAAGAGACATACAAAATATATCCTGAGGCTTTTAGTCCAGTGGTGTTTGGTTACCCAGGTGAAGAATTACCCAGGCAGGCTGGATAGGTGAGTATAGTTGCTCCTTGTGGTCCAATAAGGTAAGGTAGGAGTTGAAAGAAAAAAAGTGTATATAATAGGTGTGAACAGCTGGAGAGAGAGAAAAAATATTAAGGAGGGGGGAGAAAGTTAGAGTTAGCAGGGGTTAAACAATAAAGATGTTTCATCAGCAGTACAGTTTTCACAGCATTGAATAACTCTGTCAGATAAAACCATCAAAACAGGTGAGTGCAACACATGTCCTAACATTAGGGCTAAAAATACATTCAAATAGTACTCTAAGCATTAGGATTAATAAAAAGTCATAGAGATTAAATCAAAACCCACAAAGAGGTCAGTTATGTAAAATACAGCAATTAAATGTAGTTATTAAGTACAGCCATATTGCAGTGTATCAGTTAATATGACATCCTTTCACAAAACTACTGAGTGGTCAATTTACTGAGATACAGCAACTATGTCCAGTTATCAAATAAGGCAGTATGCAGAGTATTAGCTAAGACTATTTCCGTTCACAAAAATGTGTCCACTACAGGTAGAGCATTGCAGATACAATGATAAGGACAGTCTGCCCGCACAAAAATAACAATTCTTTTATGTCTAGATTAGGGTAGACCATGATACAGGAGGGTGAAGTTTTAATACAGTATTCATGGAAATTAAGAGAAAAAAAAATGGTTTAGTTCCGAATTAGGATTAATTAACTAAAGAAGCTAGCGATAAAATGATGTTGCTATTAATCAGGTCTTAGGGGAGCAAAAGGCTTCTGCCGAGGCTAGTTCCAAATATATACCTTCTAATTAATAAGAAAAGCCAAAGAACAATGTCTGGTAGTTAGGATAACTAGTTCCCAAGCATTCTGATAGGTGCAATGTACGCTAAAACATACCTATTTAGAAAGCAATAGGCATAAATAAATAGGTGTAATTGAAATCCCTCGTTGCAGAGTATAAGGATAAAATGGCTAACAACAGACGTATCAAACACGCTACATATAGGAGTAAGCACGAGGGTCACAGAAGGAATCAGAAAGAGGTAAAGATAAGGGGCATAAGCGTTTAGGTAGCGAAACGCTTTAGAATTAAGTCAGCGTACCATTAAAGGTGTCAGCTAAACTGTCCCAAAAGGAACCAGCATAAAGTAACATTGAGTTAACAATTAACAGACAGGGATCTATGTGGACCTCAATGTTAAAGAAAGTAAACGCTATATCAATGAAGGGCAGCGCTAATACAGCAACACACACAATGTTGCGGTATACTTATAGAGAACACTAGTGAAATCACCCTGAAAACTGTCCGTTCTAAGTATTTCTGGAGAGAAGGGACAGATACCTTTATGGGTATAAAAACGTAGCGGGAGAGCAAGGGCAGATATCTAAAGTAGGAAAAAAAAAAGATTCCGTCTACTTTATTAGACGCATAGAAGGAGGTTCAGCATAGTGGAAATCTAGAGAGGTACTCCTACGACGAAAGTGAGCAGTCAAAATTTACGTTTTTCGCATATGAAGGCGATTAAGGCTAACCTGCTAGCAGCTGTAGAGAGCACATCTGTTATAAGCGCTGAGAGTGGGAGGCCGTAGTTAACAGAGGAGAGGCTACTATGGCTCAGTCCAGTTCAGTTGAAAAAGTATATATTATTGGTTTTAATAGAAGCAACACAGCGGGAATGGAGTCTGTAAAAAGGGGTAAACAGAGTGGTTTGTTATAGCAAGCTAGCATACTGCGCTATAAAAGCGGGGCTGGCAATCACAACTAGTAAATAAATAACAAGTTTCTTCTACAAGCAGAACATTGAGGTCACCGAAACAGTACTAAAAAACCTTACACGCAATGCATTGTAGTAGTATTGAATACAGTATCAAAACAGAGAACTCACAATTCTATACAGACTGAAAATGATGAAAAAAAATAAAATCAACTGGTAAGCGCAAAAGGTAACCCTACACGCAATGCATTGTAGTAAAAAGAATACAATATCAAAACAGATAACTTACAAATTTAGATAGACTAAGATGCCAGGGATTGCTCAGCAGCCACGCGGAGAGCAGGGGGATTAAAAATGGCGACCCTAGGGAGGTAGTCATATAAGATAGTTCAGGTAAGGATGAGGTAAGCTAGTGGGAGGGGCAAAAAGTATATAGGAAAGAAGCGCAGTCCGGAAGTTATGGATTGAGCGGGAAAAAAGAAACAGCCGAAGAAGAGAGAAGGAGGGGAAACAATCAGAAATGGAGGTAAGTGAGGTCAGAAAGGTATAAGAAAAAAGGAAAAGTTAGTGAGAAGACCAGGTACTTCTGAAAGAAGATAGGTAAAAGGGCTAAGTCAAAGATGAAGCATAGAGTGGGAAATACAGGAGGAAAAGAAGGTAGAATTGTAGCGGGAAAACTAGGGAAGGTAACAGGGTAAAGTAAAACAATAAGAAGAGAGATCCAGAGAGAAAAAGAGAGAAGTCAAAGGAGAAGAGTGCAACAATCTTAAAAAGGGTTAAGGTAAGAGGTAAGAAGAGAAAGGGTGAAAAGAATCAGTGGAGAGTAAAGACTGCCATCTAGTGGCCACAGCTGGTATTAAATCTGTAGAGAGATCTCTGCAGTAAGGAGAAGAGAAAAGGACGATAGAAAAATGGTATTGAGAAGGAAGGATTATTAAGAAAAGCAAAATAGATAGGGGGCTGCAGAGGTGCAGGTGGAGACAATGGAGTACAGCAGTGGAAGAAACTAGAGGGGAGGGGGATATGGCTGCTGGCAAAAACTGACAGTTAATCTAGTATACCTTAAGGGTGTGTAAGATTAAAATATGCAAATAACATAGGACAGAAATACTAAGAGACATACAAAATATATCCTGAGGCTTTTAGTCCAGTGGTGTTTGGTTACCCAGGTGAAGAATTACCCAGGCAGGCTAGATAGGTGAGTATAGTTGCTCCTTGTGGTCCAATAAGGTAAGGTTGGAGTTGAAAGAAAAAAGTGTATATAATAGGTTTGAACAGAAAATATATCCTGAGGCTTTTAGTCCAGTGGTGTTTGGTCACCCAGGTGAAGAATTACCCAGGCAGGCTGGATAGGTGAGTATAGTTGCTCCTTGTGGTCCAATAAGGTAAGGTAGGAGTTGAAAGAAAAAAGTGTATATAATAGGTTTGAACAGAAAATATATCCTGAGGCTTTTAGTCCAGTGGTGTTTGGTTACCCAGGTGAAGAATTACCCAGGCAGGCTGGATAGGTGAGTATAGTTGCTCCTTGTGGTCCAATAAGGTAAGGTAGGAGTTGAAAGAAAAAAGTGTATATAATAGGTTTGAACAGCCAGGTGAAGAATTACCCAGGCAGGCTGGATAGGTGAGTATAGTTGCTCCTTGTGGTCCAATAAGGTAAGGTAGGAGTTGAAAGAAAAAAGTGTATATAATTGGTTTGAACAGCCAGGTGAAGAATTACCCAGGCAGGCTGGATAGGTGAGTATAGTTGCTCCTTGTGGTCCAATAAGGTAAGGTAGGAGTTGAAAGAAAAAAGTGTATATAATAGGTTTGAACAGAAAATATATCCTGAGGCTTTTAGTCCAGTGGTGTTTGGTTACCCAGGTGAAGAATTACCCAGGCAGGCTGGATAGGTGAGTATAGTTGCTCCTTGTGGTCCAATAAGGTAAGGTAGGAGTTGAAAGAAAAAAATGTATATAATAGGTTTGAACAGAAAATATATCCTGAGGCTTTTAGTCCAGTGGTGTTTGGTTACCCAGGTGAAGAATTACCCAGGCAGGCTGGATAGGTGAGTATAGTTGCTCCTTGTGGTCCAATAAGGTAAGGTAGGAGTTGAAAAAAAAAGTGTATATAATAGGTTTGAACAGAAAATATATCCTGAGGCTTTTAGTACAGTGGTGTTTGGTTACCCAGGTGAAGAATTACCCAGGCAGGCTGGATAGGTGAGTATAGTTGCTCCTTGTGGTCCAATAAGGTAAGGTAGGAGTTGAAAGAAAAAAGTGTATATAATAGGTTTGAACAGAAAATATATCCTGAGGCTTTTAGTCCAGTGGTGTTTGGTTACCCAGGTGAAGAATTACCCAGCCAGGCTGGATAGGTGAGTATAGTTGCTCCTTGTGGTCCAATAAGGTAAGGTAGGAGTTGAACGAAAAAAGTGTATATAATAGGTTTGAACAGAAATTTAGATAGACTAAGATGCCAGGGATTGCTCAGCAGCCACGCGGTATTGCACTGGATAACATTATGACTGTGTTATTCTGTGCGGGTGCTGCATGTGGTATGTGTATATACAGTGTGAGATGTATATGTTATCATCCTAGCAGCGAGGGATACACATCTGGTCTGGGGCATATAGTCTACATGTTGTTGATGAACAGGTGCTGCATGTTTTCACCTGTTGTGGGAGTGGTAACAAGTTGTTCCATAGCAATGCAGTGATTACATGCTAAGAACCTTTCAGCTAGGGTGTTGTAGCTACAGTAATTCATCAGCATTCAGTAATACGTCAGCATTCCTGGTGAGGGTATGATGCCAACCAAGGTCAGGGTCATTCCAGCCTGTGCCACATGCTCAGAGAGCCCTTCCGTGTTCCCTATCATGTAGTCCAGGGAGGTACATCACAGGTCAGGCATAGTGGCATGGAAAATGACTGAGTTGTATGTGTTCATGCCTCTGACTGACCTGTATGCTTGTGTTATGTGGTGGACCATAGTGCCCCACGGGCATATCACTGTGACCTTCACCTTGTCCAGCCTGGTGAGCGTGACCTCACTGTACCAGACAATAAAGGTACCTAACACAACTGTAGCAGGTGTGTTGTCTAGCCGTACAGGCTGTGACTGTTTGGCACACAGGATTTGTGTGCTATGTGTTGCACGTGCTGTGTTCTGGCATAACATATGCCTGTGTGCCAGCTGCAGAGGTGTCTGCCACTCAGGCAGGATGCTATTCTTAGGCTCCACAAATGGCCCAGTGTGTTCACGTGTTTGTATTGCTGTCAGAGTAGGTCTACATCAGACTGGTATTGTAGTCACTGTAGTATTTCATGCCACCTGACAGGTTATGCCAGTACTGGGTTCAGAGTGCTTAGTCCCCAGTTTGGCTATGTGGTTGCATCTCATACATGTGTTGTACGTCCATGTGTAGGGGAGAGGGTTGACTGTGTACATGTGGCAGCTGTGACATTGTCACATGACCCACATATTCCACAACTGTACCATAGAGGTGACTGACAAGTGACCTTTGCACATGCTACCATAGTATTGTGATTGCCATGGTGATTAACAGCAGATAGGGCCAATGGGGAACAAGGTACATAGGTTCAGAGGTTCATAGGTTCATACTAGGCTATCCGCCCTAGGGCATTTATAAACCTAGCCAGAATGTGTTTGGCTTTCACCACCCATTGTAAATTTATCTTGCTATGCCCTTTTTCGAGGTTAGTATACTGTGCCTCTGTCTAACAGTGACACAGAAGTGATACCCGGGGTAAACCTATGATGTCCCATCCACTCATCAAGATTCCTCTTGAAGAGAGTCAATGAAGGACTCTGCCTAACCTGGACTGGGATTTTATTCCAGAGTGAAGGGAGCCTCTGGGTTATGAATCTGTCCCTCCAGCATGTCCTATTTATTTCAGTGCTGAGGTTCAGGTCTCTCGAGCGCATAGCTTGATGGGATTTGGATATTCTGAGGTGCAGCATGCCCATTAATTCCGGGTTGGACATGGCTTTATAGATCAGGCACAGATCGCCTCTGAACAGGCGGTATGCCACTGAGTAGAGCTGGAGTTTCTTTAACCGGTCAGCATATGGCATCTGTTTGAGCCCTTTGATCCTCTTGGTGAGGTACTTTTGGGGTCTTTCCAGTTGCTGCAGGTGTCTGGTAAGGTACATCCCAACAGGGGCATTGTACTCAATTATGGGCCTGATGAGGGATGAGTAAAGAGGTGCGATGTCCTCCCCTGATCTAGATGTGAATCCCTTCATGATGAGGTGGGCTATATAAAATGTTTTTCTAACCACTTTGGTCACGTGGTTGTCAAATGAGAGATTGCTATCAACATGGGTCCCCAGGTCCCTAATTACTTCTTCTGTACTTAATGGATTACCACCTATGTGGTACTTTGTGGGCACCTTTTTTTGCCAAAGGGGATGACTATACACTTTTTGGCATTCAGCTTGAGGCCATGGCTCTGGCACAAGTTGTCTGTTTCTATGAGGCCCTTTTGGAGGATGCTTGTGTCGGCTGGAGAGTCGATTATGGCAGCTAATTTGCAGTCATCTGCGAATTTGGTCAGGCACAGTCCTTCCTTGTTGGCCTGTACCTCAGAGAAATATATACCGAACAAGAGAGGTCCCAGAACTGAGCCTTGTGGGACACCACTTGTAACTGGTTTGGAGTCTGACATGGCTCCAGCAATTCCAACCATGTGGGTTCTGTCCTTGAGCCAGTGTGCAATCCATCTAGTGACATAGGGGTTTATATTTAAGCTGGTGAGCCTCTCTAGAATGCCCGAGTGGGGTATTGTATCGAAGGCTTTTGCGAGGTGCAGGTAGGCTGTGTGGACCACCTTCCCCTCGTCAATGGCCTTGGTGACTGTTTCAAAGAAATCAACCAGGTTTAAGAGGCAGGATCTGCCCTTAACAAAGCCAAACTGGGTATGATTCAGTGTCTGTAGGTCCCCAATATCTTTATTTATGAGGTCCATGATGATCCTTTCCATAGCTTTGCAGACCAAGCTAGTCAGGCTTATGGGGCGATAGTGTCCAGGATCCGTTGAGGCACCACCTTTATGGAGAGGGACCAGTGTTGCTGTACGCCACTCTTTGGGCACATATCCAGTAGTAAGGCTGGGATTGAACAGTAGTTTTATGTTTGGGTGTAGCTCTTCTTGGAGTTCATGTAGGACACAGCCCGGGACACTGTCTGGTCCCATTGATGCTGTGTTTTTTGCTTTGGAGAGGGCGGCTCTTACCTGAGCATCTGAGATGTCAGGGGGGCCAGCACTCTGCTGGGATAAATATTTGCCCTTTCGGTGTGGAGGGGGGAGAAGTTTGCACTGAACCTGTCAGCTAGGATGTTGGCAATGTCTGTGGGTTCGGTGTTTCTTTTGACATTTTGGACTACCTCTGAGCATATCTGGGAATTACCACCCAGGTTCCTAACATAACTACAGAAAGCCTTGAGATTATTCTTAGTGTCCTGTGCAATTTTCTCTCGAAGCTGGCCTTAGACAATTTTATGAGTGCCCGTAGTTTTTTGCTAATACTGATCAGTGATGCCTTCCCTTTTTGGGATTTTGCTGTATCATTTAGTAGCTTCCTCTTTCTATTGTATAGTTTGTTTATGGCTGGGGTCCACCAGACAGGACGTCTGCCTTTGGAGGATTGGGTCTTGGTTTTATTTGGGATCGCATGATCAATGCATTCCTGAAGGTGTCCATAGAATGCGTTTATAGAGGAATCTGCAGTCTGGGCCGTATTTTCCACAGGCCCGGGGGCTTTGAAGGATTCCACCTCGGTTTTGAGGAGTGTGAATTTGCTTTAGAGAAGTTTTTCACTGTGGTTTTCTGGGCAGGGGGTGGGGTCGGGATGTGAATATCCAGTGAGATTAGTTTATGGTCTGATCTTACCAGTGAGGGATACACTTCTGGTCTGGAGCATAGAGTCCCCATGTTGGTAATGATCAGGTCCAGTATGTTTTCCCCTCTTGTGGGAGTGGTAACAAGTTGTTCCATAGCATTTGAGTTCATAAATTCTAGGAATCTTTGGGCTAAGGTGTTGGAGCTAGAGTCATGCTCCCAGTCTATGTTTGGGTAGTTGAAGTCACCCAATATAATGATGTTTGGAGAGACCTTCATATTTTCCACTGCTCTCAGGAAGGCCGAGTGTGGATCTTGGGTTTGGGAGGGTGGTCTGTAGCAGGCTATAACCTGGACGGCAGTTTTACCTACTGTTAGTTGCACATAGATAGTTTCTGATGCTTGGTGCTTTGCCACCAACCTGGAGGTGTGGGTATCTTTGATGAATATCGATACTCCCCCTCCTTTTGTGGTTTGGTCCAAGTTTTGGGGCTGAAAAGCATGGTATGTGGTATAACCTGGTAGTGCTGGGGTGCTCTCGATAGCCCCGAACCAGGTATCTGTTACTGCACAGATATCGATGTTCTCCATGCTAAGGAGAGTTTCGAGTGCATGCATCTTGAGGTTTATACCTCTGGCGTTGAGTAGTATTACTCTTAGTTTCTTATCCCTTGTGATAGCTATGGAGGTGGGTTTGTCTTTTGAGCCTTGTCTAACAAAGGCACTATGGGGGTAGCAAGAGCCTTTGCCAATATCCAAAAGCCCAGGGGTGACAGGTGCAAGCCGTCCCTAGCAAAGCAGGTGGTTCAACAGAAGGTGAGTATGTGAGGGTGTAGCGCCTGTGATTAGTTAGCACTGGCACATATGACTGCTCACGTGGATAAATGCCAGGTAAGTCATATGCAATGTGTCACAGGCAACGTACATGTGAACAGCACAAACAGTGACGTTCTGTCAAGTGAGACATGCACATACATATAGTAAGCTATGCAGATGTCACTAGGAGTCCACAGAAGCTCTGTAACTCTGCATTGCAGGTGGGATCAGTATTCCAGGGTAACTGCAAGCAAACATGCATGCAAACAAAGCTATAGTAAGCAAGGCTGCATGTAGTCCGTTGTACAACAAACAAGCTGTACCATTTCCAGTAGGTAACACTGCAAATATGCAGGCACTATGCACATGTACATGGAAATACACAGGTCAGATGGCTAGGGTCCAGTCTCAGCGCACACAAGTGTACAGACCATGTACTGTCAGGATGTACAATAACTGGATGGAAACCCATGTGCTCATACCTGCAGTAATACAAGTCAAATAACAGACACTGAGCCTTCACTCAGTGGTTCCATACTTAGTAGGATGTATGCTACCTGGCCTGCCACCAAAATATCCCTGGCATGTATGGGGACTCTCCCTCCTGTGACAGTTAGTTTTGTGTGTTGGGGCTGTCTTGCATGGTATGAGATGTGAGCTTGCAGTGCTAGGGTGCTCCTGTGTGTCCTGTACCAGTCGTGTAGTACTGCACACATATCAACATCCTCAAACATCCGCATTGCAGAGTCCAGTGTGGGCAACATGCCACTTGCAGTTTACATGTCCATCATTGCGTATTAATACTTTCATTACCTTATCCCCTGTGCTACCTATGTATGTAGCCTTCTGTTGACATCCTTACCACCAGTATGCCAACATGTGCAGATGATACACTATGGTACTTACCATGGGTGTAGACAACAGTACATGACAATCATACCCTTACTGCATCAGGCATGCTGTGATATACCCACAATTATATCAGCACACAGTACTGTTAACAACATGATACTATTACTACACGTCTATGTAGTCACCCTGTGCATCAGCAACATGTTAACCTGTACCTGCACTGATGTTACAGATTGCAGGAGGTGGCACAGTTTCATCATATGCACAGGGTGTGAACTTGGTATGCCTGAGTCAGCCACCGATACCACCAATTGACATGTATGCATATGTGTGTTGGTGAGGGACAGCAGTACAAGGTGGGGCAATGTTGATGCAGTGTGTGCATGTATGCGGTAGCCCTAGGTGTTGTCAATTCACATATGTGTATGGATGCACACAGTTCCACCTCATGGCTGCCATATACTGGTGTTTGTGGACAGCCACAGACTGTACCTGCCAGGTCATACAGATCAGTGTCTCTGGCCACAGACCCGGTACCTGTGCCTTGCAGGGGTGCTACGGACCTTATCCGGTACCAACCCAGACTGGGTACTGTCATCAAAAGCAGGTGTTCATTGACTGGACACAGATCCCTGTTGGGCCTGGCCAGAGCCACGTGCACGTGGTCTCCTGGGATGGTCTGATGACATTACAGACCCAGCATTGCTGGGGCTGCTGCTGGCACTATGGGGGCGGCCGTGGCCCTGTTGTTGTCCGCGACGACTGCCAGCTGCTGCTGTTGCTGGCATACGCCCACGTTGACGCCTCAACCATCCACCATCGCCCTGGCTCATGGACATGTAGTTGTGAAACCGGTCTAATATGTCCCCACAACGTCTGTCTATGACATCGGTGAAATTACGGATGGCAGCAGCAATGTCACGCATACTGTCAGTCATGAAAATAGAAAAAAACTTCAAAAGTTAAACGAACCAACGAAACAAAAAGATGAGTCCAACAGAACACAGGAGCCGGTGTAAAATCCAAATTCTCTTTACTATAAACTTGTTAGCGCTTTCGTGTAATGTTATACATACACTTCTTCAGACAAGTTATTGTAGGCTACATCCTGGATATAAATATTCACTTGAAATTACACAATTATTTAATCAAGTTAAATCGAATTAAGTAATTAATCAACTGATTACTTTCAGCCCTAATTAAAACCAATAACATTTTAATATTACTGTTTTATAAAACCGAGTACAATACTACAATAAATATACTACAATGGAATTACATTGCCATTAAAAACATCATATTGATCTTAATTCGTTCTTTTCATAAATATTATAAATTCAATAAAGCTTATAAAAAACATTTTAAACATTTTAAGCATTTTAAGCTATACCAACTTTATAAACTCAGCGAGTCACCAAACTAACTTTGGTTTAGAAAGTTTATATTTATGTGTGTTTGTATCCATATGTGTTTCCCTAGACAAACACATAAGTAAATATACCTACACACTAAACATACCTTTTTAAAGTGCACTTACATTGTGTAATCATGTGTCTAATGTAACTCATTTCCCCTATCTCTTAAAAATACTAATATTTCCTATTATTTAAAATTATTTACAATAAACATCACCTTGCAAGGGCTTTTTGTTTTAATAAACATTTGATTGAACATGTCTCATTAATCCCAGGGTAAGCATACGCATTGGTTTTGAGTTGCCACAGCAACTCACATTCTTCTAGTTTTAAGTGCCATGGTCCACCCCTGGGATTAATTTTTATTTTCTGTACCACATTAAACAAAAAACTATGGTTACTGTTTTCCAAAATATGTTTTGCCAGGGCATTAGACATTATCCCCCTAGAAATTGCATACGTATGTTCATAAATACGTTGTTTTAAATGTCGTTCTGTTTTTCCGAAATAGAACGCAGAACATACTGTACAGGTGGCAAGATATACTACTCCTTGGCTAAGACAGTTACATTTCTCATTAATGTAGTATTTTACTCCACGGACAGAAAAAGTAGATCCAGTTTTTATGTATTTACAATAGCCACAGTGGCCACACTTAAACATGCCTTTATTAACCATGTATGTTCTAAGGGGGGCCTCAAACAGTGTTTTCAAAGATGGTGCTTTTCGAAATACCACTAAAGGTTTCTGTCCTACATTAACACTAGGGTTTAATCCTTGTATTAACAACTCCCAATTGTTGTTTAGAATGCGTCTGGATTCTACAGTTAACTCATTGTATTGGGTCAAAAAACTAATATTAAAATTTGTTTGTTCATCTTGAGTGTTTTTAGAAGTGTCTACTGCAGTAGTTTCTTCTGTAATTTCTGGTACACTGTTATTATCGTGCGTCTTTAAGATAGGTCCTAACGACCCAATGCGTCTCTTCCTTGTGACCTCACAAATAACAGAATTAACTAACTTGCGAGGATATCCTCTATTTAAAAACATAGTAGCCAAAAAATCACATTCTTCTTCAAAAAAACTCTCTTCAGAACACATTCGAGACGCACGTACTACCTGGCTCTTAACCACCCCTTTCTTCTGAAAGAAGGGGTGAGAGCTAGTAAAATGTAAAAACGAGTTGCTGTAATGAGGTTTCCTATAAATGGTAGTAGTGAATTTCATCTTCTCAGTGTCCTTCTTAATCCTAATGTCTAAAAAATTAATTAATGATTCGTCGAAATGATAAGTAAACTGCAAAAATGGAACAAAGGAGTTCATCTCTTCAACTAATCTAATGGCATTAACTTTATTTGCTTTTATTACCATCAATATGTCGTCTTGGTATCGCGTATACCAGACGACCATATCCTTGAAGAGTTGATGTGGAAATAAATAGGTGTGCTCCCAAAATGCCATAACTGAGTTTGCAAATGCGCCTCCACATGGGGAGCCCATTGCTACACCTGTTAACTGGAGGTACAGTTGCTTTTTAAACATAAAGAAGTTATTATTCAGTACCAATTCGAGTAAACAAATAATTAAATCTATATCAACACCTGGAAGTTGTTTACTTAGTAAGAAGTCCCTAACCCACTATTTCTTGTGGAATTGCTGTATATAGGTCCTTGACATCAGCTTTCAAGAACGCTAAACCAACATCAAATGGAATACTGTTTAAATTTTCAAGGACATGCCAAGAGTCCTTGCAAATTTGAGATTCAGTTCTAAGAGCCTCCTTTAACTTGTTATCCACCCACTTAGCACAAGGGTAGGTAATAGATTGACGCCCATCAATGATGGGCCTAAACGGGGGGTTTTGAATATCTTTATGTAACTTTGGTGCCCCGAAGATGACTGGAATCATAGGAGCTGGCATGGTTAAATACTGAAATAAATCCGTGTTAATGCTGCCTTCAATAAATAAATCGCTCAAGGAATATTTTATTTTTTGATATGATTGATTTAATTCATTCCTCGAGACTTGCGTATAGTTGTTGGTTGACAGCATTTCATTTATCTGTGCTTCATAGTCATCTTCGTACATGAGCACCACCCCCCCACCTTTATCAGGTTTCATTACCCGTATATTATGTGCTCTTACTAAGTCAATCAAATTATATATCCCTACATTTCGGTGTTTGTTTTTCAAAAACTCTTTATTTAGGGCTCTTAGATGAACCTCAGTTACTCTTTCAAATAATAACAAATTATTATCTAGTGGAGGGTTGTATGTGCTCGCCACTCGTTCTGTAGTGAACGCATTATTATTTTCACCTAGAAAAATTTTTAAATTGTTTACGTGTGTACAGTTTAAGATCACAGAGAACCCTAGCCAAATCCGGTTTCTGGGGAAGTGAGAAATTGAAGCCTTTTGCTAATAACTCAACAAGTTCATAAGGAATATCAAATGAAGTGTAATTATACACTCTAAAGTCATTACTGTCACTTAAGGTAATAACAGGAAATCTGTTTTGTAAAGCTCCTGTTACCTCTTGCGTCGATTGAATGTTTTCTTGTTGTTGTTCTGGGTCTTCCTCGACCAATTCGTGTTCTTCCGCCTGTTGTTGGGAGCTACGCGTTGAAAACCCTGCTGGTTACTATATTCCGTGCTGCCATTGTTACCTTCATGTTGTTTGTGTTGATTTTGGTTTTGAATACGTTCACTCCGCCTATTCTGATTAGCTCCAGAGACGTTAGAAGGCGGTAATTCATTGGTTAGTTCGGCTCCACTTGTTGAATTTGAATGTGCATTGTCATTGGCTTCCTCAATATCATTCACTAGCGGAGGGTAAAAATCATTACGGACCCTATTGGAAGGCGGGTCTGGGTACGCATTACCATCAGCGTACGCTGCTTTGTCCCTATTAATTTTCCGTTTTTTGGTTTCGCTAATTTTATTAAGAAGTAAGTCAATGCTGGTGAATATCCTTCCATAATCATATTGGTACCGGTTAAAGTCAGGGTTTGCCTTAATTTCTTGTTCCAATGTCTCTAAACGTTGTCCAAGCACTGACATTTGCTCCGTGTATTCTTTTATTAATAAATCAAGAAAATTAAGCCCTTGTTGGTTAAAGAATATAATAAGGACTTTGTGGAAGTCTGAATGTTTTGTAACCCCCGAAGGGTACTTCCACTGCCTAAGTCCTTTTGGAACAATTTTTAAGTCAATGCATTCTCTAAAATATAAAATTTCTAATTGCAGTTTTTTATATTTAGACAAGCAACTGTCAAATTGTTTTAAAGATAGAACAATGTCATTAGAGGTTTCTTGCTGATTATCCTGAACATTGCCGTTTCTATCATTTTGAGTTTTAAATACATTAGTTGGTGTGTTCATAAAATCATGAAGAACTGGCGGTGTAGGATTAGACACATGCACCGCACTTTGGTTATTAACAGCTGTAGTTGTTACTGATGACGTTCCCCCATTGGGTGCTAAGTTAGTTTGCCTTACTTGTTGTGCTGGCGGAATAGTACCTGTGAGCTGCAGAGTGCCTCTAGATTCCGGCGGAGAGCCGTCTCTGTATTCTGCTACCAAACCATTCGGTACTGGATTAAAACTCACTCCTGGTTTAGGTCTAACCACCGGGGTACATTCATTGCAACGGCTGTTGACTTGCTTCACCAGATTGTCGACTCGCTGGGTTAATTGTTGGATAAGGGCTGTCAGATTACCAATCAGATCCACATCTCGGCTTGTAACTCCACTTGAATCAAGGTTGGGAGAATACAAAGACTGAGACTGTTGGGAGTCACCGCTTTCAGCCATGAAAATAGAAAAAAACTTCAAAAGTTAAACGAACCAACGAAACAAAAAGATGAGTCCAACAGAACACAGGAGCCGGTGTAAAATCCAAATTCTCTTTACTATAAACTTGTTAGCGCTTTCGTGTAATGTTATACATACACTTCTTCAGACAAGTTATTGTAGGCTACATCCTGGATATAAATATTCACTTGAAATTACACAATTATTTAATCAAGTTAAATCGAATTAAGTAATTAATCAACTGATTACTTTCAGCCCTAATTAAAACCAATAACATTTTAATATTACTGTTTTATAAAAACCGAGTACAATACTACAATAAATATACTACAATGGAATTACATTGCCATTAAAAACATCATATTGATCTTAATTCGTTCTTTTCATAAATATTATAAATTCAATAAAGCTTATAAAAAACATTTTAAACATTTTAAGCATTTTAAGCTATACCAACTTTATAAACTCAGCGAGTCACCAAACTAACTTTGGTTTAGAAAGTTTATATTTATGTGTGTTTGTATCCATATGTGTTTCCCTAGACAAACACATAAGTAAATATACCTACACACTAAACATACCTTTTTAAAGTGCACTTACATTGTGTAATCATGTGTCTAATGTAACTCATTTTCCCTATCTCTTAAATATTATATTATACTGTCAGTCATGGCTGTGCGACATGCTGTCAGCTCCCTCAGACCCTGTCTTGTGTACCGTTCCATATGTGACTGTGCCTGCATGACAGCCCGAAACATAGCTGAGGTTGTAAGACCTCTGTGGGCACGTCTGACAGGGGCAGTACACCCACGGATGCTCCCATGAGAACCCCTGGACATCTGTCTGTGTGGTACCATCTCAGGGCCATGCCCATGGCTGCTGTGTGGGGATGCATGTGCCACAGATACCACATTACCCTGGTCAATGCCCACTGTATGCTGTCCATCACCTGGGGACATTGGTGACAAAGGGTGTATTGGCAGGATAACTGTGTGCATTGATGGGGTTGACAGCTGTGTACTGTCAATTGGTTGAGCAATGATAGACCCTGGCATACCTTCCTGTGCCATTACACAGATGTCATCATTATCAGTACCCATGGCACCTGATTCAGGTTCCCTGCTGCATGACACCAGAGCAGCACCAGAACCTGTGGGAGGGAAACAGGAAACACAGTTTACAATGTCTACACAATATTACCAGTGATGCACACATCCACACATGCACAGGTCCACACATCCACACATGCACACATGCACACATGCACAGGTGCACACATGCACACATGCACACATGCACAGGTGCACACATGCACACATGCACAGGTGCACACATGCACACATGCACAGTTGCACACAGTTGCACACAGTTGGACACTACTCAGTATGCGAGATATCAACACACAGACACAGACACACCTGCATGCATACACACAGAGCACTACTCAGTGAGCCTAATATTACTATTACTATCAAGACTATTAAAGGTATTGTTAATACACACTCACCAGCATGGATAGGCTGCATTGCTGTTACACCGGAGGGACCTGCAGAAGTGAGGAAACTAATGTCAGTGGGCACAACTGTGCCATTGTTACTGAGTATGATACAGGTCAGTAGTACAACAGTCACCTTTCACAGGTCAGCTGCTGATATTGAGGATATCACACTTGCACATTAAATACTATGATGACAGCAACAAACCAAGGACACTTCACACATGCATTAACTACCAGTGTACACAACAGTCAACTATACATATGGCATATTACCTACACGCTCATAGTCTTGCTGCTGCGTGGCTCCAGCCTCCATCATAATGCATGTCTGCTGCTGTTGTTGTTGTTGGCGGGCTGGAGCCACTACATTCATGAGTAGTCCCTCCAGTCTGGTGAGTGGGGGATGTGTAGCCAGCCCACCACCTGTGGCGACCTGTTGCCTGTGGATATCCGGCCTTGCGCTGACGGACATTTCTGATTAAATCACTGCAGTGATGTCGTACCTGCTCATATGTCCTATTATGCGTGCCTATGTCATTTACCCGACAGACCAGGTCTTGCCACAGTGCAGCCCTCTCCTGCTGATTCTGGCTGGTGTGGGAAAAGAGTATTGAATAATCCCACACCAGGCTCTGGTGTATCTCCTCATCCTCAGCTGCAGAGTAAGCTGGATTTTGCGGGTGAGCCATGGTCCTGAAAAAGGAAATAACATGATATCAGCAATATATGTCAACAGAATTTGGCACACATACTACACATGCTACTCGACTGTTGTGATACAACATATCTCACATATATAGCATCTGTCTGTCTATTGGTGGATACACATGTAAATGGCCAGGTATCAGTGCCCAGCCTGCAACTGTGCAACAGTACCTGGCACAGTCCATGCGACATACTACCAAACCCCAGCAGTCAGAACACTGATTCAGGTCCAAAACACCTCCTCACTCTGGGGGTTTGTATCTAGGTACTGTATGGGGTACATCATCAACTACTGTGAGCTGACCACAAACTAATTGCCCTGGATATACATATCTCACCTCCACCACCAGCACAAATGACAATAGTGAATAACATTGCAAATGCAAACTTTACACTTTGTAATAGTGACATGGTATCCTTTCAGCCTACTGGGCCAGTGGAAGACACAACCCACAATGCTGGCCCCTTCACAAATGATTTCTACGGACATCTCCGAGAATCCATGGATCATGCAATCCCATATAAGACCAACACACTCTCCACAATGGGACAGCATCCTGTCTGGTGGACCCCAGCCATAGACAGATTGTATTACAAACAATGGAAGCTACTGCAAGACAGAGCATAATTCCATAATGGGAAGGCATGTCTGATCAGCACTAATAAGGAGCTATTTTCTCTCATACAAACATCCATGGGCAACTTTGAGAGGGAAATCAACAGGGACACTACAGATAACCACAAGGCCTTCTTCAGTTATGTTAGCAACCTGGTCAGAAACCCTCCACTATGCTCATAGTTAGTACACAGCAACAAATAATTCACTGAACCCACATATATTGGCAACATTGTGGCAGACAGGTTCAGTGCAGGTTCCCCCCCCCCTCCCTCTCCCCCAATATAAGATATAGTTATCCCAGCTGACTGTAACCTCCCTGTCATCACAGATGTCCAGCCGCCCTCAGGAAAGCAGAATACACAACATGAATGGGACCTGATGGTATCCCCGGTTGCATGCTACATGAACTCCAAGAGGAACTAAACCCACATATAGAAGTGCTATGTAATACTAGCCTGACTACAGGATATGTACCTGTACACTGGCGCACAGCAGCAGTGGTTCCACTCCATGAAGGAGGCACCTCTACATGCCAGTACAATACAACACAATACAATACATTACAATACAATACTATACAATATGCTATTGCCCCTGGGACTACAGCAGCATACTGTTCTGCTACCCTGACCATTGTGACACATGTGATGTGATGGTACCTGCTGCTGTCAAACAGTTACACAGGGTGACTCATATGGCATATTACCTATCTGACTAACATTCAGCAGGGGTATGTGTGACATGTACTCATGGGGAGTCTTACTTCTTAACACTGTGTGGCTTATTGCAGGGTATGTCTTATCTGTGGGTAGGAACCTGTACCTCCACCATGTGCTCTCTATTGCAGTGGCACGGACGACACACAGCAGTCATTTAGGTTGTAGATGGTGTGAGGTGTTACTATGGTTGTTGGACATCTGTCATGGGTGTGACTTAAGTATGTAAATCCAGGAGTGGTAACCTCTATGTGGGTAGTATGTGTGTACTCTGTGGTGTTGTCAGTCACTGTGTATTGGTAATGTGTTTGAGTGCATTGTCACAGTGTTGTACATGTCACTGTGTCCTTCTCCATATCTGTAGCTGTCATGTGAGGTACATACCATGGCAGCCATTATGTGGTGTGGAGGGGTACACTGACCTACATGTCAGAAGCTGACACACCATGTCTGCTGACACATACCATGTGCAGGTATTCCAGGAATAGTGTGCCACTGTGAATATCATTGGGGGGAATATTGTACACATTTATGACCCTGTTCACCCCTGACACATGCAGTGGGGGGCAGCCAATCACATATCTGGTGGTTACTGGTGTAGGTGATTTGAAATGGGGTATGGTACTCCAGTTTTGACACTGGTGTTCATTCCATGCCTTTGTCACCAGGCACCTGTTGCAATACATCTGTACACATGTGCCTCACTCAGAATATATATACATCTCTCTCTCTCTCAATATATATATATATATATATATATATATATATATATATATATATATATGCATATAGATGTATGTATAGATATATATATATATATATATATATATATATATATATATATATATATATATATATATATATATATGTCTGTATACATATACACATATATATATTGCTGTACATATATTGCTATAGATATGGAGAGAGGGGGGGTGACAGAGAGGGGGTGAGAGTGACAGAGGGGGAGGACAGGGGGAGTGTGAGATCGTCATATACAGTCATAGGTGTAGATAGTCAGATCTGTCTGTCTATGTATATGTATCAACATATATCTATATCTGTATGTGTGTATTACATATATATGTTTGTACATGTTCTATCTATCTACATCTGTCTATGTATTCCTACATCTCTCTCTATGTATGTATATATACATATATGCATATTATATATATATATATATATATATATATATATATATATATATATATACATACATATATTGACATACATACATATCCATATGATAGATAGGTATATCAACATGTTTGTTTACAAAACTGTATACACACACTAACATACTGCTAAACATACATAACTGTGAAACCTACTTTGTACATTGCACTACAACCTACATTCAACCTACATTGATATGTGCACATAGATGCTCTCACATACAAATGTATGTACAGCCTTCACTGATAGTTGCTGTATGTCCCTTGCCCTTTGCACATCTTCATATACATATGGATACAGACCAATGACACATATGGAGGGTTCACAGTATGTAGACTTTTATAGTATTACTTT
Organism: Protopterus annectens; assembly: GCF_019279795.1. Lineage (NCBI taxonomy): Eukaryota > Metazoa > Chordata > Ceratodontiformes > Protopteridae > Protopterus > Protopterus annectens. Next base: position 706,237,480 of record NC_056729.1, read on the forward strand.
ACATTACCTGTGTTTGTCACAGCTGCTTGTGTTGCCGTCTGGTTTTGTGTCCTGCTGCTCCACTTGCCAGTTGTCAGCTTTCAGGTGGTTGTTGCTGACCAGTTTTGTTTGTGTATGTTTAATTATTTTTTCTCTGTCTCTCTCTCTCTCTCTCTGTCTCTCACTACCTCCACAGGGTGCAATGAAAGTATTGCATGTGTGGACTGGGAGTACAGCATGCTTTTGTAGGTATCTGCATATGTCCATGTGATGGCCTCTGCACCAATTGTTAGCCAGCATTTGCTAATTGCATGCAGCCAGTTGTGTACTGATTGCAGTTCTCACTGTGATTTCAGAACAGTGCTATAAAAAGGTATGTGAGATAGGCATAGCCCTTTCAGATTTTAAGGGCAGGGACCATGCTGGTATGCTGTGGACACTGTTCTGTGAGTGTAAAGGTTAGTATCTCTCTCATATTTCCGGCTGTGTTGTAGATTAACATTTCTCCATTCATTTCTCCAGTTTCCTGTACTAAGTGTGTATGTACACTGACACCTAAGACTACTACTACTATTAATGTGGGTGTGTGTGCTTTCCTGTGGGACATGTAGTGTAACTGGTGTATAGCAGTGGCTCTTGCCCTTTGTTGCTATGGCTTCAATATTTGCCCTTTACAATCACTACTTGTATGCCTGCTAGGTGTCTTGACTGTAGTGTGCTGCTGTGGCTTTCCTATTTTCCATGTACATTCACACCTTGGAATGCTTGTTATATCTGCTAGGGTGTTACAGCATGCAGTGTGGTCTGGCCATGGTGTGGACCTTGACATCTATTAGGGTATTTGAGTATGCTGCTGAGCAGGCCCCAGAGACTCTCAGGTGCATCTGTTATCTGCCTCATGGAATGGTACATATCAGTGGGGTACACCCATTAAATTGTCTGGTATTCAGCAGTTGTGACTGTGGGATAGCATGAGCATATGTATTACTACACTATTTCTGCCGTGCAAGTTGGTGCATACTTTCAGGACTTCATAGTTACCATTGCATGTGTTGTAACACCTTTCTGCCTACTGTTTGTACATTTCACATGGAGTCTGTGGGGCATCCCTGTAACTCAGTCACTGTTGCTATGCCTAGGCTCTTAACTATTCAAATATGGCAGTGTCAGACCTCTCAAGTGTACAGATATTTGCAGGTTGTCCACATTTCTGCCTCATATTTTGGTCAATATCTCATGCACAGCTCTTTCTGGCAACTCACTCTGGGCTCAAGTCAGGATATAGTGACAAACATTTAAGTTTCAGACTTCATACCCTTCCAAACATCCAACAAAATGCAGAACCTGTTACTCTCTGAACTGTCTAAGTTTGTTGTCACATTATTTGGAATGTGTCCCTGGTTTTGGCCATTTGCTCCACATATTTTATTACTTGGTCTGGATGTGTTCCTGTAAAAGGTTGTGGGGTATGGGCAGTGATTATCCTGCTGTGAGTATGTATGTGGCTTGCAAGGTGCTACTGTGACATTATTACCTACTAGCTAACAACTAGCAGGGCTGTTTCTGTTCACACACTACTATTATAGAAATCCACTAGATTGGACAGTAAATCTACATGACATGCTTTGTGTACTACACATCCTATATTCCCTTTACATTCATTCCTACTATTACATGATATAATTATTGTAGCACAATATTTTCATATAACAGTCATGGCTTAGTGGTAAGTCATGCAGACTGTGTTTCCAAGGTCCTGGGTTCGGGACTAACTGTGGGATTTTATTTTGCTTTTGAGCAGACTACAGGACCTGTCATTCAGAGTGACTAAGGCACTTTTAAGCAGTTGTAACCGGGTTAGCGCTTGTTTGCGCAGAGCTCCCGCATGCGCACTGGTGTTCAGCTCCGCGCACACCCGCTTACAACCGCTTAAAAGTGCTTACTCGTGCACACACCCGCGCTATTTTCTTTGAAAGAAATGAAAATGGGGAGACAGGAAAGTGGTGAAAAAGGGGTCACAAAGAGTGTAAGACAGTAGGGAAACAAGCTTGGGTTTTGCAGGAGGGATGTAGGTAAGGCCCATAGCTGCCCATTTCTTCATCAGCAACAGCTGTGCATATGTTTGTAATTTGGTGTGACATTTGAAACCTTCCACCCCTGAGAGAGGTGTAAAGACAACAATAATACTTGTTGTACAGCCAATTGTAATTGACAGTTTCCATGTCCAGCAGACATGTGTGCGAAATGGGCAGCTATGTATGGGGCGTGATTTTTTTATGTCAGGTAAAGGAAGTCGGTATAGCTGGCAAGGTAGGTTGGGTAGGTCAACAGACAAGACAAACAAGACGCATACAGGGGCGGTGTATGACACGTGTGGGGGGGTTACACAATTGACGGGGACGGATGTTTGGATATCCAGAGCCCATGAGCCCACAGATGGCAACAGTGGAACTGATATCTCCACCCATGGGCAGTTGCCACTGTGCCTTCATCGCTCAGGATGGGGCTGTGCTGGGGGCTGTGTAGGCCGAGCAGCAGGCATGCCCGTTATTTGTGCCACCTGTGCCTCAAGCTGGCGAAGGGGCCCAAGAACAGCTTCCTGGATCTCCCTACGCACCAGAGTCCGGACGCTATGGAGGGTGAGTGGTGGTTCTCCTCTGGCCACACTTGCAGAGGGGGGGACGAGCCCCATCCCATGCAGCGCTTCCACCCACAGGTGGCACAGGGCCACCGAAGGAGGGTCCGGCCTGGGCACTACTGCCAGGTGCACTCGCCAGCTGAGGTGGGAGAGGTGGGTCTGCTGTAACCCGCCTTCCCTGTCGTCCTATGTTTTGCATTATGTCATAACAGTTTGGGTTAGTAACATACAATACCATTCACAATTAGTTGTAACAGCATGCATTAGTATTCCCATTAACCAAACACCCAGATATTCACACCATTGAACAGCGAGCATAACACATGCATAATTTGAACAGCAATATACAGTCCAACAACATGCAGGGTTGATTGATGGCAACAGGCCATCAGGTTTGGATGTATGAACAGGGCAGATGCATCAAAGTACATGCAAATATGTATGACCCAACAGGACAAATGTCCAGGGGTGTTAATTGTGATTGCACATACCAATTTCACGTGGAATGGATTATATGTGGTTATAGGGTAGGGTGCAGAAAATATAATTAACACCTTCAAATACCAATACATATGCTGTACATTTCTAATAGCTGCAGATATATACACACTACAGTTCTACCTACAGTTTCCTATGTGATAACTACTTCACGTTGGTGGTAGGAATGTTACTGCTACATCAATATACATTTTCATTTTTATTCATACACATTCATATCTGGCTCTGTTCAGCTACATCATCCTGCTACATTTGCTTTATATAGCTATAGACAACTATGGATGTTTGGTATTTCAGACAATCCTTCTATCTGCATATTGCAGACTGAGAGCAACATATCCAGATTTTAGGATACACATTCCAGCTGCAGGAACATTTTGAACACATTTCGCAGTTTGGTTCTGCTTGTCACATTCATTTCATTCTGTACTGACTGCAGTATACTTTATTCAGGAGTTATTACTACTTTATTGGTGGATTCATAGCTCTTTCTCGCACTCTCTCACTTGTTTTATTTTTACAATTCAGAATGGTACTTACTTCTAGGCTTTATTGACATGTTTTAACTGTAGTTATTACAATCCTTTCCAACAGTCTCACTTCTGTCATGTTTCAGTATTTCAACAGGGATATATTTCACACATGTGTTTTGCTCATCTTGTGCAGCTGTACTTTTCAGCCTGTTGCAGGTTCTGTACTATTATATTACAGGTGGGACATCTTTATTTCAGACTTTATTTCAGACATTTACATTTTTCTGTTTGGATTACAGACTGCAACACACTTTTGTAATCAAGCAATACTTGCAAACACTCTTACACTGTTACTTGCACATTTTATTACTTAGTGACTACACTGCACTCTTTTGCTAACTGTCATGCTTTTATATTTATTTCCAGTTACAGGGAGAGGATTACTGACCTGCCTGGTGGCGCAACCGCACCAGCCTATCACCATAGGCTCTGTGGTTCGCAGAACGGACACCTGCAGCTGTAATATAAATAAAGTAATATTGGAATACACATCTCCATAATATCAGCTAGGTTAATTTCTTACATACATAATTAGATGTAACTTACTCAGTAGTGTGGCGTTGGGCATTTGCCAGGCCTCCTGGATCCAAAGATTCAGTTGGTCCTGCTTGCATCTCTTTAGGTCCGCATGGTGGTGACGGACCTGCTCACCAGTCCTTGGAATCCCTGTGGCATTGGTAAGATCATGAGCCAACCGGTCCCACGCCTCAGCCCTATATGCTCCCCACAGGACCTGGCCCTGCATGAGTTGGGCCTCATGATTGTGGACAAGGAGCCAAACCATATATTTGGACTCCTCAACACCCCACCTCTGTGCTCAAAAGCAACTACCCTCACCTACTCCTGACATTCTGGCTGCAAGTTAGTTCTACAATCGGTTATGCTGTGTATTCCCGCCTATGGGGCTTATATATGCCATTTTTCCCACACTTATCTGTGATTGGCCATTTTGGAATTGTATCAGCTTCACAAAACCTGCTTTGTCATGCTCCTCTTTCTATTCATTCCTATATATTTGCTATTACTGCATTTCTAAGTACAGCTGTCATGGCTTAGTTCATAGGTTCATAGGTTCATAGGTTCATACTAGGCTATCTGCCCGAGGGCATTTACAAGCCTAGCCCATCGTTTTGTGGCTTACGCCACCCCTTTAGTATGGGGAACTATACCCATTATTTTGCTGTGCCTCTGTCGAGCAGTGACACTGAGGTAATCCCTGGGGTATATCTGCGATCTCCCATCCATTGGTCGAGATTTCTCTTGAACAAGGCCAGCGAGGTGCTCTACCTCACATGTACCGGGATTTTGTTCCACAGCATAGGGAGTCTTTGGGTGATGAATCTATCCCTCCAGCACGTCCTATTAATAGCCGTGTCAAGGTTTAAGTCTCCCGCCCTTGTGGCTCTGGTTCAGTACCTTGACTATGGTGCATGGTATCCTGGGTTTGAACCTGGCCACTGCTTTTTATATTTTATGACTGTCTACACAGGCTAGGAGGTGTGTCTGTGTAAAGGCAGTTTTGTTACAGCTTGCTCAACGTTGCCCGTCGGTTAGCTTGTTGGCGCGGCGTGCAGCTCCACGCAAACGGGTTACGCTGGTTTATGCTTCATTTGGCTGTCAGCACGCATATTATGCTCAGCTCAGCTAGGGGCACACAGTTTCAGTGTGTTAAAGCACTACTCACCTAAGAGCACTCATTTTGCACTTGTTAAACCACTGCTCACCTTGGGCACTCATTTTACACCTGTTAAACCACTGCTCACTTATGGGCAGATGCACTCAACTTGTTAAACTGTAGCTCAGCTATAGGCACATCTGGCATTTTTATTATTTTGTTATCTCACATTTCTTCAAAATAAATGGCCCATTTCATTACATTTTACATAAAATATAATTTTATATGTGTACATATATGTCAGGGACTTGTTTCGTGCTTATTTCACTAAAAATAAAAATTGATGTTGTGGGGTTTCGAACCATGACTGCATGCTCTTCAGCCAACATCTCGACCGCTACGCTATTGCTTTTTGGCTTACTTTGCATAGTTAGTTCTTATATGCTTTTCCACTGACTGCTAACTGTGGCTTAGCTACGGGCATGCCCGAGCAAACAAGCGTACTCACTGGCAAACATCTTTACAATTTAAAAAAATATATAACATGTTCATTTATATATTTTATGTTCATAGTCTGTGGGGGCATGTGTTGTGTTGTGTTTATTCACATTTCCATGGACTCTGTCGTGGGGGTTTACTTTCGGCACTTTTACTCTTCTGGGGGCGTGTCCATTTGTAGGGCTCAGCCTACGGACATGCCCCCTACTGTCTTCCACGGACCGTGTAAGCCTTAGGTGTGATTCAGCATGCCCTCATGCATATGCATGACATGCTGACGTCACACTGTTTAACTGCAGCCTCCGTGTAAGCCTTATAACTCTTACACAGAGGCTTCGTGAATCCTGCCCTATGAATCACTTGGTATCTAGAAAACAAAAATTCAAATTCCTGTGTTTGAGCACATCTCATTGTTAAATTATATATTTCCAAGGTTAGCATATTATTAAGGCATGGTAACAGACTACTCAAGAGATTAGTGGTTGCTAAATACCTTTCCAGGGAATAGATTACCTGCTATCAGGGAAACAAAATACATCTATCTGGATTTGAACTTATGTTATGCAATAGTAAAGTCACAAGTTGAGCACAGCATCAAGGCATGCTAGCACAGTACTGGAGAGAGGAAAGACTATCAAAAAAATTCTTGCCACAGCCAATCTGATAGCATGCAAGATAAAATCAAGTAGCTGACTTTGAATGCATGACTTTCTTCATGGATAGACCCACAAAGTGTGTACACATTATCAAAGCTTGACCCCCCCCCCAAAAAAAAGAACAAGTGGCTGCCAAATACATTTCAGGGAATAGACAACCTGATATTAGCAAACAAAATGCAATTAACTGTCATTAAACTCTTTAACTTTGGCACTGATAATGATAATTCAGGGACACAACTACATTATGCCCTAACAGAAGGTAGTCAGAGGACATGTGAATACACAGTAGAAGTGCATTAATAATAAATATAGCAAGATTTCATGTGCCCAGGGAAAATATGTATATGACAGATGCATAGTGAAAGCCAACAGCCATTGTATAAATCACTGCATAATGTCAATTTGGCATGACATCTATCAAATAGACACATCACACTAATGCAGTTTTATGTCTAAATGGTATTATTACCATATGATAATTATAATTGTCAGTATTCCACAGCTGAGATTAGCATAGATTTGAACTCTGTATGCCTAAATCATGTTCCTATGAAGAATTCACTAGCTAATTATACCACAGAACAACATGTACAGCGTTTGTCACTATTCACACATATATATGAAGGGAGGTCATCAGCAGTTTGTGTGTGAGTATCTATGACAATGATCAAAAGTATAAAATATACAGGAGCAAACAGTAGCTCCTACAAAAGTGTCATGACCACATTGAATTTACCTCAGTTGCATGACAGGTAGCAGAATTATGCTTCCAAGGGCAAATTATCAGGGGTTGTTTTGCCACAGAATATAGAATGAGAAATACTATTTCACACTGAAAAGTGATGCTGATTTGTGCTAACAGACACATAATGACAGAAAACATGTACATAGTGAAACTGTGCATACTTAGAAGAAAGGTTAGCTCTTAAGGAATCAATATCCTCCACCCATGAAAACAGCTGACAGCACACTCATTGAGTAAGCCATTCCCGTATGCACATCACACATTTCTTTTTATTACACACTCTACAATGCTAGATTTGAATACCTGAACACCTAAATCAACATTCTCTAGGCTTATGCAGTAACTACTGATACCACATGGATATCACATCACTGTTGTCAGTAAACACACAGTTGAAAGGATGATGAGCAGGGCATTTGGAATGCAGTCAGCCTCCTTTAAAAGGGAGTACAGTACTTGAGGAATCAAAACCTCAAAACTCTTACCCTGAGTAAATGTTACCACTAAGTTAAATTGTGCACATTGCATCTGTTGAACATAGCTCACAACTTCTTAGCACAAAACATATGGTCAAAGCCAAAAATAATGGGGGGAGTACAAAGATTCAAAAATAGGGACACATTTTAAACACTTTTCTTATAAACTTAGAAAGTTGCTAGAATAAAAGGCCTTGTGTTACCATACATTTTCTGAAGGATATGAAGTATGAAACTCACAAGTATGAAACTCACATGACTCTCATTAGTAAGTGAATTCAATCCTCACTGATTTTTCACAAAAATCCCCAAAAGAGTCACAAATTTTAAGAGGAACAGGCCAAAAAAGAGGCAAAAATGTGGACATGCTGTGAAAATCTGTACAGTTGAGAGGTATTCAGTCCTGCTTGTGAGCATTTTTTTCACACGCTCATACCAAGTACAAACTACCAGATCTAAAAAAAAAGCTGTCTATCTCACACTACAGTTTAGAGCTATGCATTAACTGTTGATGCTACATCACAGTTATCAGAAAATAAACAGTTGAAGTGAAACCTTGAACAGAGTATTATAATGCATATAAATTCCTTTAAAAGGGAGTACAACATATGAGGGCTCAAAATGTGTAAATGTTACCAGTAGGGTGAATAGTATGCATCACATTTGTTGAACAATCCAGTGTTGCATGTTACCAGATACATTTGTACACACACACACACACACACACACACACACACACACACACACACAGACACACACACACACACACACACTGTACACACTTCTGGATTTGAACACCTGCTTACCTCATTTGACATTCCGTAAGGCAGTACACTAACTGTTGCTGCCATAGAAGTCATAATATAGTTGACAGAAAGTGCATAGATGAAGTGATGACTTGGTCATTGTGTTGGAATGCACATAGCTTCCCTTAATAGGGAGTAAAACACTGTACATATCAGATTTATTGAATAAGTCCAACCAGTGAACATTTTTCAAACACACATATGAGGTAGCCACTCTCAGAATCAAACACCTGCTTATCTCACTCTACATTCTCTAGAACTGTGCTCTAAATGCTAATGCCATAGAAGTCATGATATCATGTCAGAAAGCACACAGTTGAAGGGATAACTTCAATGAGGTATTTGAATGCATGTGACCTCCCTTAATAGGGAATATAACACTTGAGTGATCAAATTCCTCGGTAATTCTACCACTAAGTTACATCTTAGTAAGCCAGTCTTGCCTGCAACCCACTGATTTTTTTACTCACTCATATAAGGTATACGTTATCAGATTCAAACACCTGCCTAAGTCTACAGTTTCTAGAGTTGTGCACTAACTGCTGATACCACAGTAGAAGTCATATCATAGTTGTCAGGAAGCACAGAGTTGAAGGGAGTGTGGCACATGTACAGAGGAATGGGCATTATGCTTTGTGAAACAGACAGTGACAATGTGTGGATCACTTTTCACAACATACTGTATCAATAATGCAAGCATCCCATCAGGAGTACATTACATAACTGCCTCATTATACTGATATCAGTATAGCTCCATTTTGTGCAATGGGGCAAAACATGCTAGTATGAGGTCCACTATACGAATGCGTCTGAAGCCAAATTCTGACCAGTTTTTGGCATAGGATGTGAAGTATTGCTTACTATTGTTTGTAGTGGTGCTACTCAATGTCAGCTGCTGTGCAATGGAAAAAAGAAAGAAAGAAAGAAAGAAAGAAAGAAAGAAAGAAAGAAAGAAAGAAAGAAAGAAAGAAAGAAAGAAAGAAAGAGCTGTTCTTCAATTCAAAAGTCTCATGTCCGTGTCTGTGGTGTGATACATGTTACTTCACAGGAATTGTCATGGTAGGGAATGTTATACATGTGTGCAAGAGGCATACTAAATATACTTTAGTGGAATGGAAGTCACAATGGGCTGACTGATATGTTCCACAGTAATGCTGTAACAGGTGAAGTTACATAGCAACTTGGACTGCCATGTGTCTGCCAAGTCACAGGTGAAGAAATGTGCAAAATGGAAATCACAAACGTGATGATAGAGGGATTTAACAGGATGTTGTTGGGTGATAGTAATATCTGTGGCACAACAAATTGCCACCTACACATTCCGGAGTATCATTCCCCAGATTGCTACATTATATATTGTTGCCATTAAGTCTTATCTTTCTGTGTGCATCACTTACACTCTTTGCTATATTTCTACAATCTGCATAGTAATAGTAAGGCATACATGCAACTGATGTCAGTATTGCACTCATTAATATCAGTCTGAAGATGGATTTGTAAGTGTACATGCTGAATTGCAGACAACTGTCAGAAATGGAAGGAAAACGTGAGACCATCCCACCCTCATTTTCACACAGCAATGCACTGAGTGCATTGTAATAGACTCCTCATATCAGGGAAGCAATAAGCCAATAAAGAATAGGCAACTAACAGAGACCACTAACATTACTTTCAAGCAGTCAGAATAACTTATCAAAGTGCAATGTTGCCAAGCTGCAGTGTGTGACTGATGACAGAATTTTAGCACACATGTAATTAAATTTTGAGATTTGCAGTAGGATGAGAACTAGCAGTAGGCTCTACTGCATGATGCCAAGCATTGTGCAAATGCTCAGGAAAGAAATAGAGATTTCTGATGATCAGTCATTACTGACCATGTGTGAGTCTATTTCTGACTAGATTGAAAGTGTGAAATGGAATTGCTACGACAAAGGTTAAAATGGGAAGTAAGTGGAAGGTAGGACACTAGTGGTGTAACTAAGGAATGAAATAGTAGTGGGAGAGGACCATATCTATCCACATTTTCATAAGGTAAGATTGTAAATGTACAAATAATTTTGGATAATCCTATTATATATGATGAGTGACCAATCTGAACAAATCAGGTGGGTGATACACACTCATAGGTGAAATGGAGTTATGATTGGGCATAATTTTTTTTGTGGGACATATGCCCTTTTAATTTTTTCTAAAAAGAGAGAGAAACATTGTGGAAGGTATGTGGGAATAACATGGGTAGGTATGTAAGGTAGGTTAGGTTGCAGGTGTAGAAATAAAGGACATACAGCATAGATGGTGAGTGACACAAGGAGAGCGAAACACCATGCTTAGGGTTAGGTATGAGATTTTGAAGGACCATTCCTGTCCAGCAAGAACATAGTGGGAATCTAGTCCTCACCATCAGAACTGTAACAGCTCTTTCCTGTTGTAAACACCTGAGGCATTGCTGTACAGGGCAACTATTTGGCAATCTCCTGCAGGAGTATCTGCATATGGCTGATTTGGGAACCGAGGCCCCTCTCCATAATATCTTCCACCAGCCCTTTCAGCTCTTGCTGGGTGACATAATCACCAATTCTGCTGTTACTACTCCAGGTGAGTATCACTGCACCAGCCCCCGGAGCTACATGACCCAGGTGATGCAGATAGTGCAGGTTGTGACCCAGAAGTGCTGGGTGCATCCACTGCCTTTGGTGACACTGCCACAATCATCTGTGGTGAGATGGCTTCCTGGGCTGCTGTGGCTGGTTTAGCTGCCTGTGCTGGTGGTCATGACAAAGGAAGAATAAATGCTGCAATCCGATGAACATTCAAAACAATGTATTAGATATAATGGCAAGAAAGAGGGTGGAGGGGAGATAAAAAAGAAAAAAATATATCATAAATAATTTGTAATGTTAATGTCACAGTCATTACATATTCCAAATGCATGTTTAAGATTATTTACATCCAGAAATAAATATATCATGCGATAAATTATTGGTACAATAATTCAATCTTTTCCTGTCTCTCACAATTAAAATATTTCTACAAACACTGTCATCATTCTACAGCTAGCTTATCACTTATAGTTACTCAACCCGATAAAGGGACGGACCACACGTCATTCTAAGGCATGACTGCAGCTAGTAAATACTGAATTGTAAAATGCACATCAGACATGTTTCCTGCTGTCTGGGATTGAACCCACATCCATCTGATTTTAAGTAACTACTTCAAAGCTACATGAGCTAATCTTACAAGTCAGAAGAGTTTGCAGATGTAGAATATGCATACTCATGTAGTTTTCCAACAACCACCAGTGGCCTTATTTCCAGATACTTGATAACATAATTTTTAAAATCTGATATGGCAGTCAATAACACACCTGAACTCACTTACCCTTGATTCTCTGAGGCATTGTAGTCTGCCCTGATATTTCTTCACTTTTCCTTCAATGTCAGCAGAAACTACACGTAAGAAAAAATGGTAATGCTGACTTGTGTGTGTGTTGCCACATCATGATATTGTATTGCATGGTTAATAGGGGTTATGTGTACAGTACTGTGGGTGACCTGTGAATACTGATTGTGACCTGTGTCAGCTAAGGAGGTTCTTTTTTCACCTTTTCTGGTTACTGTAAAGGTAATGGCACTGCTCTTCCATGTGTGGGATGCCTGTACCATGGATAACAGCCTTGGTTAAGTGAGTCTAAGCCTCAGCCTTGTCTTGAGACGCAGTAGTGCCACCCTACAGAAGCCTCCAGCTGCCATTTCTTATTAGGACAGCTACAAAAATGTGAGACTCCTCCTCAAACCACCTCTGTGCTCCAAACGGAACACTACTCTCACAATAACCTGCCATTTCTTCCCTTCAGAGATCTCAGGAAAAATGGTAGGGAATTAGTACCCATATCAGATCTCACATGTACAAGTCTGTGCATTATGACAAACACTGTTAAGAACTGCATTTGCACAAGAGATGGCAGAGAAATGGTGTAGAATAAACTGTATGTATTATTCCTGCACAATCCATTTTAGGTGAGAAACATGGCAGTAACTTTTGGCCATATGTGTGCAGATCAGTGTATCTATATATCTATATAAATAGATATATAGATGCAGATATATATATATATATATATATATATATATATATATATATATATATATATATATATATATATATATATATATGCATATATATGTATACACACACATATATATATATATATATATATATATATATATACTCATGTTGGTTACTGGTGATATCTCAGTCACATTTCAAGTGGCATTGTTCCACCTCTGGGCATGTGCTCAGGATGGTTTATGACATTCAGGTTAACACTCTGACAGATAAATATGCAGTCACTTGCATAATATTGTTGTTCTGTCTTGTCCTTATGTACATTTTGTATCAGCATTGCAGGATGCATTACTGTCATATAAGAAAATAATATGCAATCGATTACATGTAGCACATTGGCATCAAAGCCATGACCAAATGAGACATGAACTTCTGAACTCTTTGCATTAACTAGCAATGCCTCAGAGGAATTGACATTACAAGTGTGTAAGGTGAGGATAATAAACATGTACATAACTGGGACTGTCTACATCTTTGGGGTTATCAGGAATTATACAGCTATGTATTGTAATGTGCAGATGTCATCGTCAGTCAAGTCTTTTTTTTTTCTTATCATGTCTGTGACGTGATTCTGTTTTACTGTACTACATATGCAGACTAACATAGTAAAACTTACATGAAGACCTGTGTAATGTATGACAGCCCTGTAACTGATTTGAGCCAGAAATGCTTTTAGCTGGAGTACTTTATTCTTTCACTAATTGTGTTTATATTTTGAATGGTAATTGATGCTTGCCAATTACAAAGTAAGGTAATTGGCCAAAGGCAAAGGATTTGTGAATGGATAATTATGCTTTTGAGTTTTTGCCATATGATGAGACATGCTACTTTTTTACAGTCATCACTCACTGACAGTGCTCTATGGAAAGTGTTGTGCAAAGAACTACCTCAAAAATGACAGCTGTAGTTTACAATACACTTGTTGTCCATGGGTGTGATGTGGTTGCTTTTTAGCTGATATCATTATTTTAGGAGAATACCACGGCTGTAATATATACAGACTGGACAAGAAGGGTCAGATACCCAAGCATATTCCAGGAAGATTTAGACATGATTAGTATCCAAATTTGTCACTGAATCAGTGGGGATGCATGGTTCTCAATCTGTTTTGATGTCTAAATATTCAACTGCCTTTGTACATTCCAGTTATGTTTTCTCATTTTTTTTCATATTTGCTTTTCATTTCATAGCATGAAAACTGAAGTTCACTATTATTATTATTATTATTATCATTATTATTATTATTATTATTATTATTAGTGAACTGACCACTCCAGGAGGCATACAGGTAACATTATCACAGCTATTATCCACAGTAAATAATTATTATTATGGCATGTGTATGTATGTATGTGTGTGTGTTTGTGTGCGTGTGTGTGTGTGTGTGTGTGTGTGTGTGTGTGTGTTTGTCTGTAGAAGAAGGGTACATTAAGATGTAAAAATGAAGTGATCACATGTATTATGCCACATAAAACATAGAGGTTTACAACTCTTTATGAGGATTCAAACCCTGCACCTATTGTGTTGTCATTCATAACAGACTTCATTAAAATGTTGAGCCATTACAGCAGACACAGATGAGCTACTTTTTCTGAAGTCACTAATGTTCACAATGCTAAATGTGCCACACTAACAACATTCACATTTGCTCAACCAATGGCTAAGACTTTGGGCATATGTAATATTTTTTTTTCATTTTTTTGTAATAGGAAGGGAACTATCATTCCCTAAGAAGGCAACAGTGACTGACACTGATGTGCAATTTATTTATTTTTATTTATTTATTTAAATTTGTTGACCGTTAGTGTCCGACTGGACAAAGGTCCATTTTCAGCAGAGGCCCGCGGAGAAAAGCTCCACAGTACAATAAACAGACAGTAGTTAAATTGGATTACATAGCAATTAACAATTTAACATAGCAATTACTTACAACATATTTACAGATGAAGAACATAGTACATCAGTAGACAACTAGAATCTTTATCTGTGAAGTACATAACAGACATTAACAAATGTAACAATGAGAAGTTCCTGCTGTATAATAAGTACTAGGCTTATGAGCATCTGAGCTTCCTATAATCAAGGTAGTTAGTGGAGTGGAAAGAAAGGTAGTGGTTGGATGGGGTGGATGATATTAGAGTGGGAGTTGCAAGGGCATAGCCAGCATGTTTTTAGGTGCGCTTTTAGTAATGTTTTGAAGTAGGTGCATGATGGTATGGAGGTAATTTTGGGTGGGAGTGAGTTTCATAATTTGGCTATGGCGCAAGAGAATAGTGCTTCACCAGCAGAGTTATTGGCTTTAGTGATCTGCAAGTGATTTGTGTTACTGGATCTTAGTGGTCTGGTGGTGCGACAGGGTTGGAGTCGATTCTGGAGGGATGGGACATTTAGTGGATGGTTTACTAGTTTGTGGGCGAGTGAGAGTTGATACCACTGAAGGAGGTGAGGGATTTCAAGCCAGCCCAGTTCAGCAAGTGAGAGACATTGGTGACTACGGTAGGATGCCCCTGTGGTGAATTTGGCGATTTTGTTGTAGCAGGTCTCTAGCTTGTTTAGATCACATTACCTTAGGTTGGTATATATTGGAGAGGCATAAAGTAGGGTGGAGATAAGGTGGGAATTTGCTATTGAAATATTTGCTGCTTTGGTGAGAAATTGCTTATTTCTGTATAATGCTCCTAGTTTTTTGTGGACTTTTTTTATGGTCATGGATATGTGAATGTCAAATTTTAGTTTATTGTCTATTTCCACTCTTAGCAATTTGGTGTGTTCAGTTGGGTATATAGTGGTATTGTCTTTTGCTGTTATGTTAAAGTGAGAGTTGTTTTGAGTATGTTTGGTGGGTTGGAAGATGATTAGTTTAGTTTTGTTTGGGTTGAGTATTAATTGGGCATGAGATAACCATGTTTCAACAGAGGAAAAGGCTTCCTGTGTGACTTTTTACAGTTTTGGTAGGGACTGGGCTGAGCAGATGATGGTCAAGTCATCTGCATATTGTATGAGTGTGCCATGTTTGGTGGCAGAGTCTAGATTATTGGTGTAAACAGAGAAGAGTAGGGGTCCAAGGATGGATCCTTGGGGAACCCCTGTGGAGACAGGTTGTTGGGGAGATATGTCATTCTGCCATACAATGGATTGTTGGCGGTCAGACAGGCAACTCTGAAACCAGTTGGTGACTGATTGTGAGAAGGATAGGTTATTGAGGACAGAGATAAGTTGTTTGTGTGGGACCATGTCAAATGCTTTAGATAGGTCTAGGAAAGTAGCAGAGGCGAGATAGCCATTGTTTTTATGCTGAAGGATAGTGTTAGTAAAGGAGAGTAAGGCAGTGGTAGTGCTATGGTTTGGTCGGAAACCATGCTGAGTATTGGAAAGGAGGTTGTTAGTAAGGAGGTAGTCTGAGACCTGAGAGTGTATGCATCTCTCTAGTATTTTGGAGAGTGGAGAGAGAATAGCTATGGGGTGGTAATTGGTTAGTTCTGCAGGGGGCCCGCCTTTGTGGAGGGGAATTATATGTGATACTTTCCACAGTGTGGGAACATAACTTTCTGACAGAGATCGGTTAATCAAGATGGATATTGGGTAGGCCAGAGCATCAGCTGCGATTTGTAGGTATTCACTTGGGAGGTTGTCTGCTGCTAATTTGGTGGGTTTAAGTTTAGTTAAGAGTTTTTTTATGTTGCAGGTAGGTACAGGAGAAAAAAAGAAGGCAGTGGGGAGATTACTAGTTGAAGGTGTGGGTTGGAGGGGAGGGGGGTTGTGTTGTTTAGCTAGTGATAGTATGGTTTGGGTAAAGTGTGTGTTGAATGAGGTAGCAATATTTTCTGAGGAGTGAGGGATGTTAGGAGGAGGGGTACTGACTTTACCTGGGTGGAGGATGGAGTTTATGGAGGACCAGAATTGTTTGGGGCTGTGTTGTGAGGAGTCTAGGGCAGACTGGTAGTATTGGAATTTGTCCTGTTTTATTAGCTTTTTGACTCTTTTGCGTAGTTCTAGGAATTTCTGTCTAGCTGAGGAGGTTTTGGTTTTGCGCCAGTGCTCCCAGGCTTTATCCCTGTTTTTCATTTCTGACTTAGTGGTTTTCTGTAGCCATGGGGAGGGTTGTGCTTTGGTTCTGGAAAATCTTATGGGGGCATGGTAATTAAGGATGTTCAGGAAGGTAGTATTAAAAAATTCAACTGCGTCATCTAGACTGAGGTACTTTAGAGGATGCCAGTTACATTCTCTGAGGGATGAGATGAATGTGAGTGGGTTAAAGTTTAGTTTTTTACGTATTTGACGGTAGATGAGAGGTTTAGCTTGGAATAGGTATTTTTTAAGTAGGAATGTTGGGGAGTGATCACTGAGGCTATCTGATAAGCAGACTGTTATATATGACTGGGGGCTCTTACTGACTAGTATCCAATCCAGGGTAGTGTGCTTGCTGGAGTTTTTATTTATCCTGGTTGGTGACTGGACTAGTTGGGTGAAGCCATGAAGGTGTACATGATGGGTTGGATTGTTGCCAGAACAGGATTGCCAGTCAATATTGAAATCACCTAAGATGATAGTTTCTTGGGGAAGATGGTGGGAAGACCAGCTGAGGAGGTTTTCTAGTGGAGGGATGTTTTGGCCAGGTGGGAAGTAGCATCCAATTATGTTGATGGTTTTGTTTTGGTTAATTTTGAGGTTGGTATGTATTATTTCTTCATTGCCTATCCCAATTCAATTGCAATGGCAAATGTCATGTAATAGATGAAGATACAAAAATATGGATACAATTACGTTCTGTGATTTGTCAAGTTTGTGGTTTCAGCAAGTAAAATCTGTAAACAAATTATGGAACGTTGACATCAAGAACATGTTGCACCATAAAAACTGTTAAATACAAAGCAGGAGAGTGTTATCATTCATGATTGCACTGTATAACTGTGTTCATAGGTTCATAGGTGTTTGTAAGGCTAATGACCACAAGTGGCTTTTTAAGCCTAGCCATGCATCCCAAATCTCCACCAAGTTCTGGTACCCTTGATAAGTGTAAGCAGAGGCCTGGGAGGTTAAACATTTACAAGAAGGGGCTTGGGTGATGAACCATGTACAGGTTTTCTGTGTCCATTAAAGACATAGGTGCCAAACCAGGGATACATTTCCTGTTCTCCACAAGTTGCACTTGGGTTAGGGAGGAACTCTGCTTAAGATGAATGGAGAGCCTGTTCCAGAGATGGGGTAATCTCTGGGATACATACTTGAGTCTCCAGCTGGTCCTATTGATATCACAGGCAATGTTTAAGTCTTTAGAATGGGTAATTCTGGTGCTGTTTGTTTTGCTGATATGCATGAGCTACACCAGTGGATGATAATGATGCTGAGACCATAAACACTTTTTGCAGGACAGACTTGCACCTAACATTGTTGTGCATTACTTAATTTATTTTATTTAACATTTGGTTACTGGGAAAATCCAACTGGGACAAAGCCCATTTTTAGCAGAGGTCCAGGGAGAAATGATCCAGATGCATGTCTTTGGAATATGAGAGGAAACCCACATGAATGCAGGGAGGACATGCAAACTCCACACAGAAGACAGCCCAGCTGAGAATTGAACCAGAAAACCTCTTACTGGGAGGTAGCAACAAAACCATTGCACCACTGCATTACCCAATAAATTGCATTACCTTTGTTGATGGCATGTTTTAAAGCCTGGCATAAATATATACTCCATTATTTTAAGGTGTATACATGCATTATATTTAAGCCATGTTCACATTATTGTGGATATCATTCAGATGTATGAGATGTGTACACAAGCACCTCAAATGAATTTTACACAATGTGTCCAATATGTAGATAAAGGTTCAGTCATATTTTAATGTAAATATTACTTAAAAGTATTTGTATGAGCTTAGTTGCTTGGCACACCCTTTCAAAGTCCAATTTTCATTAGCATAGATGTTTAACACATCATTGATCGACACACTTGCAAGGCATAGGGTAGGCAAATTTGTGTGGTCACCATTCTTGTGCAGTCCTGGTGTGTGCATGTAATCGTGTAGGAAGCAATATGTTGTTTTTCTCCACTGAGAGTCATGCAAATTGAATGACTGAGAAAGGCTAATGATCTGAGAGCTAATTACTATATTCCACATGTCCAGGGAGGTTTAGCTATACATTATAAGAGCAGCACGGATTATATATCTCTAACCTGACTAAGGAAAATTCCTTGTTTCACAAATGTTGCTGAACCTTTTACTCATTATTTTTCTATAGGACTGGGGTGGGGGGCTATTCTCAGAATATATTGCAATGAATGTCTTCTTCCATAGAACTGTCTAACTTGCACTGCTTAATTGAAATCCATTCAAGTAATCTGAAATGTTATTCATGGTGTCTAGCAGCATATGCATTCATGTGTAAAAATGTTTGCCTTATTGTAACAAGCAAAAGGTTTAGACATGCATTTTCTGCATAGGTACACATCTTAACATGTACTGCTGCAGTAATATTTAGCTGTACAAGTGTACAAAACTGCTCCCATAGAGGGCGTTAAGTAAGCTTTTCTTACACTCCCCATATTGTTGTTCTGCTTATGATGCTTGCCTGCTTGTTCAATGTATATCCCAGCATCTGGCACTATTTGCTGTCTTCAATATTTTTTCTTTTTTTCTGGGGGGGGCATGCCCCTGGATATTACATTGCTGGTTGTATTTCCAAAGGCTGCAGCTATGTTTAGCATTATGTTGGGGAACTTGTATTGTTGTTATTTAGGGTGTTGCTTGCAATTTTAGCATGCATGTTTTTTTAAGTGTGCAGGTATATTTGTGTTAGATTTGACTATGCTACTCAATGACTGCATATCAATATCTTTTGTACTATAACTATAAAGAGTGTGCATGTGTGTGAACTACCCTGTGTGTTAGATTGTGTTGTAATGTCCATTTTGTATTCCAACATGACAGGGATATGGCTACTAAATCTACAAATATGAATGGCTCATCCTCACAGAAATCATTCTCATATGCTGATAATGAGGTCATAGCACAGGCCCTCTGTCCCCATGGTAGCGGGTTCATTGATTTAAATGCCTCTTACAAGTCCCTCCGTGAATATGACTGGTGGTAGGTGATTGAAAATTTCAATGCTAATGGAGGCCAAGGCCATATATATGCAAGTGTTAGTCATGAAGCCAGTGACTTGAGTGACAAGGCAAAGATCAGAGCACAAGGTATGGCGTGGAAGCAGAGGGCTGCTGGTGGTGAACTGTCTGCAGGACCACCACTTACTGAGATGGAGGCATTCCTGTTAGCCATGAATACAGGCAGCTCAGAAGAGTTTCCTACTGAGGGGCTAGAGTTTGGGCATTGGTGGTGCAGCTCCACAGGATTTCCATTACTAATGTCCCAGGTATGCATATCAAATATGTTTAAATTCATCTTTTCAATGGATAGTCAGTATTTTATTAGAAAAACTTCTGGGCACAGCAAATAGATGCTTTCACCCAGATTGCAGTTTAATCCAAGGTATGTTTTATTTGTACTTTTTAATGTCATGAACCACACACTGCAGCAGGAACAGGAAATTACATCAAGCATATTACCATACGTGTCACCAGGAAACACTGCCATCCTGTGGCTAAACGTATTATTACACATAACTGAAATATAGTATACACACATATAGTAGTTGTTGCTATATCTAACATATTTTTATACTACCTCTGTCAACTATTGTGACTAGCTACATCTGGCATTAAGGTACAGTGGCCACCTGCTCATATCATGGGCATGTATACATGTATTATATGTTTACTAGTTATAGCATCTAAGTGTGTGGATGAGGTATTTTGGAAAAGGTTTTATGGTTATTTTCATTGTTACTTTTTTATTTTATTTATTTATTTATTTTGGTATAGTCACATGTGTAGCATTTTTTGACACCTTTCTCCAACTGATTTTGGAGAAATCTTATCCTCTGAGCACAGTGATTGTGATGAACAGGCACAGCTTGGAACTGCATGAGGTTTATCAGGCACAGGGATGCCCCCATCTCTTGCCAACAGTATGGACACAATCACTATGTCTGGGCATACCCATGACACAGAACCATCCCAGAGTGGACATGATGATGGGGAAATGGTTGATTAGGATAGTGTGGTAGCCACATGTGCTGACATGGCGGAATCTCCCACAAACTGTTGTGACTGAGAGGTGACACACAGTAGTGTCAGTAGATGTGCTCAGATAAGGTATGCTTACCATCCCTCCTCCTGACATTAGTGAGTCAGTAGCTAACACCATGAAAACTAAAGGAGGCATGCATCAATATTCATTAAGATAGACGCACCTCCAGAATTGTTAAAAAGTATGATTCCCTGGAGATACTTCAGGTGCAATTAACTGTTGGTAGGACACCTATCCAAGTCATTGCCAGCTACAGGACTCCTCCATGAATCAGGACACCTACTCTGCCTATTTAGATCTATTTGAGTCTTTCAAGGTACATATGAACACCATGGTTGTGGGCGACTTTAACTACCCATCTATTGACTAGGTAAATTACTCGTGCTCAAACTCACTTGCCCAAAGGTTTCTTAACTTCGTTAACTCCAATGCCTTGGACCAACTGGTTATTAATATTGTTTATTATAGGCTTTTCTTAGATGATTTGTTTATATTGTGGAGAGGCGATGGTATACAATTGAAAACATTTGCTCAAGGCTTGAATACCAGTACTGATTTTTTAAGGTTTACATTTACTTTCTCCTACTCAGCTATAGATTTCTTGGATGTTTAGCTAGTTAAGAATAATTGTGAGAGTTTAGATATGAAGGTTTTTAGGAAGCCTTGCTGGAGGAATAATAAACTCCATCGCACAAGTATGCACCCCACTCACATTTACCATAATGCGATGAGATGCCAGTTCCTAAGAACTTCTAGATTACATACTGATGTTGTGGGTGTGGAAGATGCTTTTCAGACTTGAAGTACAGAACTAGTAGACGGTGATATAAACCCCAGGAAGTTAGATAAACAGCTGAGTATTTGAAGAGTATTAGGGCAATGTTGGGTTGTCTCTATTTCTCTGCTTTTAGAGGCTCAAATAATGAGACTAGATCCACACATAATTTTTTGAGAGTCAACCTTTCTTATGCTAGTAACACAGAAATGGTATGTGATACAGTTATGAAAAATTGGTCCCTGTCACTAGTGGATGGACATGTTAAGACTTTAGTGGGTGAAAATTCTAGTTTTGCCTTTAGGAACAAATCTTCATTGAAACAAGTGTTATGTTATGCCAAAAATAAAAATTTGAACAAGCCGATACTTTCTGTTAGAATGTGTACATTCCCTTGTCACAGTTGCAAGGCTTGCAACCTCATCTCGGGAGTTAATTATTTTATCCACCCATCAACTAATATAAGATTTGAAATTAAATTTTATGCTGACTGCAGGAGTCAAGATTTGGTATACTTGTAAAGACTGTTTATATTTTTATGTTGGGAAAACAAATCGTAGTTTGAAAGACAGAATTTTAAAACATTTGGGAGAAATTAGGAGGAATGTTGATTCCAATGCACTCTTTAAACATATTAAAGAGTATCCTGGTCACTCTTTTATTTTTCAAGTGTTGCAGTTAGTACATAAGAGTTTAAGGGGTGGACCTTTGAGATACAGAACTGAAGCTGCTGAAACAAAATGGATAATTACTTTGCAAGCAGATAAGCATTTTGGCTTGAATGAAAGTGTTCCCTTAAGCCATTTTTGAAATTACATAAACTGAGGCATTACTTTAATGGTTAATTACTGGTTTATTTGTGAATTAATTGATCTTAATTGCTCTTATGGTGTATATAAGGATGGTGTTCAGTTTTAATGGTTAGGTCTGAAGAAGTGCTTATTGCATGAAAGCACTTACCTCTTGTTAATAAGAAGGTACTTTTATTCTTGGAATCTTCAGTCATGGTGGGTTACTTCCGTTATGTTTTCTTTTCTTTTCTGTTTGTATTTGAGGATTGACCACAAGCTCCATACTGATTTCACTGGCTTGACCACTGTAGTACCCCCACTATGAGGTCTTCCCTGGTGAGATATGATCACAAATCAGTCTCATTCAAAGCAACCATCACACCTGACCCCCCCCCCCCCAGCAGCAACTAAACTAAAAAACTTCTCCCAAGCAGATTATAACTTCTTACAGGATGGTATAAATGGCTTTACTGCACCTCTCCCCTCAGATGGAACTGGCAGCTATGCTAAGTTCTACACCAATGCTTTATACAAACACCTGTATAACTGCATTAACTCGGTGGTACTTGATAGGACCAAAACAAATTCCTCAAGGAACAGTAAACCTGCCTGGTGGAAAACTGTCATTAACAGGCTTTACAATAAGAGGAAGAAATTGCTGTCTAAGAGTAAGACGGAGCAAACCCTAAACTGAAAACACTCCCTCCTCAGCTTAAACAAGCAAATACAACTTCTTGAGAAGTCCTTCAAAGCAAGCTACAAATCCAAATAGCTTCCTCAACTAAGGACAACAATAAGGCATTTTTTAGTTACATCCGTAACCTAAAAGGAAAGGCCCAGATTTGTGCTGACCTGGTAGTTAATGATACCACATATACTGAGCCTGTGGACATAGCTAACCTGTTATCTATCAGGTTCTGTGAAAACTTCACTCCCCTGTCCCTGCCACATGTACCCCATGACATCCCTACCACCTGTCCCCTACATTGTATCTCTAAACAGCAGGTCATAAACACCCTCTCTAAGGCCAAAACCACAGCATCTATGGGACCTGATAACATCCCAGGCTGTGTCCTGCATGGGCTCCAACAAGAATTAGCAACATCACTGGGTGCTCTTTTCTTTCATAGTCTAAGCACCGGCTTCATCCCAGCTGAATGGAAAACAGACACCAATATTGCCTTGCGAAAAGGTGGTGCTTCCAGTGACCCTGGGAACTATAGACCTATTAGCCTGACTAGTCTTATCTGCAAAGACATGGAGCAAATCATCATAAACCTTATCAACAACGATATAGGTAATCTCCAAACACTTGACTATATTCAGTTTGGATTTGTCAATGGCAGATCATGCTTGTTAAACTTGGTGAACATCTTCGAGACAGTCACCAAGTCCCTGGATAAGGCGAAATCTGTGCATACAGACTACCTATTCTTAGCCAAGGCTTTTGACTCTATCCCCCACTCAGGTGTCATTGACAAACTCACTCAGCTAGGTATTCACCTTTATATAATTAAATGGGTTGCTAACTGGCTCAGTGATAGAATCCATATAGTCAAAATAGAGGAACCCACCTCCAACAGCAGCCCTGCAACCAGTGGTGTTCCACAGGGATCAGTCTTGGAATCTCTACAGTCTGGAATCTATTTCTCTGAAGTACAAGCAAAAACTAAAGGTCTGTTGCTACCGTTTGCTGATAACTGCAAGCTGGGAGTGGTCATAGAATCCCCAAACAATGTCAGCATCCTACAAGAGTGTCTTACACAAACATATGACTGATGCCAAAGTCATGGCCTTAAACTCAATGCAAAAAAATGTATTATCCTTTTTGGTAAGAGCAATGTCATGCTAACTACCACATAAATAGCAATGCCCTAAGTACTCACTCAGTGGTGATAGACCTGGGCACACAGGTTGACAGCAACCATACCTTTGGTCACCATGTCTCCACAGTGGTTAAAAGGGCATTCTATATTGCTCATCTCATAAGTAAGGGCCATTCCTCCAGAAAAAAAAAAGTTATAGCCTCCCTGCACTCTTCCCTCATCAGGCCAATAATTGAGTACAATGCCCCTTTTGCTATGTACTTTTCCAAGCACCTGCAGCAATTGCAGAGACCACAAAGGTTCCTCACAAGGAAAATTCAATGTCTTCAGCATCTATCCTGTGTGGATCATCTGAACTCACCATCACTTTTTTCTGTTTTATACAGACTACTAATCTCTGCCTTGCATATAAGACAATCTCTGACCTTGCTTTATTGGAAATGTTGCATACCTGCAAGTGAAATGTTACATGGGTTACTCACACTTAAGAACTTAACCTGATATGTGACATTAATAGAACCTGCTGGAGGGACAGATTTGTCTCCCAGAGGTTACCACACCTTTGGAACAGACTCCCACTTCATGTCAAACAGAGCACCTAATTGGCCCTCTTCAAACACAATCTGGATGATTGGATGATTGGATGGGTAACCATAAACTCACCCCAGGGGTTCTACCTGTGTTCCTCTTGGACAGTGGCAATATATGCTGATCGTGGAAATAAGGGTAGAACTTGGCTAGGCTTGTAATCGCCATATGGCCATTAGCCTACCTTGAGAATGGCCAAACATAGATTTTTTGGGACATTTACATGTTTCCTCTATCCTTAAGGGACAGAGATGCTAAATCAGTGGTAAATTTGTGGTTAACCATACATTCATTCCAATTACATCTGAACAAAGTAAGATAAGTTCTTTGCTTTTTCAAACTGGAATATTGTTCCATAGAAGTGGTATTATCTGGGTGGCCATGGTGGTGCAGCGGTTAGTATTGCTGCCTCACAGCAAGAGGTTCTCTGGTTCGATCCTCAGCTGGGGTGCCTTCTGTGTGGAGTCTGCATGTCCTCCCTGTGGTTGCATGGGTGTCCTCTGGGTGCTCCAGTTTCCTCCCACATCCCAAAGACATGCTGTAGGTGGACTGGACACTCTAAATTGACCATAGGTATGAGTGTGTGCATGTGTGTGCCTTCTGTGGATGGTTGGGCACCAGGCTAGCAACTCAACACTATAAAACTCCACTGCTAATCATGAGCGGACAGGTGATCGGCTGTGATGACCCCTAACTGGGAAAAGCTGAAAGAAGAAGTGGTATTATCTGTGATATACATCAGTCCTTCCAATATGTTCTATTAATTTTGAAAAGCAGATAAGATCTTTTAATTCAGTGTTTTATGATACCATTGGACTTAATGTGTAATAGGTCTGACTGAATAGGGTTTGTTGAAACTCTATACATAAGCAGATGTTGCCTGTCATTAGCCTGTATAATACTGAAGAACGGGACAAGGCTTTGAGACAGTCTGCATAGTTTGTATGATTTCAGTCCTTCAATTTGTTTTAGTAAGAATGTACTGTAGTCATTCCAATTGTCACAAGGGTTTGCACATATACATTTTGAAATGGTCATTATACTCTATGATTGGCCAAATGAGTGCTGAGTACAGTGGAACGATTATATCCCGGGCTTGGATGCAACACCTTTAGATATAAACTGTGCAATGAAAAAGGACTTTCTTACAACAGTGGATACACAGTGATCAAAATACAGTTTGTTGTTGACATAGATTTCCTGATCCCTATCTACAAGATCAATTTTCAGGGCTTGGTTGTTAATGCGATAGTTACAATGGGAGCCATGTTTGCTGAAAGATATGATTACACCCTTCTTGTCATTAAGTTCTAGCCCATGGTTTTGACACCAGTAGTTTGTTTGAGACAAGCCTCCTTGGAGGAACGTGGTGTTCCCTGTTGACCTTATGATGATACTGTGTTTTCAGTTGTCTGCAACTTAGGTCAGCTTCAAACCCTTAACATTAGCTTTAACTTCCAAAAAGAAAATGCCAAAGAGGATTTCACTAAGGATTGAATCCTGGGGAATGCCACTAGTAGCAGGTCTTTTTAAGGAGATAGAGGCACTAACCCTAATATCCTGTGTTCTATTTGTGAGCCAGTTTACTATCCAATGAAATATATAGGAATTAACATTTAGTTGCAAGAGTTTATCTATAATACCCAAATATGAGATGGAGTCAAACACCTTTCCAAGGTCTAGATATATGGTGTGTGCCATTTTGCCTTTGTCCATTGCTTCAGTAACATTTTTGAAGAAATCGAAAGGTTAAGTAGTCAGGCACTACCCTTGACAAATCCAAACTGGGTTGGGTCAAGCTCTAAGGGTTACCTATAGCCTTACAGATACGACTGGTCAGGCCATGGGTCATTAGTTAGCCGAGTCCATTGAAGATCCACTTTTATGCAAGGGAATGGCTGTTGCTGTTCTTCATTTATCGGTCACAAAGCCTGTTTTGAGGCTGATATTGAATAGCTACTGTAGGGGTTCAGGCAAGTGGTTTCAGACTGAACAGAAGGCACCTTGGTGTGTTATCTGGCTTCACAGACATAGTGCTCTTGGACTTAGATAATGCCCTGAGAACTTGATCTTGGGAGATCTGTGAGGGGAGTGTAGTTGTGGGTATGTCATTTAAGAATAATAGAGGAGAGGGCAGACCTCTCAGTCATACCACATTTCTCATTTCTTACCTGTTTTGAGTTCCAAATAATGGGGTGCCACGATTCCCGAGTGGCATTCCTTAATTTCCGAATTTCCCAGCTTTTTTTTTTATTTTGTTTTTCTGACTTTTTGGGCATATAATTGGTGATTTGAAGAAGTTCTTTCATTTTTTGGATTACAACAAATGGTTCTTTCTTTTTTTCAGATTACCTGCACTAGTTGAATTAGTATTACATGTGAACGGTTCTTTCTTTTCTGACGTTGAAGTGATTTAAGCAAACATATAGTTGGTGAACAGTTCCTTCTTATCATTTTGTGTGTGAGTTGGTGAACAGTTCCTTCTTATTATTTTGTGTATGTGCCCCTGTTAGGTATAACTGCTGGTTTGGGTTACTCATGCTCAAACCCTGTTCCGTAGGCACAAGGAGCAAGAGCCAGAATTCTCTACTTATACCACCATTTTTGACTGAGAGAGTTGTAGCTCTCAATTGTGCACATTTTTACATAATGTCTGCAATGTTTGGCTCATACTTTTGGTCTGTTCCTCTTAAAACTGTAGTGGTGCAGTGGTAGTGCTGTTGCCTCACAGAAAGAGGTTCTCTGGTTTAATTCTCAGCTGAGGTGGAGTCTGCGTGTCCTCCCTGTGTGGGTGTGCTCCAGTTTCCTGCCATGATGCAAAGACATGTGTTTGGAGTCTCTGCTGAAAATTGGCTTCCTTCCAAGTCAGACTTTATTGGTAAACAAATGCTAAATAAAATTTGTGGTTTTCTGGCAAATCAGTGAGAACTAAATTCACTAAATAATGATAGCCATTTAAGTTTCAGTCTTTCAGGATACACATGGTAACACAGAATTTTATTCTAGCAACTTTCTAAGATTATACAAGCAATGTCTAACATGTTTTCCTGGTTTTGGGCCTTTGCCCCACCCCCAATACATTTTGGCTTTTTCCTGATTTCTTGTGCTGCAGAGTTCTTCAGGCAAAGAGAACTTTAGTGCTGCTTATGTAAAGTCTGATTGCATTGTTAGTAGCACAACAGGTGGTATACTTGCTCTTGCTGCAGAAGGCTGTGGGTTCTACTCCCACAGTATGTAGATGGATTGCTGATACTGTACTTTTAAAGGGGGTGGATGATGGAGTCCTGAGAATGTCCTCCTTTGACAGAGATATTTAGTATCTATGAACCTATCAGTTTGCCATCCATTCCCTATTGAAATATTACTATTTTTTTAATGTAACATATGCAATTTATTCTTCAAGGGCAGCAGGCATTTTACTTGTAGATGAAACAATTAAATATGAAGTTGTTTGCTAGCAGCAACCTATTTATTAGTTACAGATTTCTTTAATGTGGAATTATTAAGATGACTTTTACTTCTGCAGAGATTGTGCATATTTACTGATATTGGTGGATTGTAGAAGTTTAAGTAGACTTTTATGATGGAAATGTTCTGAATTTAGCAATTTTATCATTATCGGTTCATGCATTTTACTTCATTGCTTACTGAAAACATGTTCAAAACAATAAATTTAAAACATGCTCTAACAAGTGTGCTGTATTATACAAGGAAGATAGCTTAATGCAGTCAGGAAGGTGTACGAAAAAGAACATGTGTATGTTTTGTGTGCAAGGGGCCTATGATTTGAAAATAGCCCAAAGGTAATCTTTATCCACCACTGGCTAGATGCATTTTCTTTGAATGTGGGTTTTAATGAATGTGAGTTTCAAGGGCAGAGACATTTTAATGCTAAATCTATTTTCATTGTGAGACTGTATTGCTTTATTTAGCAGATGTCTATTAGTGATTATGCTATAAAATGTAAAATAAAAGTTTTAAATGAAATCCTAATAATCATTGTAGAAGTAAAGCAGTATGCACATTACAGTGTTTATGGTGAATGGTGTGAAATAGCCAAGTAATGGGATATTGGAACTGCTGCAGGGGGACTCTGGGGCCATATTTTGGTTGTCTGTTTATCAGTTTGCATTTGAAAGTGGGTATCCCACAATTCCACTGGAGTGGGTGGGGTTATATAATTATGTATGCAAATGTTATGTTATCAGCGTACAGACTTGTGCCTATTTTTCATGGGCCTTTGTCCAGATTTTTAATGTTTCCAGGTTGAGAGGTATGGGGGGGGTGAAGTTTGAGCTAAATTTGTCGTTAGCACATTGGCTTATTATGTTGTCTTATTTACTATTAGCTCAACACAATGCTGGGAATTGTTTCTGAGCATTTTTGGCATCTTGAGAGTTAGATTTTTTTTTTGAGCAATTAGTTTTTTCTTTTATTATACAGCCTGTTTATATTCAGGTTTCATCATAGGGATTTATTTTTGAATTTTGCATTGTGTTTATTTCTGAGGGGGGCAGATGCATCTATGCAGCTGTTTACATGTGCATATAATTTGGCAGATATGTATTTAGATGTAGATGGAGGGTATAGCTATGAGGGGCATTGCCTGTTATCACTGCAGTGACCTAATTCTTCATGTTGCATCATGTGTCAGACAGTACAGATGTCAGTGGTGTGTCACTGGGACTGTATCAATGATTCTTGCAGCAACAGAGACTTCCACACACTTTACACATTAGTTCATATGTATTACAGACTGCTAGAAGTTGCATGTCATTTTTTCCACAGCTACAAACTCCAATAGACCATGTCATGCATCAACAGATGATGACATACTACATAACTGTCCTCACATGTCTTAGCAGTCTATATATATTTCCACTGCTGTCTCAGTGCTTCTATGTTCTGCATCACAGGGCCTTCTCATGCTTGCAAGCCATGGACACAATGATCAGGGATGTATAGGATTACACCATTGTAGAATACAAAGGCATATCTGGCTTTCAAGGTATTTTAACATACTTCTTCATATGTGTGCATGTATAATATGTACTTTTACTTGTACAGTATCTTTCATTGCAACTAGTCCACTTCCCACTTCATCCCAAGACTCTGATACAGATCTCTAACAGATGACATGATGTGTTACAGAGAGGCAGCACAATTGATGTTACATAGGACACTACAGCTCGGGTTACTTTGTCCAGTCCTACCAGTTACAGTCCTATGGATCAAGATATGTCCTCTTACAGAGAGGACAGTGAACCCATCCAGTCTGCTGGCACTAAAGCATCAGCTACTATTCATAATGATGACCTTGGCCAAGTGTCTCTACATGAGTCTGACAATGGTGTTGACTCAGCTCCACAGAGGACAACAGATGTCTATCAAACAGCATGTGGTCGTTCAGAAAGAAATGATTGGTAGTATCTAAGAATGTGTTTGCCTGCTGTTACAGTCACATGATCAACCACAGCACCATCATAGCACTGAGCAGTGTGCACTTGTCTGTACAACTGATCATGTCAAACAACACATCTGGATCTTGCATGAGCGTCAGAAGCACAGGCATGGGGAGGTAATGGCAGCACTTTCTGAAAATAAAGTGTCACATCAATTACACACACTGTAGTACAACTTCACTCTGTGTGCTTTCATGGTACCACAATACTACCTGGGCTATACTAGATGTGTTTTATTAATTGATGTCACCAAGAGTAGAGGGAGATATCCTATTGTGCGTGCTTCACATGGCACTGGGTCATCCTTATTGCTTGTGCTTCAATGTGCAGATAGAGCCATTGTCCGTCACCATGCTTAGACACAAACTGTCAGCTCATGAAGCATGATGAATGCCAGTTCATAGTTCCTAATTTGTCCCAGCCAACAGAGGACACCACCACCAGACCTACAGTACAGCACCATAGGACTGAAGTTTCTTCACATGGAAGGGGGCAAACAAAACCCCCAGCATGAGACATTGTTTGTGTGTGTGTGTGTGTGTGTGTGTGTGTGTGTGTGTGTGTGTGTGTGTGTGTGTGTGTGTGTGTGTGTGTGTGTGTGTTTAGTTGTTGTTGTGTCTCCCTTTTCCTATGGCAATGATGACTACTTTGCTGATTAAAGCATGCTATGGATGTTTTTGGTATTGACAGGTCTGCTGCCAAAGGACTAATAGTTTTCTATTCTGTTCATCAAAGCATGCTACTGTATTTTCACTATTACATGCATTTTCCACAGGTTTGACCTGTAATGCTAACTTGTCGTGGCATTGTAAAGCAAAACACATACTCTGGTATCACTGCTTACCTAAAAAGCATGTTTCACAATCTGCTACAATTACATTTATGCCACACATCACAACCATTCTCATTGTAATTGTTGTTATATAACTCATTGCTAATGAAAGTGTTCCTATAGTATTTGTCACATCTGGTTGCACAGGTATACATGGTACATCATGCCTGTGTTTGCTATGGCATATATCTATTACCAACTAGTAATCATAACAATAAGAGAGCACATGCATTCCATAGTTTTAGAGTGCATGCTTACCAACTAGCTTTACTATTTACATATCACACAACATGCATATAGGATCCATATGTGCTGCTGCTGTACATTCACAAACATGCATACTACAATTCTAATACTGGTTTGTACATTATTCCTCACAATTCCTCAGACACTGCAGCTATATGTAAAAAGGGAATTAGTACTTGTTTAGGTGTCTCAGTGACAATCAAATATACACCACCTTTAGAGGTGCCATGAGTGTCACTGCAATAAACTGCATGCCACATGTCTTGCAGGATATCTGTACATTTCAGATGTTGGGTTGACACAGGGCACAACCTGCACTATGAGGTGTGATAAACCATATGGATGTGAGTTATGCATTACAATAGCAAACAGAAGAAAAAAATGGTGTAAAGCCTGTGTTATGATTTCCAAGCAACAGACTTTTGAACATCCAAGATTTAACTTTGTTTTTAAACCCAGAATTTATGCAGACTGTTATACATCGAATGTGGTTTATTTGGCAACCTGTGATGCCTGCACTTGTTTTTATGTATGGAAAATTACACAGAAATTAAAGGAGAGAATTTTGCATCACATGATTGAGATCAGAAATATGAAAATGAACAATGCCTTGGCAAAACACATTAGTGAAAATTTCAGACATAAGTTTTCTTTCAAAGTGTTACAACATTTTAGTGATAATTTTAGGGGTGGGAATGTAAATAACTAAGTTGAACAAGATAAGTTAAACTGGATACTAAGGCTACAAGCAGACAAATATCCAAGCATTAATAGCGGTGTTTGTTTGAAACCCACCCTTAAGGGGCACAAATTGAAACACTAATTCTATTGGTTATTGGTTGAAATGTGACTAAAGATGCATTTTATAAGGCTGATGTTTGTTTTTTTATGTATGGATCTGAGGAAGCAGAATATCCGAAAGTGCTTATCCTTTTGTGCTTATAGCTGTGGTAGCCATGCTGTTTTTTTTCTTCTGTTTGCTATTTTGCTATTTTTCCAGCATGGGCTTTAGTTTGCTGATAGGCCTGCTATTTGGTTGTGATACTAAGTTATGCATTACAATCGCACATCACCTATGCAGTCTTATCTGGTTGTTCTGCTCTGCTTCTTCCTCCATACCCAGATCCATAGCTCCAATTATCCCCCACATGGTATCACATATACACAGTAAAGTGAACGTATGCAATGAGTATCACTTTGCATTATAAATAACCATGGTGATGACCACATGTGGCACATACTCTTACCAGTGTGCCCTCCAGTAGTTGCTATACATGCATCAGTTTCCTTTATATGTAACACTATTGTCCTTCATTAAAAGATGACATCATACATTTCAGTTATTTGTCTCCACATGGTATGTAACTGGAGCTGCAAGACACAATTTGGATACCCGTATGGTGTATGTGATGTTCACCATGTACAGCCTGTCCCATATGGTGTGGCTATACAGTCACAGATGAGGACAAATCACATGTTGCTTTTTGTTTATGTGTACATATGGCCTGTCATGACTCAAAGTTCAGACCCAAACCATTCCATGTTGCCTGATCCAGTATATATGGTAGCAGCCTTCATAACCCACACCTGACTGCTCTTTCATTTGTGTCCTTCTGAGCATCTCATGAAGCATTGTGATTTTAATTCTTCAGACATCTGGAGGCCTTGGGATAGATCACTTCCACATAAGGCTGGTAGACCACCAAATTTTGATGTAATCATGTTGTCCAGCATGGTGCATGCAGTGATCATTTTTGCACCATTTTCAGGTTTGTACTGCAGTATACTCCTGGATGTGCCCAGATATTCTAATCTTGCTTTCAGCATACCAGACACTCATTCAATGGTGTTCCACATGACAGGGTGTGCTTTGTTAAGTGCATCCACAGCAAGGGCTCTCAATCGTTTCATGAGCTATGGCTCCAATGGATAACTGCAGTTCCCTGTTGGTATAAATGGTATAAATGCTGCATCACACAGTTTCAGAACATAGAAAAATATTTAATATACAAACATACTTAACAAATAGTGGCCCATCAGGGTTCTCACCCTCTTGGAACATTGCCCATAGGCACACTCTTTCCAGAATGCAGCATCATGTACACTACCGTGAGCTTTTTCACAAGGTTAATAATGTTGCCATCTTCTGAGCACACCACCTGACAAATGAGTAATGGCCATCAGTATCTTTTGAAGTGCAGTTCTGCACCAACTATCTTTGTGGGGAGTGTGCAATTCTGCACCAACTACATAAGGGGTTTTAATTGGTACATGGGTGCATTCCATTGTATTGAAGACACTGGGAAAACTGGCTGTGGTATAGAACTCCATGTCAAGCTAGTACTCCTGTGGTGTATTTGGAAAGCAGATGGATTCATCCACTTTGCTGGATCTGTCTGCCATGAACTGTCATCTTATAAGACTAGCAACTATCAGGGGCACTCCTGGGGTATCATACATATGCCACTGAAATGTCCCAGAGGTCAGTATACCACGGCCCAGATTCACCTTTGTTTCTACTGGGACAGGGTTACCCCACTAGCCAAGTCAACATGTGGGAACACACATTACACTCACAACTTGCACTGGTTCTCTATTTAGTCTATATCTATCTATTATGTCTTGGTCTGAGAATTAGCTTAACTGCAGCCAAGCTTACCACCATGCTGGAAATTGGCAAATGTTAGGACACGGTTGCAGATCATCCATCAAAATGTTACCTGTCAAACCCCAGCCTGCTGTAGTGCATTCACTGTTTTATCCACAATTGCTGGTTATACTGCAAAGTCCACAGAAATATAATAAAAATGTAAGAAATTTCTGTGTTTTGGCAAGATAATGTGGCATCCACTGAATGCTTGCTGAAATCTAATGGCATGTTCTGCCACTAAAAGTTTGTTGCTTTTTATTGTCATCAGTCTGGTCTGTACTATATCCTCGAAAGCTGTAAACAGTGAATGGTAGAATGTTGTAAAACACAGGATAGTCCTTGTAGCTAGCAGTGGACTAACTGCTTAGCCATAAGTACAGTATAAGTGCCAGAGGGGCTGAGCATCCTCACATCAGATGTGGATTTTAAATTAATTAGTTGATTTTTTTTTAATGCATCAGACCTTAGCACATGCCTTTTGTTTTTCACTGGGAGTAGCACAAACAGATTTACACAAATGAAAGTAATACTTTTTTGTGTTTTAGTCAACATAATGGCAACCATTTGAAATGCCAGGACCTGCTAGAGGGAGTCCCAAAATGCAGACACTGAATGGCCAAAAGAACGACATATATATTAAGTCAAAGAGGTCACTTCACAGGATATTCCCTTTTCTCTGAGGTATGGCAATCTCAGAGTTGGTATATATAAGTTTGGGGTTGTGGAGGGCTTACTCCACACATGGGGGGTTCGGGGGGGGGGAGGCTTGGCCCTCCTCCAAAAATAAGTTTAAAGGAGAAGAGCGATTTCAAAATTTTCTCTTCTTCTGTGTTTTTGGTCTTTTTTTCCGGTTTGTTGGCACTTGGCATATTGAGTGCTGACATTTAAATAGGGAGCCCAATATATCACTTGTTTCATCTTCACTGTCTCTAGATGTGTATTAAGCTTGCTGAAATAGCACTGAGAATATATTAGTGAGTGGTCTGGTGGATGTAGTTCAGTGTCTGCTGACATCAATGGATGTATGAACCTGACCACAGTCATTAGAAACGAAGGCCAGTTTCAGTGTGGCTCATTATTTGCCTTGTTTATCACTAAGCTTAAAAAATGTGACTAAAACTCTGAAAGAAATGTGACCATATAACTCTGTAATAAAAGCTTGCTGTCATTTATGTAATTCTCACAATGTGATGAGATGTATGAAATTGTGCTTAGGTATCCTGCTCATTTCTGAAAAGATTCATAGGGCCAGTTTACTTCCATGGTATACAAAGAATAAATAAAGTAAAATTATTTGAAGTCAGTGCATATGAAGAACATCTTTGAGACACTATGAGAAATCATTTGATATGATTCAGAGTAGTGTGAGCTGATAAAATATTATAAATGTTATATATTCAATAAATACATTGTAAATAGTCAATGCTCATTGGATACATTTTTAGTTATAAAGGTTATTTCAGAACATAGGCAGGAGATGTTTTCATGCATGTCAGATGAAAGCCACCTGAGTATAACCTGCCTTAATATATAACTATGGCCAATAGCTGGAGAAGAAAAATGTTTTTTATGGAATCATTACTGTTTCCAAGAAGTGAATTTTTTCCACATCCAAAGTTTCACTTTGTACCCGTCAGCAGTATATCCTCTCCTGTCCATTCTATCTATCCTTTGTATTTGATTTTATCCACTGCTGTCTAATGTAATTAATTCATGGACACATGTCTCCGGATTCAGCAAGCAGCTGTGCAGGAATAAGTTATTCCTATATGGCAGGGATCATTCCTGTTCAGCATGGCAGTGTGCCATGCATATGTATGAAGGTGCGCTGCCGTACTCTAAAACAGACATGGTTCCATGTACGAGTGTACGGGTTGTGTCTGAGAGCAGAGCTGTCAGAATACACACACCCCCTGCAGTCCAGAATTGCCTTTCGGCAATTTAAAATAAGCGAGAATGCTTGTAACACCCCCAACCCATCAGGATAAGAAATCTGGTCAGAGCCATAAGGGGCAATTGTCCCTACCAAGGCAAAAGTTGATAGAATAACACACTTAGCATAAGCACATAGCGCACACCTCCCAGCCCGTCAGAGAAAGGAATGTAGACAAAGCCAAAAAGGACAATCGTCCCACAAAGCAGAAAGTTGATAGAATAACAGGTTCAGCATTAGCAGGGATATTCTGAAGGGTACAAATACAAAAACACAACAAATATTTTTTTTTTTTTTTTTTTTTATAAATGAGATAAAGTTTAAGCATAGCTGCACAGGTGTGCCTGTTGCTTAGCTATGCTTAGTCCAGCATAAACAGCACAAGAAGTTATACAGCAAAAGACATCATAGATAAACAGTACTGTAATAGTTTCGTGGTTAGAGTGTACATTTGGTAAACAACCATTCTGGGTTTGATCCCCACTATTATCAAGTTGCATTTTACATTTGAAAGCAGTGCATAAACATTTTTTTTTCATAATTAGCTACTAAATAACATGTATTTGTTAACCAGAGTACTGTAGTAGGTCCAGATGTAAGGTGTCAGTTTACTAAAGTTGTGAAATCCCCATATAAACACAGGTGCCCCATATCGTATAGTCACACATGAATAAATGTAAGGAAAGCACATTGGGGGATGTCAGGGACAGTAAACAAATTTATAATATTTAATGAATGATGAATCAATCCAATACAGCAGATAGTCTATAAAATAAAAAATAAGCAATGCTAAGCATTGCACAGCTCTGCTAACCAGGTGTAAGCATTGTGTAAATATGACTGCTAAGCAATGAGTAGCCCAGCTAAGTGGATTTACCCATTGTTAAGCAGTGCTGAACCTGTCCTTTTAAACACTGCCAACCTTAGCTAAGCAGGTTTGCCCGTAGCTTAGCTTAGCTCAGTATATTCAAAAACCATCCAATCACGGCAAGGGGTAGGAAATCTGCCATATTTAAACCCCACAGGCAGGAATACAGCTGATAACTGGTTGCAGCTTCCCACTGTAGGCAGTATGGCAGGTATTGGAGAAGGCATCCACTTCTGGGCACAGCGCTGGGGCATACAGGATTCCAAGGTCATGGTAGGACTCCTGGTAAATAACCATGATGAGCGACTGCTGCAGGGCCAGTACAGGGCTCTCAATATTAAGCGGTAGCCTGGGACCATCTCACCCATGATCTCACCAGTGCCACTGGTATGCCTCGGACTAGCGAGTAGGTCCGGCACCACTATGCCGACTTGAAGCGGAGAAAGAGGGAGCTCTTGGGCGAGTGGGTCCAAGAAGCAAGGCAGAGGGGTGATGTCCCAGCAATGTGTAAGTATTCAAATCAATAACTGTTTACCAAAGTCCAGCCTGTGTATGTGATGGATAGGTATGGCTAAATATTTCTCTATTCCCTTTACAGCTGCAGCTGAATGGGCTTTGAATCAGGAAGCCCATGTCAGTAGGCTGCAAAGGCTGCTTTGTGAGGCTGGTGAGTAACAATCCTGCTTGTAGTAGTCCTACCAAATAAATATAAAGTAGTAGAAAGTCACCTGGCAGTATAAAAACTGTGTATGGGTTGAACTGAATAAACCAGACAATATGACAGTAATAGTCCCATATAGGTGATATTGCAATAAAACTGTAACTGCCTGGCAATAAAGTTCTAAATCCTGGACTGGTTGTGTTTACTCTGGTATTGTATGGCATTTAGTGTTGCAGTCTCTGAATAGTAATGTTGTGTTAACCACATAAAAAATATGTCTAGGAATGTCTGTATAAGATTGTTGTAAGTACAAGGTCTGATTGTACAACCAAGAGAGACTTAAACAGAAAACACTGAAAGAACAGACAGCAGTTTCTAAATAGCTCACACTGATGAAGCTCAGATTGTTGTGTTTTTAGCACACACAGCCATGGTGTGAATCCTGGGAGTGGTAGTAAGCTGTATGCATACTCATACCTCTCAACTGTACATATTTTCGCAGAATGTCAAGATAATTGACTCATTTTTTGGCCTGTTCCTCTCTCTCCCTGGCAAATTACTGGGATGATCTCAGAATTGTAGTCACTAAATAATGAGGTACATTTGATTTTCAGACCTCAAAGCCTTCAGAAAATGTATATTAAAACAAATCCTGTTACTCTAGCAACTCTCCAAGTTTATGAGCAATATTCAAAATATGTCCCTATTTGTACCCCCATGTTGTCAAGCTTTGTCCAGAGTGTGTGCATTAAGAGATTGAGAAGTATGTGCATAATATTAACTAGGAATCTGGGAATATGTGTAGAAACAGTCAGATAGTGTTAACAAACATTCTCCCCACAGGTCTGTCAGATAAGAAAACTGTAACTGCCTGGCAATAAAGTTTTAAATCCTGGACTGGTAGTGTTTACTCTGGTATTGTATGGCCTGACATGTAGCATTCACAAACATCTGCTGTCAGAATAGTACTGTTGTGTCAACCACTGTTTATCACACTGTGCTACATAACAATATATGTCTAGGAATGTCTGTATAAGACTTGTAATTACAAGGTCAGATTGTACAACCAAGAGAGAGACTTAGGCAGAAAACACTGAAGTAACAAACAGCTGTGTCAAAATAGCTCCCTCTGATGAAACAGAAATTGTTGTATTTTTAGCAGACACAGCCATAGTTCGAATCCTGGAAGTGCTAGTAAGCTGTATGCATAATCATACCTCTCAACTGTACAGATTTTCCCAGAATGTCCAGATATTTGGCTCATATTTTTGGCCTGTTCCTCTTTTTTTCTGTCAAATCAGTGGAATGATCTCAGGATTGTAGTCACCAAATAATGACATACATTTGAGTGTCAGACTTCAAATCCTTCAGAAAATGTATATTAAAACAAATCCTGTTACTCTAGCAACTGTCTAAAAGTTTATGAGC
>NC_056729.1:706281270-706296270 GCF_019279795.1 Protopterus annectens
TAGCAGTATTCAATGCATATAACAGCAATACTCACACACTGTCCCTAGGTCTGTAACCTTATGCAAACATGTAATTGGCCTGTGTCCACAAGTTCTGTTGTAAGAGGTATAGCTGCCTGCTGTTTGTCACACCGTTGCCCACACACAGGAAGAATATCTTCCATACAGGAAAGGTAAAGGGACAAAGTCCACACTGTCACTGCATGCAACAAAATAAAATCTGTACTGCTACTGATTGTTGCATTGCCATGACACTGATATGTGTACTACAGTAGGCATGCTTATCACGTAGCAATTAGAGAAGTGTACAACTGTGTGATGACCCACTGTCCATGCCTACCACTAACAGCTATATCAACACCCATATACACTGGATATCAAAGTGTACACATCCCTGTTGGAATGTCAGGTCTCTGTGATGTATGCCAATGAGACCACAGGATGTCATGTCAAAACATTTCTCACTTCAAATGTGACCCATAACCTGTAAAATTCCATTTAAAAAGAAGCAAAGCTGTTTCATGGAAGGCAACCATTGCCAAGTGAAGATGTGATATGAAGTCAGAGTACAAACCAAGACAAATGGATACTGTAATCATCTCAACAGGTGTTTACACAGCATACCAGTTTAAGGGTGTGCACACACAATCAACTGGCTTACTGTACTATTACTTCCCATATTCTGGAGCCACAGGTTCATAACCCAGAGACTGCCCATGCTATGGAATAGGCTTCCCATACATGTTAAGCAGAGCACCTTACTGGCCCTCTTCAACAGAAATCTTGGTGAGTGGATGGGAAAGAGAAAATTCACCACAGGGATCACTCCAGTGGGTTTACTCAACAGATGCACTGGGAACTAAGGTTGGGTTGTAAAATGCCTGGGTAATCCCATGGGCTAGGCTTGTTAAGGCTCCAGGGCCATTGGCCTAGTACACACCTATGAACATATGAACCTATATGTTTCCACAGGACAGGTTGTTGTGTTCCCTATTGAACTGAGTAGGCTATAAGACACATCACAGGTGTGGATTGTGTTGACATGTGCTTTTGTGGGGTCATGTTCGAATTACACAAGTACAATGCATTGTAACAGGGTGTGTACACTTCATATCCACTGTAGCTATATGGAATCAGCAGTACTTTACCTGTACAACCATCCTCCACCAACGATAGAGTAATGGCCCCTGGTGGACACCACCAAGACACGAAGCACATAATAGGTTGCTATAGTGGCTGTACAGGGACATATAGTTGCAGACCACAACTTGGAAGCAAGTGCACATCTATCTGAGCAAGCATGTAGACTCACTTGTGACATCCTGTAAGGCTGACTATGATTAAAAATCAGACATATGCAAACCACGAAGGCCAGTTGCAACCATGTCTATGCATATGTACGCAGTCTCAGAGCCAGTAACATAAGTCAACCTGTACTTGGGGTAAACCACACCTCATACACACATGCCATGGATACAGGCAACCTACATCAGACAGGATAGGTGGGAACAGTCCCACCCTGTCCACAACAGTAGTACAGGGGGATATGCACATCACCCACACTCCTGCCCACATCAGTGGTAAGCATGGACATAATGCTGACTGATGACAACAACAGCAAGTCTCCATGGGGCATGAGAACATCACAGTTTGCCTCCTACAGGCATGTGCTCACAGTCCCATCACACACTACAATCAAGCACACTCATGGCACCATCCACACACCATCCACATGGAAGATGGCTACTGTCATCCCTCTGCACAGAAAGAAATGGTGTGTAGTGGATTATGCCATTAAGTGTCCAACATTGGGGGAACTGGACAGGTCAGGGCTAGGAGTGTAAAGCAAGAGGTACAAGCCATGATAGTTTACAGTTTTATGGTATAGTCCGGATTATTTGCAAGTAATACCCACTGTTGATGTGCATGTGGATAACTGTATGAGGTCCTCTGACCTTTTTTCCTGTTTATGTCTTCCAGGTACAGTGTCCCAGGAATGCCTGCCTGCATGGACACTCCTGGAAAATGATGCTATTATCCAGTTCCTCATAGTCCATCATGCCATCCTCTTTGGGAGTATTGTGGAGGTGGGTGCCACCCACACAATTGATGAGGAACATGCAGGTAAGGCTCCAGGGCACATTAGTAGACCACTGTTGCTTATCCATTTTCATCTGTAAAGTATGTACATGCATATGTCAGATAAGATAGTCTGTTGCTGCAGTGTAGTAATGAACAAATGTGCATAATCTCTAGTATTGTGGGTGTGTACTGTTGATGTGCTGAAATGCTGCTCCCACCCTGTACTAATGCTACAGGTCTGGCTACTGACATTACATCTCTCACACATCTATATAGATCCCTCTCGTATACAACTGAGGCAGCAGCCTGTAGCTGGTGAGTATGGAGTTGTTTGGTTCAGGTTTGCCAATACACCAGCCATGTTATGGCCATGCTGTTTGCCATGCACACCTTTAACACACCTACCCATAATGCATGCTATACATGTTCACTTATTATCATGGGCACCGGAACCATAGATTGACGGGCAGGGGAGCCCCTCCCCACTTTTTTGCAGACTCTGTCCCATTATTTTTGTTTTCTGCACCTTCCAACTGCCGCAATGACATCATTTTGTGAGTGCTGCCATATGACATCAGCATGTATGTCCATTTTGTGAGCGGGAATGGCAAGGATTAGCTGCTGATGTTTGCGAGCAGTTTCAGAAGCTGCTGCTACCTAATGGAAAGGGATTTATCGTCTGGACTGTGATTGCAGAGTGGAACAGGAAGGATATACTTTCAGAAGCTGAATACTGCCAGACCAGAGTGAGTAAGGTGTGTGTGTGTGTGTGTGTGTGTGTGTGTGTGTGTGTGTGTGTGTGTGTGTGTGTGTGTGTGTGTGTGTGTGTGTGTGTTTGCGTGTGTGTGAAAATGCCCCTTAAATTAGATATACTAACTCAGTCCTAGTACAGCTAAATCAATGCTGTTGCATAGATGGAAACTGCAGTGCTTTTAATTTTAGATAGGAAAAGGAGTCTGTGAATTCAGTATCGGAGAACTGAACTGAACACATTTAAAACTTATCCAGTTTATACTCAACTAGGTGTAGGGTAACAGCAGACAATTTAATTTACAATGGAATTTAAATTCCTGAAGTTATTGCAGAATGATATAGTCCCATCAGTACTGTTGGGTTTATCCACTTATTGTCGGACCCTTCGGTTACCTCATGGGCCTTTTTTTTTACATTACTGTGTTGAAAGCACTCACATGCTTGGCCTCACGAGTACCCTAATTGGCTGTGTCCTGCCTTTGTTGTAGTGTGTAGCTCATTCTGATGATAATATATATTATCGATTTTTTTTTCAAACCAAAAGACACCAGCTTTGTAGTGTGTGTCAGATCCGAATTATCAACCAAACAATCCTTTGAGAAACCTCAGTTCTTTAGTTTAAAGGCCCACATGTTAAAATGTAATCTATATGGAGTTTGCATGTTCTATGTCTTCCTAAATGTTTTCTAGGTACTCCAGTTTTTTTCTCCATTGTCCAAAACCATGCTGGTTGATTGGCTTGGCTTCGCTTCACTTGTCCACATGTATGGTATTTACCTTTCCTGTAGTGGTCCAAGTTGCTGCTGATTAGGGTCTGTTGAAAATAAATCTCTACTAATCACTGGCAAGGTCCAGATACAACTGAAAATCTCCAGAAGGTCTGAAGTTACCTTACGACCTACTCTTCAACATTTGTATGTACATTTTAGCCAGGATACAGGAAAAATGCAAAGGGAGGAGGAAATTAACACAGTAATATAACAAAGAACTAGCAGTAAAGGAAACATCTTAAAAGCAATGGTCATTAACTGTGTGAAACAGGTACATAGTGTAATGAAACTGAATTTACCCAAGGTATATGTATAAGTAATTCCTTGTTTATATACATCAGTGTTTCCATATTTACCACCATTTTACAGGTAGGATTTGTTCTACTGAGTCTCTTTACATCTTCTCATTAGATAATAGGCTACCCATACTCTAGCAGCAGTACCAGTGTTTCTCTAGCTTGTTGTGTCAACTACTACTGTTTGTCTGTGAAGACTTTAAGTATTTTCACATATTTCTTTGGCAGTTCAGTGGTTCTTACCCCTGTCATCAGTAAGGTAATCTTTGGTTTAATCTTCCTTCAGTCTGTTTTATACTTAAGGAATTGTTACCACACTTGATTTCCAGTCCTAACATTTCTACTCCTTGGTCACTTATGCCATATTGTATTCACTGTGCTGTTGTCATGCCCACCTCTAATGTAGACTTTTCTCCTATACTGCAGATAAAATACCAGGGTAATCCTATGGGCTAGGCTTGTAAAGGGTGCAGGGCCATTAACCTAGTACATGCCTATGAACCTATGAACAGGATACATCTGGTGGCTAGAGGCACTCGGGCTCAAACCCTGTACCTTGGGTACAGGAAAAAAAGAGCCTAAAGTCCCTAGCCACCATCACTTGTGAATGTATGCCTCACATTTTTGTTCTGTTCCTCTGGTTTGCAGGAGTGGTAAAACAAAACCTTTTATTCTAGCAATTTTCTAAGGTTATAAAATCAGTATTTGAAATGTGTCCCTATTGTGGGTCTGTATTCCCCCATTATTGGCTTTGTTCAGAATTTCTGTGCTAAGAGGTTAAGAGCTATGGTGACTGAGAAGTGAGAACTGAATTCACTAAATTATATTATGATAGCCATTTAAGTTTGTCTTCCTGTCTTTCCAGAAACTGCTGGTTTAGCTTAGTGGTATGCTGTTCTGACCCTATTGTATAGGGTTCTGGGTTTGAGACTTGGCAGTGAAATGCATGGTGGTAACGTAGCATTTTATGCAAGCAACTTTCCAAAATTATACACGCAATGTTTAAAATGTTTCTCTGGGTTTTGGACTTTTGCTCCCCCCACAATTGAAAATAAGTTCAAGAAGCTGTGCAACATGCCTATGGCTTACACTCTGCTGTGACTCTGTATTTATATATTGTGTTGGTCCTTTGTGTGTGTGTGTGTGGGAGGGGAGGTAATGTTTGCACTTAAGATGCCAACCAGTATATTGGCAGTATTTGTTGTCTCAGTCTGGGAGGTTCCATTGTCTAGTAGCTCAGAACAAATCTTGCTATTGCCATGGAGATTCTTAACATAACTGTATGAGACTTTGTGGTTGTCTACACTATGTGCTCCAATTCTGTTTTCACAGCTAACTTTGTAGTATTTGATGAGGGCTCTCAACCTTCAGCTGAGGCTGATAAGGGTGGATTTCCAGTCTTGGGACTTCACATTGTTCCATATCGGTTCCCTCCATCTGTTGTACAGTGTCTGTATGGCAGGGGACCACCAGATCAGATTACTTTTATTGGAGGTGAGGATCCTGGTTGTAGTGGGTATGGCAGTACCCATGCATTTGTGTACATGTTCATAGTGTTTATTGTTGTTTGATTCAGCTATCATGCACCTAGTCTCCATTTGCATGGTTGCCGTGAGGTTAGCCACCTCTGTTGTTATGAAGCCATATTCAACACTGGAAACATTTTTCATTCTGGTTACCTATGCAGAGGGGTGTGGGAGGGTTATAGATTTCCAAAGGTGACTAATTTGTGCTCAGATATAACAAGGTGGAGTTGTCTATTGGTGTCAAGCAATAGTCTCCCATGTTAGGAAGGACCAGGTCAATGTGATGGGCATGTGCATTGGTACATGAGTTGCTTTCCCAGTTAATGGTGGGGTAGTTCAAGTCAACCAGAATGTGAGTTTTAGGTTGGACAATATTATCCTCTAGGGTATTTA
Source organism: Protopterus annectens (assembly GCF_019279795.1). Taxonomy (NCBI): domain Eukaryota; kingdom Metazoa; phylum Chordata; order Ceratodontiformes; family Protopteridae; genus Protopterus; species Protopterus annectens. The sequence continues at coordinate 706,287,091 of NC_056729.1, forward strand.
GGGACATGGAGTGTGAGTGTTGGGACATGTTTGGGGACCTATAGCAGGCTACGACCTGAACCACTATTCTACCCAATGTTAGCTATGCCTGCAGGATCTGTAATGCCTAAGTTGGTCAGCACTCTGGAGGTGTGTGGCTCCTTAATGAATATGTAAACACCACCACTTTTGGAGCTTCAGTCACAGTTTTGCAGCCAAGAGATGTGGAATGGGTAATAGGCTGGTAGTGCAGGGGTGATTCCTGCTGCCTTTAACCAAGTCTCTGTTACAGCACAGATGTCATAGTTCCCCATTTTATGGAATATGTCCAGTGAGTACATTTTCAGATGTAGACATCTAGTGTGCAGCAGCATGACCCTCAGATTGCATGTGTTTGTAGCTGTCATAGATTTCTGTATAAAACACTCAACGAATGAGGAGCCACCAAGCTGGACAAACGATTCCTTAGGTCATGCACCAAACCACTACTTTATTACTTAAAAAAATAAAAAACAAGTAATCCACATAAATCATGCAAGCGCTTTTGTTTAAGCTTTGTTGAACTTCATCAGACAATTTGAAAATAATGACATAATTTCCTTTTACAAAATCTAATTCATTTCAATTAAAACATAATTCAATTAAGACAATTAATTAATTAGCTCATATTGCTGCTGTTACTAGTATGCTTATTCAAATGCTTAAATAAAATGTGCATTTTACATAACTGTTATCAAAAGGGGACATTCAGAGACTAAATACCACTTGTATGAAATATACATATATATACTTTTTATAAATGTAATTTAAACTACATGAATAGGTAAAGGAATAGCTAAATAAATAAATAAATAGATCATTAGTTATTGCTATACATCTTTGTATATATTAATACCATATGATCAACTTATTCTATGGTGAATGTATTAAAACATAAAATCTTTTTTTAACCAATATTTTAAAATTCTTTATTAGAAAACTTTATAAAAACATTTAATCAAATGTAAATTTATTTTACCTGCTTTTAATAAAATCTTTTTTTAACCAATATTTTAAAATTATTTATTAGAAAACTTTATAAAAACATTTAATCAAATGTAAATTTATTTTACCTGCTTAATACCTAATTTCTATAAGCACTATTGAGTACAGTTTAACTCATACAATTTTGTTTCTTTGTAGTGCTTTCAATTTCAGTACTGGGGTGATTGAGCTGCACTCATTTATTCCAAGCAACGTATCTGCTTGTGTTCTTATTTGCCATTGCAACTCTTTAAGTTATAAATAAAGGCACCAAGGTCTCTTATCCTCTATTTTTACCTGGTCTATCACTATAAAAGAAAGCTGATGGTTGCTATATTCACTGATATGCTTTGCCAGTGCATTATTAAGTTTATTTTTCTTTATAGCATATTCATGCTCATAAATTCTTTCAGTTAAATGTCTTTCTGTTTTCCAATGTAGAAAATTGGGCATGAATTGCATGTAGCCAGGTAAACAACAGCTTTTGATTTACAATTATATTTTCCATGTAAACAGAACTTCCTGTTTCTAACATAGAAACTTTCACTTACTTTAATTTGATGACACCAATGACAGGTTCCTCATTTAGCCATACCTATATTTGTATAATTGGGTGAATCTTGTCCATATTTTAACATTTCTTTAAAGCTTCTGCCTTTCCTATAGCCTATTGTGGGGTTGTCACTAATCTGATTTCTACAATGAGGGTCTTCGAGCAATATAGTCCAATTGTCTACTAGTATGTCCCTCATCAGATTATGCTCTTGAGTGAAAGTGAGCACTAAAGCTCTCAAATAGTTAATCTCTTTCTTTAATTTACTTATTACGTCATTTTTTTGAGAAACATCACTAATATCACTTGGATTGCTCAAACTATGTACTGAAAATTTGTTTATTTAATATAGGTTTAAAATGTCCATTCAGTCTGTTAGTGGTGCTTTCCTGTATGATAGTATCAACTTATACTTCTGGGTAACACCTATTAAAAAAACATATCTCTTAAAAAATTAACTTCTTCAAATTGATCAAACTTGGTCACCCTCTGAGCTGCTCTCACTAATTGTCCTTTAACAAAAGACTTTTTTTGATGTTCTGGATGGCAACTGCTATAATGCAAGAAACAGTTGGAATAAGACTCTTTTCTGTGAATCGGTGCTATATAAGCTTGATTAAAAGTATCTTTCATAAGATGTACATCCAGATAATTCATGTATTCACTATTAATGTTCCATGTAAATTTCAGGAAATCTGTAGTAGTATTGATATATTTTAAGAATTCTTTCTACATATCTAATCTACCATTCCAAATAATACTAATATCATCCTGAAACCTATGGTATGATTTAATAAAAGTGTTAAATTCACTATTGAATACAGAATTCTTTTCCCAGAAAGCCATCATTAAATTCGCATAGGCACCCCTACATGGTGACCCGATGGCTATGCCTTTTTTCTGCAAAAAATATCTTTTGTTAAAAGTTATAAAATTATTACTCAATACTATCTCTAAAAGTTCCATAACTAAATTAATTAACTCATGTGCCATATGATGATGCAGCAAAATTTCATTGACCCATTCTAGTCCTATAGTTTGTGGAATCACAGTGTATAAATCACATACGTCTATGGATCTACATTCAAACTGTGTATCTGTTTTATCTTTTAATTAAACATATCTAGGCGCTTTAATTCATGTTCGCACATCTTCTCATATACAATTAATTTAGAATGTAAAGAAGGGCTGTAGATGCTACTGATGTTAAATTTATTATTCACATTATATAAACCATCTTGATATAATAAGCTAAAAGTAATATTCCTTAAAAACATTTTGATGTCAGTCATAGTGCCAGTAAAATCAAAAGACCTAGCAGGACACGAACCAGAGGGTGCCATACAGCTGGATGATGAAACAGGAAGGACCGAAGGGTCGATTGGAAAGTTAACTGCACTCATAATGCAACTATCCCAAACAGTGGATAGTTTGCATGACTGAATCAATGTTTCTGGGTCTAATTCTGTCAATAATGGTGTGAATGCACTTTTAGAGATAGCACCACATTCGATTTCAATGCCACACTGTTTTGTTTGGGGAATTCCAACCCCCCTGCTCATAATGCTGCTGTTGCATCCAACCAACAGTCTCAAACAGAAGTCCACGGACACCAGGGAATATGTACACACAGTTCAGGGCAGAATCCTGTTAACAACAATGGATATAGAAGGGAAGTACCTGTCCTCAACAAATGGTTGGAATCAGCGTTCACTTTTTCAAGTGAAAAGACACAAGGTACAAATAATATAGAACAGAAATTAAATGACTTTGATACTAAATTGCTTAAATGTAGAAAACTGCAGTTAGAAAATGCATATCTTAGAGAATGCATTAAGCTGAACATAATTCAAAGGGATTGCGCTTTTGGCGCTACCCCATGGGCTTAGTCAACAATTCACCCTTACACATGGAATTAATGCACCTATTTGATAAAACTGGAAAAAAACTGTTAAACATTATGATGAAATATAATCAAATGGACATAGAAGCTTTTATGAATGAACTCAGTACATTAGATAGGGACATCAAAGATGACATCACATATGAAAACACAAAGTATGAATTGTTACGAATATACAATAGCATTGATCAACTGATTTTGAAACTAAAAGGTGGCAAAATGCATAAATTAGAAAGAGATTTGAACCAATATGCCAATGGGATAGCATACCCGAAGCCCTTTGGAAGCCAAAGGAAATACAGGTACAATAATAATACAGACAATAACAATACTGATTATATTGTGGTAAGATAAACTGTTCAGCAAGGTGATTTTGCTTATGACCAGAATTTCCTGAGCTCAGAAGATCAGAGAGACTAAAAAATAAAAATCCCTACTTTTATAATCAAGCGGCAGGGTTTCAATGAGCCAGGCCAAAAAACAAGCAATGGAGGACATAAATAATAGCCTCACCCTCACAGATGATCCATTTGTTGAAGAACAACCTAAAAATATGTTATGTGAATATGATAAACATGTTATAGTGAATACTAGAGGTGATTTTAAGGTTTTTAATGTTTCTTAAATTCATGTAGATGAACAAATTGTAAATATTTTAGCCAAAGGATATACTTTTGTTCCAGCTAGGTCTTTTGATTTTACTGGCACTATGATTGACATCAAAATGTTTTAAGGAATATTAATTTTAGCTTATTAAATCAAGATGGTTTATATAATGTGAATAATAAATTTAACATCAGTAGCATCTACAACTCTCCTTTACATCATAAATTCATTGTATATGAGAAGATGTTTGAACATGAACTAAAGCGCCTAGATATGTTTAATAAAAAGAGAAAACATATACAAAATTTGAATGCAGATGAACAGAGTATTTTGAAAGATTTAACTAATGAGAAAGTAAGAATTATGAAACCCGATAAATAAGGGGGAGAATGGATGAATGAGCTAAACATTGCATACAAAAAGATTCATGGACAAATAAACAACATTTTTTTTAGAAAAACACATTGATGTAGACTTATATAATTATCTTAACATCACATCTCCCAGAATACTGGTGTTCTTTGGCACCCCTAAAATTCATAAAAATATACATGATCCCCCCATGTGCCCATTAGTTGATGGAACAGATTCTATCACTTCAGCATGTGCAAAATACATGGATTATGAATTAAAAAAGATCTTTGGAAAAGAAATACAAATTTGCAAAGATTCCTGGACTTTTTTAGAGCACATGAATGAGGTTGAGTTTGGTCATAATGACATTCTAGTCACCACAGATGTATGTGATTTATACACTGTGATTTCACAAACTATAGGGCTAGATTGGGTCAATGAAATGTTGTTGCATCATCATATGGTACATGAGTTAACTAATTTAGTTATGGAACTTTTAGAGATAGTATTGAGTAATAATTTTATAACTTTTAACAAGAGATATTTTTTGCAGAAAAAAGGCATAGCCATAGGGTCACCATGTGGGGGTGCCTATGCGAATTTAGTAATGGCTTTCTGGGAAAAGAATTATATATTCAATAGTGAATTTGACACTTTTATTAAATTGTACCATAAGTTTCAGGATGATATTGGTATTATTTGGAATGGTAGATTAGATATGTTGAAAGAATTCTTAAAATATATCAATACTACTACAGATTTCCTGAAATTTACATGGAACATTAATAGTGAATACAGGAATTATCTGGATTTACACCTTATGAAAGATACTTCTAATCAAGATTATATTGCATTGATTCACAGAAAAGAGTCTTATTCCAACTGTTTCTTGCATTATAGTAGTTGCCATCCAGAACATCAAAAAAAGTCTGTTGTTAAAGGACAATTAGTGAGAGCAGCTCGGATGGTGACCAAGTTTGATTAATTTGAATAAGAAGTTAATTTTTAAGAGATATGTTTCTTAATAGGTGTTACCCAGAAGTATTAGTTGATACTCTCATACAGGAAGGCACCACTAACAGATTGAAAGGACATCTGAAACCTATATTAAATAAACAAATTTCAGTACATAGTTCGAGCAGTCCAAGTGATATTAGTGATGTTTCTCAAAACAATGACGTAATAAGTAAATTAAAGAAAGAGATTAACTATTGAAGAGCTTTAGTGCTCACTTTCACTCAAGAGCATAATCTGATGAGGGACATACTACTAGACAATTGGACCATATTGCTCAAAGACCGTCATTGTAGAAATCAGATCAGTGACAAACCCACAGTAGTTTATAGGAAAGGCAGAAGCTTTAAAAAAAATTTAAAATATGGAAAAGATTCACCCAATTATACAAATATATGTAGGGCTAAATGTGGAGCCTGTCATTGGTGTCATAAAATTAAAATAAGTGAAAGTTTCTATGTTAGAAAGAGGAAGTTCTATTTACATGGAAAATATAATTGTAAATCAAAAGCTGTTGTTTACCTGGCTACATGCAATTCATGCCCAATTTTCTACATTGGAAAAACAGAAAGACATTTAGCTCAAAGAATTTATGAGCATGAATATGCTATAAAGAAAAATAAACTTAATAATGCACTGGCAAAGCATATCAGTGAATATAGCAACCATCAGCTTTCTTTTATAGTGATAGACCAGGTGAAAATAGAGGATAAGAGACCTTGGGGCCTTTATTTATAACTTAAAGAATTGCAATGGCAAATAAGAACACAAGCAGATACGTGGCCTGGAATAAATGAGTGCAGCTCAATCACCCCAGTACTGAAATTGAAAGCACTACAAAGAAACAAAATTGTATGAGTTAAACTGTACTCAATAGTGCTTATAGAAATTAGGTATTAAGCAGGTAAAATAAATTTACATTTGATTAAATGTTTTTATAAAGTTTTCTAATAAAGAATTTTAAAATATTGGTTAAAAAAAGATTTTATTAAAAGCAGGTAAAATAAATTTACATTTGATTAAATGTTTTTATAAAGTTTTCTAATAAAGAATTTTAAAATATTGGTTAAAAAAGATTTTATGTTTTAATACATTCACCATAGAATAAGTTGATCATATGGTATTAATATATACAAAGATTTATAGCAATAACTAATGATCTATTTATTTATTTATTTAGCTATTCCTTTACCTATTCATGTAGTTTAAATTACATTTATAAAAAGTATATATATGTATATTTCATACAAGTGGTATTTAGTCTCTGAATGTCCCCTTTTGATAACAGTTATGTAAAATGCACATTTTATTTAAGCATTTGAATAAGCATACTAGTAACAGCAGCAATATGAGCTAATTAATTAATTGTCTTAATTGAATTATGTTTTAATTGAAATGAATTAGACTGTAGAAAAGGAAATTATGTCACTATTTTCAAATTGTCTGATAAAGTTTAATAAAGCTTAAACGAAACCACTTACATGATTTATGTGGATTACTTGTTTTTCTTTCTTTCTTTTTCTAAGTAATAAAGTAGTGGTTTGGTGCACGATCTAAGGAATCATTTGTCCAGCTTGGTGGCTCCTCATTCATTGAGTGTTTTCTACAGTTGTTTGTGTATTTTCTACTTTTGTTAGTATAGATTTCTGTATATTTATGTATACATATACATATATTTATATATATATATATATATATATATATATATATATATATATATATAGATACATTTATTCACCTTTCTATATATATATATATATATATATATATATATATATATATATATGCATATATGTGGATATACATGTTGATGTATATTTCTCTCTCTCTCTCTCTTTATATATATATATATATATATATATATATATCTGTATATGTATTACGTATAGATTTGCCCACATATCTGTATTTTTATACATATATTCATGTTGGCAAGGAGCTCCTACATTGCTCTAAGTGGGGCCTCTCTGACTGGCCCCCCCACCAGTAGCAGGACAGTCCCTTGCCACCGCAGCAGCCCGTTGCTGTGCACGCCGAATCATGTCAGTTGCTCTATGCTTGACCTGTTCGTACATGCAGCCATGGTTCCCCAAGGTGTTCACTCTCTGTGTGAGGACTTCTCAGAGGGCTGTCCTCTCCTGCTGATGTTGGTGACCCTGACTGAAGAGGATGTGGTAGTGTTCCAGGATGGCCTCATTTATGGCTGCTGTCTCTTGGACATCATTGGCTGGAAGCCTCTGTATCACACTTGAAAGACATAAACAGGGAAAAACACATCACAGGACATCAGACATTGTCCATAGTTCTTTACAGAGACAGCTCACTAGTAATGAGTATCAGTAGCAACAACATTACATCAAATAATACTCCAGTACCTAGCAGAATTGTATGGACATGCAAAGCATTATGTGTAAATAGGCAGTTTGTACCTGATTAATTGTGAGGATAGGAGTGCATGTGGTGTGCATATCATTCTATACTGATGTTGACCCAGGGGGGTGATGTTTGTCCTAAACATGTCCAAAGCTGGTCATCTGTAGCTATGATGTGTGTCTGTGTGCTGTGGCTGACCTCCATTGCAGGGTGAGTTGGATAGTTGCCTGTGAGACCACAGACATATGTGGAGATGGCCTTCCAATTGCCATCAGTGGATGTGTCCAGTTTGTACTCATACTCAGCATTACATTAATGCACCTGTGACCTACTATGCTCAATCAGACACAGGTTGACATGCTGCCCAGTTGGTGACTGCTCCTATACATGTGGTGGTGGAATAAAGAAGTACAGGGGAGTATGCAGAGAATGGTGTTGGCAAAGGAGAAGCAAGATTGACAGACAGATGTAGAGAGTAGACATGAGTATAAAGAGATGGGGTGCATGGCAAAGAAAGTGTTGGACATGGCTATGGATGTGGAGTCTGACATACAGATATGGTGTCTGGGTTTGTATGTAATGTTGGACAGCACGGATGTTGTATAGGTCCTGTAGCTATTGGCTAGACAAAGGTGCATAGCTAGGAAGGATGTGCAGCACAAAAGGGTGATAAAGGAATATGCCTGAAATATACAGGCTAGGAGTGTGTTTAGGATATATGGAAACATCACTTTGAAGGCCTGTTCCATGAGGAAAATGGGGGAGGGTGGGAAGATTGGCTGAGGTGGGCATGGTTAATCAGGAGGTGCAACAGATTATCAAGGAGAAGGTAAGGATAGCTATGAGGGGTTTTAACAGTGGAAAGGCTGTGGTTCCAGGTGACATACCTGTGGATGCCTGGAGGTGTTTCTGAGACCTGGCAGTGGCATTTTTAACTGGATTGTTTACTGTAATCTTGGAAAGTGAGAGGATATGTGAGATGTTGGGGAATATGTATGGGTACTGCTTATCTGAATAAGGGTGGTCTGCAGAGCTGTAGTAATAAGTAAGGGATAACATTGATCAGTCATAGGATGAGGTAATGGTAAAGGGTGGTGACAGCTATGTTGAGAACATGGTGATGATTGATGATTTGCAGTATGGCTTCATGACAGTTAAGAGTGTTACAGATGCAAGTGTTGATGGAGCTCTGCACTGAGGCTGAGATGCAGCTGCATTGTGTCTATGGGCACCTACAGACAGCATATGACATGCTGCCTGGAGAGTAGTTGTGATATTGCATGTGGACGTCAGGGTTGCCAGAGGAGTCAGTCAGACACCACAGGATATGTAGGAGGCTAGTGTGACAGCAATGATTTCTGGTTTTGACATGACA
>NC_056729.1:706301270-706381270 GCF_019279795.1 Protopterus annectens
TCTTATAGCTAAATGTTGCTTCTCTTACCTGGTAGACCAGTGGAGGGAATGTTTCTTAACACTATTCCCAGATTCCTAATTAAAATTATGCACATACCTCTCAGTCTCTTAATGCACAACATGTGGATAAAACTTGACAACATGGGGGTACAAATAGGGACATATTTTGAATATTGCTCATAAACTTTTAGACAGTTGCTAGGGTAACAGGATTTGTTTTAATATACATTTTCTGAATGATTTGAAGTCTGACACTCAAATGTATGTCATTATTTGGTGACTACAATCCTGAGATAATCCCAGTGATTTGCTAGGAAAAAAGAGGAACAGGCCAAAAATATGAGCGAAATATCTGGACATTCTGGGAAAATGTGTACAGTTGAGCGGTATGATTATGCATACAGCTTACTACCACTCCCAGGATTTGAACCATGGCTGTGCCTGCTAAAAATACAACCATTTCTGTTTCATCAGACTAAGATATTTAGAAACCGCTGTCTGTTCCTTCAGTGTTTTCTAAGTCTCCCTTGGTTGAACAATCTGACCTTGTAATTACAACAGTCTTATACAGACATTCCTAGACATATTTTTATGTAGTACAGTGTGAGAAACACTGATTGACACAATAGTACTATTCTAATATCAGATCTTGATGAGTGCTACACGTCAGGCCATACAATACCAAAGTAAACACAACCAGTCCAGGATTTAAAACTTTATTGCCAGGCAGTTAGTTTTCTTATCTAAAAGACCTGTTTGTTAACACTACCTGACTATTTCTACACATATTCCCAGATTCCTAGTTAAAATAATGCACATACCTCTCAATCTCTTAATGTACAAAATCTGGACAAAGCTTGACACCATGGGGTACAAATAGGGATATATTTTGAATAATGTTCTTATAAACTTAGAGAGTTGCTAGAGTAACAGGATTTGTTTTAATATACATTTTCTGAAGGATTAGAAGTCTGAAACTAAACTATATGTCATTATTTAGTGACTACAATTCTGAGGCCATCCCAGTGATTTGCCAGGGAGAAAGAGGAACAAGCCAAAAACATGAGCCAATTATCAGGACATTCTGCTAATATCTGTACAGTTGAGAGGTATCATTATGCATACAGCTTACTACCACTCCCAGGATTCGAACCATGGCTGTGTGTGCTAAAAGTTCAACAAATTGGGTTTTATCAGTGAGCTATTTAGAAACTGCTGTTTATTTCTTCAGTGTTTTCTGTGTAAGTCTCTCTTGGTTGTACAATCTGACCCTGTATTTACAACAGTCTTATACAGACATTCTTAGACATATTTTTTATGTAGTAAAGTGTGGGTGACAGTGGTTAACACAACATTACTATTCAGAGAATGGAACACTAAATGCCATACAATACCAGAGTAAACACAACCAGTCCAGGATTTAGAACATTATTGCCAGGCAGTTACGGTTTTAATTAAATATCACCTATATGGGACTATTACTGTCATATTGCCTGGTTTATTCAGTACAACCCTTACGCAGTTTTTATACTGGCATGTGACTTTCTACTACTTTATATTTATTTGGTATGACTACTACAAGCAGGTTTGTTACTCACTAGCCTTGCAACGCAGCCTTTGCAACCTACTGGCATGGGCTTCCTGATTCACAGCCTGCTCAACTGCAGCTGTAAAGGGAATAAAGAAATATTTAGGCATACCTATCCATCAGATACACATGAGGCTGGACTTTGGTAAGCAGTTATTGATATGAATACTTACACACTGCTGGGGAATCACCCCTCTGCCCTGCTTTTTGGCCCCACTCATCCAAGAGCTCCCTCTTCCCTTGCTTCAAGTCGGCATAGTGGTGCCGGACCTGCTCACTAGTCCGAGGGATACCAGTGGCACTGGTGAGATCATGGGCGAGATGGTCCCAGGCTTCCACTTTATATTGGGAGCTCTGGTACTGGCCCTGCAGCAGTCTCTCATCATGCTTTTTTACCAGGAGTCCTGCCATGACATTGGACTCCTGTATGACCCAGCACTGCCTCTGGAAGCGCATGCCCTCACCAACACCTGCCATAATGCCTGCAGTGAGAAGCTGCAACCAGTTATGAGCTGTATTCCCACCTGCGGGGTTTAAATACGGCCAATTTACTGCCCTTGGCCATGATTGGACAGTTTTGAATATGCTGAGCTAAGCTAAGCTACCGGGAAACCTCCTTAGCTAAGGTTGGCAGTGCTTAAAGGGGCAGGATCAGCACTGCTTACCAATGATAATCTGGTTGCAGGAAGGAAGGCACCAAGCATAAAATGTAAGAACAAGCAGTTTATTCCAAAATGAAGCGCTTTTCATCACGTGAATACTTTGACTTCTTCAGATAAAAACAACATTGAGAGCATGCCCTTAAGTAGTCAGTGAGCAGTAGTTAATTAGTTAGGTAATTAACCAGTATTAGTTAATCAGTTCATTTCATTCTTCTTGACAACAAATTGAAAACTAACACTCATAGAAACTACAGTTTCTAAAGACTACAAAAGTGTCACAAATACATTTAGACACACCCACATGCAAAACTCAAACCCTAATCCTACAAAATAAACAATACTAAACGTTTTTATATACCATAAAATACCTAAAAATGTTTTTGTACTTTATAAGAACCAAATATTTAAAATACTAAAATGACATGGTGAGCCCGTGTTCGTTCATACTATTGTTGATTTTTAAGATCTTAAGTATCCTTATTACATACCTTACCTGAATTCTATACATAAAACCCTATCTAGTAAGGTTCATAGGTTCATAGGTTCATAGGTTCATACTAGGCTATCTGCCCAAGGGCATTTATAAGCCTAGCCCGTAGTTTTGTGGCTTACGCCACCCCTTTAGTTTGGAGAAACTATGCCCATTATTTAGCTGTGCCTCTGTCGAGCAGTGACACTGAGGTAACCCCTGGGGTGTATCTGCGATCTCCCATCCATTGGTCAAGATTCCTCTTGAACAAGGCCAGTGAGGTGCTCTGCCTCACATAAACCGGGATTTTGTTCCACAGCATAGGGAGTCTTTGGGTGATGAATCTATCCCTCCAGCACATCCTATTAATAACCGTGTCGAGGTTTAAGTCTCCCGCCCTTGTGGCTCTGAGGGATCTAGATTTTTTGAGATGAAGCATGTTCATCAAATCTGGGTTTGACATGGCCTTGTATGTCAGGCATAGGTCACCTCTGAGCAAGCGGTAAGCAACTGAATATAACTGGAGTTCTTTCAGTCGGGCAGCATAAGTCAGATTTTGAGACCCTTTATCCTTTTGGTGAGGAACTTTTGTGGCCTCTCCAGCTGCTGCAAGTGTCAGGTCAGATACATTCCGAATGGGGCATTGTACTCAATCATTGGTCTGATGAGTGATGAGTATAGGAGACTATGACTTCCCTTGATCTAGATGTGAATCCCTTCATGATAAGGTGGGCAATGTAGAAGGTCTTCCTAACTACTTTAGCAATATGAGTGTCGAATGAAAGGCTACTGTCAACCTGGGTTCCCAGGTCCCTAATAACTTCTTCTGTGTTCAGGGGATTGCCACCTATATGGTAGCTAGGGGTAACCTTATTTTTCCCGAAGGGTATGACTATGCATTTCTTGGCATTTAACTTAAGGCCATGGCTCTGGCACCAGTTATCCATTTCTGTGAGACCCTTCTGAAGGATATCTGTGTCGGATGTGTTTTCAACTACAGCGCCCAGTTTGCAGTCATCTGCAAACTTTGTCAGCCATAACCCTCCTGTGTTTGCTTGTACTTCAGAAAAGTAGATGCCAAGGCTTTTTAATTTCAGAATACACACAATAGAACACCTTTTATTTAGACCTGGATACTGCCCTGCATTGGTGTTCAACTGCCATATTAAATCTAAATGTTCTAACTCCAATGAAACTGGACCCCCATGTTATCGGGTACAATTTGGTCTATTGCACTGAACAAAAACCTGTGATCCATAGATTCGCGAGTATGTTTAGCTAGGGCACTGTATTCACTCAATTTGCCAACGTGGTATAGATGTTCATATATTTTTTCCCGCAATTTCCTATCTGTTTTCCTTATATAGAATATGGGACACATTTGGCATTGGGCTAGGTATATGACCCCTTAAGATTGGCAGTTTAATCTAAATTTGGTGGTGTATTGAGTGCCTTTGATCTTAAACTTCTGACACACATCCATATGTTTACAGTACTTACACATACTACATTTATACATCTTACATCTACTGACTAGTGTTTTAGAGTTTCTTTCAACTAGTTTTTTTAAATTAGCTCCTCTTTTGAAGGTAATTCTAGGTATGTGAGCCACTTTCTTACTTATAAAGGTGTCTGACTGTAGTAAGTCCCAGTTCTTCCTGATGATCCCACATAAGTCAAGAGTATCTACACTGAATGAAATAATGAAATTATTAAAATTACTAAAATTCTGGAGTACATTACTGTCGGGGTTCCCTTCAATATGTATACCTACAGTATCAATTGGTGTATTAATTCAATTTTGACTTAAAATAGGTTTGTAGACTCCATTCATATGCTTGTGAATCACCTCTTTAATAAGCAGATTCAACATTTGTGTAGGGTAACCCCTCCTACTGAACATCTCCTTCAAGTTGTTACATTCTAAGTAGAAGTCTCTATCTAGGGAGGTCATCCTAGCTTCCCTGGCTAACTGTCCTTTTACTACTGACTTCTTCTGGTGGTAGGGATGACAGCTAGAAAAGTGCAAGAAACTATTAGAATAAGTTTCTTTTCTATATTTACATGCATTGTAGTATTCACTAGTTGTGTCTTTACAAATCAGAACATCCAAGTATGATATGAAATGTGCACCAAATTGTGATGTAAACTGCAAAGAGTCAGTTGTCTCATTAAAGTAAATGACAATTGCATTAGCTGTGTCATTGTCACCCCTTATCACCATGAAGATGTCATCCAAGAATCTAGTGTAGTAGTGTACCTTGTCTTGGACCCAGTTGTTCTGTAGGACAAATTCGTGTTCCCAGTCAGCCATTACTAAATTGCTGAAAATGGCACCACACGGGGACCCCATGGCTATCCCTGATAGTTGTAAAAACAATCTTTTGTCAACGATTACATAGCTATTGGACAAAATAATGTCCAATAGTTCACTAAGCAAACTTATTGTATCATTAGGTACAGCCTTGATTCTCAGAATGTGGCTTATTCTCTCTATGCCCTCCATATGTGAGATGGACGTATACAAGTCCTTAACATCTACTGTTGAAAAATTGTAACTATTGTCATATTGTAAATTATTTAGACAGTGTATGAATGGCCAAGAGTCCTTGCAAATTTGTTTCTCACTAGTTACATATTTTTGTAGCACAGAATCCACATATTTTGCACATTCATACATTATGCTATTTCTGGTGTCAACCAGTGGTCGCAAGGGAGGGTTGCTTATATCTTTATGCATTTTAGGTACCCCAAAGATATTAGGTATTCTGGGCACTGGCATAGATAAGTAGTTGAATAGATTAATATCTATTCTGCTTTCAATGAACAATTAGTATATGAAAGATTTAACGTGACTGTAAGCTGTATTTAACTCATTTCTAGAAACTTCTTTGTAAGCATCTGTGTTGAGTATTTGTAAAATTCTAGTACTATAGTCACTGATGTTTATCATAACCAGTCCCCCTCCCTTGTCAGGTGTCATTATTCTCAAACTGGCCATTTGCAATTCATTTAATAATTGTCTCTCTCTTACAGTAATATTTCTTACAAAATTCTTGTTGGTTTTATATTTCACCAATTCATTCCTGAAGTCCAACTCACAAATTTGCTCGGACAGGTCTAAGATTGAGTGCAAGAGTGGATTAAATGTTCTAGGAATGTGGAAATCATCTTTTCTGGTAGTATTTTCACCTAATATGAGATTTAGGTTAAGTTTATGCACAGACAGTTTTAGGTCTAAAAGTGAAGAGGCAAGATTTGCTCGATAATATGGCACAAAAGTCAACCCTTTAGCAACTAGCTCCACTAAGGCTTCATCAATAGTCAGGCCAGAGAAATTATAGATAATAAAGTAATTCTCTTAGTTGTAAAGCAATTTGCAAAAACTGCTACCTGCATCAATGTTCACTTCCTCGTTCTGTTCCCCTTCTTGTTCTTCCTTTGACTCTGGTAGTGTGCTTGTTGCTGGGGCTTGTGGTTTAGTGAACAGGTCTGAAAGTTTTCACCTTGGCCGTTGTGTGAGCTGTCATTATTAGATGTGCTGTAGTATGATTTTTGTTGCCGGTGGATCCTTTCACACCTGCGAGGTACAGTCTGTGCTGCCACCTCTTTGTCATGAAAATCAGGTTGTCGACCTCTTCATTCATAGTATACACACCCCTGCTAACCTCTTGGCCTGTAGGGTTCCATTGCTGAGATGTGGGCGGTTCTGGGTATGCTGATTTGTTGTTATATGCTTCCCGGTCTCTGTTCAACTTTTTTATTTTAATAGACTTTGATTTGTTAATGAATTGCTCTATACTACAGAAAGGCCTATTGTATTCCTACTGGTATCTTTGAAAGTCATTACTGGCTCTAATAGCTGCATGAAGGTCAGTAGATTCTTCCTTCAACTTGTCGATGGATCATTGGTAATGTTTGCACATGACCTGCAATAGTTCAATCCCTTGTCTGTTAAAGAGCTCAATGAGCTCATGGTGAAAGACTGACCCCTCCTCCAGACCAGTGGGATACTGCCACCTTCTCACTGACCCCTCCTCCAGACCAGTGGGATACTGCCACCTTCTCATCTTTTTTGGGACAATATTCTCACTTATGCATTTTCAGAAATCGCTAATTTCCAACTGTAACTTTTTATGTTTAAGCATACATGAGTTCAGTTTCTGCAGGTTGAAAATTATATTTTTTGTACTTGATGTTCCTCCAGCCGGTAACTCTTGTTCACTTTCCTCTGAGAACAAGTTTAAAGGCTCATTGAGCCATGTACATGCCTCTGGAGAACTAATACACCCCAAGGAACTATTTCAACTGAAGAATTATTATTAGCAGTTTGAATTCCCGCCAGGACTCTGAGGTAAACAAATGTTGTCAGCAGGCAGAATACTGACATTATTAATGCCAGAAGTAGATGGTATAGTATTGGTAACATTAGTTGAGTTACCTTGTGTTGATGTAGTATTAGGGCCAGGGTTGGACAAGTGGTTCACCTTGTCCATAAGGTCCTCTATCTGTTGGGTCAATAGACCAATAAGCAATGTTAAATTGCCATTATCGTTGCTTTTTTCCTGTGATGACTGTGTGTTGGTGAAAACAGCTCCTTCCCCATCCATGATCCACAAACAAAAGACGCAATCCAATGAAAGAACACAAAACTCAAAACTGGTTGCAGGAAGGAAGGCACCAAACACAAAACATAAGAACAAGCAGTTTAATCCAAAATGAAGTGATTTTTCTTACAGTGAATACTGTGACTTCTCCAGATAAAAACAAAATTGAGAGCATGCCCTTAAGTAGTCAGTGAGCAGTAGTTAGCAGCAGTTGTCAAGAAGAATGAAATGAACTGATTAACTAATACTGGTTAGTTACCTAACTAATTAACTACTGCTCATTGACTACTTAAGGGCATGCTCTCAATGTTGTTTTTATCTGAAGAAGTCACAGTATTCACTGTGATGAAAAATGCTTAATTTTGGATTAAACTGCTTGTTCTTATGTTTTGTGTTTGTTGCCTTTCTTCCTGCAACCGGTTTTCAGTTTTGTGTTCTTTCATCGGCTTTTGTCTACTACTTACCAATGGGCAAACCCACTTAGTTATGCTACTCATTGCTTGGCAGTCATATTTACACAATGTTTACACCTGTTAAGCAGAGCTGTGCAATGCTTAGCATTGCTTATTTTTTATTTTATAGACTATCTGCTGTATGGTATTGATTCATCATTCATTACATATTATACATTTGTTTACTGTCCGTGACATCCCCAATGTGCTTTCATTACATTTATCCATATGTGACTATACTGCATGGTGCACTTTGTTTATATGGAGGTCTCACAACTTTATTAAACTAATACCTCACATTTGGACCTATTACAGTACTCTGGTTAATATATGTTATTTAGTAGCTAATTATAAAACAAAATGTTTATGTACTGCTTTTACATGTAAAATGCAAACTGGTTACAGTGGGGATCGAACCAGGAAGGGTTGTTTGCAAAGTGTATGCTTTAACAACTAAACTATTGCAGTATTGATTATGTTGGATGTCTTTTGCTATTTATCTTCTTGTGCTGTTTAAGCTGGACTAAGCATAGCTAAGCAACAGGCATACCCATGCAGCTATGCTTAAACTTTATTGCATGTATAAAAAATGTATTTGTTGTGTTTTAATTATCTGTACCCTTCAGAATATCCCTGCTAATGCTGAACCTGTTATTCTATCAACTTTCTGCTTTGGTAGGGACCATTGTCCTTATGGCTTTGACCAGATTTCTTACCCTGATGGGTTGGGGGTGTTACAAGCCTTCTTGCACATTTTAAGTTGCCAAATGGCAATTCTGGTGTGCAGAGGGTGTTTGTATTGTGAGAGCAATGCTCTCAGACACACTCACTACACTCATACACAGAACCATGTCTGTTTAACAGCACAGCAGTGTGCCTTCATGAATATACCTGGCACTCTGCTGTGCTGTACAGGAACAGTCCCATCTGTGCATGGAAGTTTGCTGAATCCCAGGGAGTGAGTACTACTAGTGTACATGCTATCTAAATCTGAGTATAATCATTGAGGATTGGTTTGGCTCTAAAGAATAGGCCTAGTTACTGGTGGATTTTTTGATCAATTTATAAACATGTAGACTGAATGGGGAGTGTGGCAGTTTTGAGTGTGAGACAGTTTCAATAATAATGCCTTTTGAGGATAAGAGCGATACAAATCAGCTTTGGGATCAGGATTGTTTTTAGAGGTGAATAACGTTTTTTTTTTTTTACTTTAAATATGATGTTTGAATCTTTGAGTTAGCTTTTTATACAGGAGAAGGAATGCTATATGATGGTTTGTAATTTTGCTATAGCACTGGTGGTGCAGATATTGGTGGAGGTGTCAGTCTACTGAATGATAATAGAGTTAGCAGTGGCTGATGGTTGATCATTGATGAAAACATTAAATACCAGGGGACCAAAATGGAGCTATGAGGATTCCAGTTGGGATGGTTGGAAGTTAGATGTGGTTGGTAGCCATTTCACACTTTGCCATGCCTGGATTCTGATGAACATAGGTCTAGTGTTTCCGGCTGCTACTCATATCCCAAAGTATGTAGCTCACTTTGTATCAAGTAGAAACAAATGAACAGTATGTAACCAAATTTAAGACATTAAAGTATAAATCTCAGTGAAATCAAATATACATATGCTTTCAATGTTTGCAAATTATAATGCATCTCAGATTAGTTTGAATTTTGTTTCTAAGTGCAACTGAACAATGAGTTATGGCTTGTAACAAAGATAAGATTTTTTTTCCTTAGCTCATGCATAATGTCTAGTCATGGCATTCCTATCTGAGTAATATGAAATTAAAAATAAAATTTTGCTGCTTTAGAATTTTACTTTTTTTACCTACTTCTTATATGACTTGTGTAATACTGTTTAGAATATTGTTATTAGATTGTTGCTTTTATATATTGCTGTCATTTTTTTGTATCGTGATGGCGCTTTTCTTCCCTGGTCTCCGCTGAAAAAGGGCCAATGGCCCAGTTGAACATCCCCATTAAACAAATGTAAAATAAAATAAATAAAAATAAATTCTAATGTATGCATCTGTCTTTAGTATCAAAAATTAGAAATACAGATTAGATCAAATCAAAATTAGCACTCTGTGGTTCGTTTTGGAGTTCCTAACTTCTGCAGTTCATTTCTGGTGCACGTTCTTAATTCCTGATCACTAAAACTCATTCATCTATATTCACAACAAAAGACTGATATGAGTTATATTCAAACAAATGACAAAATAGCTTTGTTTTTTTACCATCTTTAGATAGCATTCTGTTGTCATAAGATGAACTATTAAAATTTATGTTTGTTTGTCTCAGAATTATATTGGTAAGGCAAAGCATATATGCATTTACACTCAACCATATAATATTGTATTAACATTTTTTACCTGGTGTTATCATTGGTGCAGTGCTGGACACCTGGGTTTTACAAAGGGAGCTGTCTATATTTAGTTTTACTAAACAGGGGATCCATTCTATGTACATTGTCAGTCTCAAATACTATTCATCATTTTCATATCTCTAGGAAAAATAATAATCTACCCCCAAAGCCTTGATCCTTGATTTAAATTAGATGAACTAACTGACATTTTCAATAAAACTAACCATGTATTAATTGATTTGAACAATTCTAACACACTCAATAAAATTAAACAAGGCACAGGGAGAAAGAAGAACATCTAAATCAGTGCAAAAATAAATAAATATTAAAAACAACAATAAACTAAATAAACAAGTAAACAAGTGTTGACAGCTTCCTGCTAAGATAGGACTAACAGATTCCTTTAGTACGACATTACAACAGTACAAAGAGTTTTTCTAATAAATGTATACATCTAGCTTAGAAAACAGTGTTCAACTAGATGTAAGCCATACATTTCAACCTCTAAGTGCCAGAAATCTGTACAAAGCTAAAATAATGGGGGGGGGGGGGTGAAGGCCCCGAATCAGAACAAATATTAAGTATTGCTCTTATAATCTTAGAAAATTGCTAGAATAATGTTTTGCATTAGTGTGCATTTTCTAAAGGACATGAAGTCTGAAATTCAAATATCGGTTCAGGCACCTTGGCAGTGAGACATTTCCCTGTGGTACATTTGACTGGGGACACACGGCAGAAGTGAGTGTCAGCTGCAGAGAAATACTGCTATGTACTGACTGTTGTGAATTCCTTGTGGTCAAAGAGAATAATGCAATGCCATGCTCACAACTTCAATAACCAAATGCATGTGGGGAAAATAATGTCCATGACCCCCAAGGCAACATGAGACAGTAGACAGTAGGACAAGCATCAGCAACATTTCACATTTCAAGAGGTATAAGCCAACCACGCCGATTCAGACAACTCTATTTGGTGATCCCTTGACAGGCTGTTTTCCTTGTGATCATTGCAGTGCATGCAGACACATTCTAAAGAACCCAGAATTTACTAGTGGTAATACCTCCCGGGTATACGAGATAAAAATTTTTGGTAACTGCAGCACTGATTGGGTGATCTATCTGGTCACTTGTACATGTTCCTCCTTTTATGTAGGTCAAACTTCCAGACCACTGAGACATAGGATAAGTGAACATCTTAGCGCCATCAGAAATCATAAAATCCCTAATGCTTTATATAAACATACCATGAACCATCAAACTGCACAATTCAAATTCACTATCATTGATAAAATTGATTTGCATAGAAATCCTAAAGCTGGCTGGCATGACAGATTAAATAATATGGAATCTGCATGGATTACCAGGTTAGGAGCCTTGTTCAAACCTGGTCTAAATGAAATAGATTAATTAGCTGGTGTCAGCCCATGATTTCATGCATTTGGATGTTTGTTTATATTTATTGATTTATTTTTAGATATAAATGTATATGCACATGTTTTGGGGGTATATACACCTTTAATAGACTTGGATATAAAAGCAATAACCAGGATGTGCTCTTTATACTATTTGTTCTTTTGCACTGAGGAATGCTGGATATATAGCCAAAACCGTTTTGCAACATGTAGAGTGACATTGCCACAATTAAATAAGATTTAGCCACTTTTCTCCTTTGTGCCGATTCGTTTTTGTTTTTCTTGAAGGCTTTTGGTTTGAACCCTGCACTTGTTCTGCCTTGCATGTATTTTGGTTTGTTCCTGCTGTACTCGCCCACACGCTGGGGACACCTGGGAGAGATGGCAGTCGTATTTGTGGCTTGATGCGCATCTTGGTTCATTTGATCCAGAACTATACATTTGAATCCTTTGTTTTTTGGTGGTATGGTTAAACTGGACAATCTTTCTTGGATTATATTGGCGCCTATTCGACGTTCACTTTGATTCTGTATATAGTTGGATATTATCGGGCCTACCCTCGAGAACGCTAATGTGGTCTGTTGTGATGTGGAACAGCATCTTTCAATTTTGCTTACAATGAGCGACTATATAATGAGCGAATAAACACATTATGGTGGATCAACAGGTACGGATGGCTGATATTTGGGACATTTTATATTTTTTATAATATCTTCAGGGACAATATACATTAGTGATTTGTCTGTACGAGACTCTAGTTTGGGTATCCTTAATCTTTGTCTTTGGACTTAACCACATGGTGTTTCTGAAGAAATTGGACATATTTTTACAGATTGTTGGGCTCTATCTAGAATGGTGAACAAAATCAGAGATTATATCTCATGTTGGGAATCAACGGTCAAGTTTTGTACAATTTCTGACTTTTCCATGGCATGGATTTATGGACTTTTTGGGACTTTAGTATACTTTCTACTTTATGGCTGATATTCTATCATTACCATATTTTTCTACATGTCATGCAATTTGATTTTCCAAGCATTGTTTAAGTATGGTTGCTCATTGTTATTAGGAAGGGTAGGGTTACAACAATTAATAGATACATGGCGATCTAGTAACTGTCTTCCTATTTGTTTAGGGGGCCCATTTGGACTTGCCAAAATATTGAATATCAGAAACGTATTTATTTGAGTTGCACAAGACAATTTGTATTATAAATATACCATTGAATTGGACTGCAAAATTTTGGGATAACAACTGAATAACCCAGGTTTTTCAGTATAAGGTTTTTTTGATTCAGCCCTAACAACTAATTATATTTTATTTAGTGTTTTGCTTTCCCTTTAAGGGTATGGTTGGGCCAACTATGGACATTGTTCTATAATATTTTTCTCTATATATATCTTAAATCAGTTGAGGTACTCTGATGCAAGTGTTCCAACACAAATTTGAAAAGCTGCATGTGTGTATATATATATATATATTTTTTTTATATTTTTGATCAAACATTGTATGCCTGTCTTTGTCTTGTTGGTCATATAATTTATACTGGATTAGGTTATAGCAATACATAATACATAATACATAATTTGAATATTGTCTATATTTAGACAATATTAAGTGTAGCAGGGCCCACTGATCTTTCTTGCTCTCTTTTCGGCCTTACTTATTTTTTATTTTCATTAATCATATACTGATATTATTTATAAGCAGTGGACTTGGATGAACATCATCACTGGGTGAGTCTGTCGGCTAAGATATAGCCGTCCACTTTATTATCAAGAAATATATATGTATTTTGTTCTTTGGTAAAATATACTGGCTGAGACGTAGGTCGGCCAACATCTTTGATTTTTCAGTTGATTTTGGTTGAGACGCAAGTCTGCCAATAACCATATATACATATATATTATTTTTTCCCTTTACATAGAATGAGATTGTGGGATGTACTGAATTCTATACAAATTCATATGCCAACAATTTTATTACATCACAGTAGTAAAGACGAAGGCCGACTACTTATATTAAATTGATTGGTGCAAGCAATCTTTTTAGAAAGTTTTCTCTCCTAATGTTTTTTTTCAATTCATTTTTGGGTAAAATTATAGATTTGTGGACCTTTTTTGCTACACTTTGCTTTTTTTGATGGGACAACAGGTCAGACATTGGCATTCATATGTTTTATGATTTCTATTTTTGCTATTTTCAATGCACAGTTACCTTAAGTCTACTTTTGATTCTATTTGATAAATAGTGTATGTAATACCATTTGGTACATATATTGGTACATATATTCTTTTCATTGAGTTTTGTGCTTGAAAACCTTGCAGAGATGAGTGGTACAATGGATCTGAAAGGTAGCCTACAAGAGTTATCGGCAGAGAAAGACAATCTGGATGCTTTTGGCCTTAATTTAGCTGGTCCGAGTGATCCTAATACTAATAAGGGAGATGCCAAATATCTTTGTGGCATATTGTTTCAAAAAATAACCAGAAATATGAGAACTTTAAGAGCCAACATCTGGCATTTGAAGCTATTCAAGGCATATAAATTGAAAAACATTACACCCCGAGGGTTAAGGATTCGTATTCAACCCCTAGTAGGTTTGATTGATCAACAGCTTTCTAAGGATTGGGTAGATACCCGACATCAAGCTTCTATGCTATTTGTTGATACCCTTATTTCTTACTATGAGCGTATGACAGATTTACAGATTGTCGAAATTCACAATAATTGTCTAGAGGCTCAAGTTTTTGAGTCGGAGGACTTTTATAATATCCACTTAACAAATTTGGCCAATGATTTAGCAATACTGGAAGAGCAGTTAATTAAAAAGAAAACACACACATTTCAACGTGATATGGCTGATTACGAAAAGGGCAAACCCTTTGTTACTCAGAAAAGTGTTAGATCTTTTGATTCGAGCAATAAAACTAACAGAAGAAATAGACCTAGGTCTATATTGAGAAAAAATACTCAAACAACAAGTGGCACCTCAGAAGATGATACATCTTCTGCCACAGAATATGACTGCCCTTCCAACCAGAAGTCCCCAATGGCAAAAAGAAAACAATCAGACCCTTTAGACCCAGGACACGGAGAGGTGGTAGGAAACACAGAAAAAGGCACACACAGTCTGCAACTGTTGCTACAGAAAATTGTGAGTCAGTGAATAATGTGCACAACATATCTTCATTTGAATTGTCATCTGTCTATGATAAACTACTCAACAAGGGTCTAAATTTTGTGGCGACTTCATTTGTCCCTGAACACATATTGGTCAATGAGTTAAATGATTTTTGCAGATTGATTAACCTTAAAATATTTTTTTCAGATTCTGACAGTTCTCAAAGATCTACTGGGTTCCAATTTGGTAAATCAGATTTTCAACCCCCCATGGATAAGCATGTAGCCATATTCAAGGAATGTGTCACCAAAGATCTACATTTTTCTTTAGGTTATCAACCCATGAGACACAATTTAACTTTGCAGGAACAACAACCGCTACAGGAACTTAGTTCCAATCATGACATAGTTATTGCACCAGCTGATAAGGGAGGAGGTATTGTAATCATGGATTGGTCCATGTACCAAGCAGAAGCCCACAAACAGTTGTCTGATGCCCGGTTTTATATACAGATGGTGGTTGACCCAACATCCAACTTTAAAACACATATTGATTCCTTTTTGGATTTGGCCACACAGGAGGGTATCATTGATAAACACACATGCTCAATATCTATACTTGCTTCCCAAGATCCATAAACATCCCACAACCCCCCCCCCCGGTAGGCCTATTGTCTCGGGCAGAGGTTCACTTACAGAACCGCTATCAGCTTTCCTTACATATTACTTAAAACCACTATTACCTATGGTTAGATCTAGGTTACAAGACACTACCGAATTTTTTGAATATTGTTCAAGATACACAACTGGAATCTGATTGGTGGCTATGTACATTGGACATTACCTCCCTTTATACCAGCATCCCACATGATGCTGGTATATCAGCAATTGCATATTGGTTAGACAGATCACAACTATACACTCAGGGATTCAACAATTTTATAATTAAATTGACTCAATATGTGTTAACTAAGAACATTTTTTTATTTTGAAGGACAAGTATATTGGCAAGTCAGAGGCACAGCTAGGGGAGCATCCTTTGCTCCCATATATGCAGATCTGTTCATGGGTTTTTTTGAAGAACATTTTATATATGATTCCCATAACAATATTTATAAGGAAGAACTAGATATTTGGAGAAGGTACTTCGATGATTGTTGGATGGTGTGGCAGGGTGATCTAAATCTAGTACACGAGTTTGTAAATTATTTGAATAACAACACATGGGACATCCAGTTCACTTTAAATATACAATATCAAGAAATAGTCTTTTTGGATGTATTTGTATCCCGACAGGTTGACCATACATTGGCCACTCAGGTACACAGAAAATTTTCACAATATAATACACTCTTACATGCATCTAGTTATCACCCATGACACATCTTTAACAACATCCCTAAATCTCAGTTTTTACGTATGAAACGTATTTGTTCTTCCCAGGCATCCCATTCAGAATGTGAACAAGATCTGACCAACAGACTGATAAACAGAGGGTATCACAAACATCGTATTACTCAAACTATCGATCAGGTCAAATATGTGCCTAGATCAACACTTTTACAATACAAACATTCACATGATGGACTCAAAACAACAACATCCCAATCCATTAGGTTTGTTACTACCTTTGGCAGCAATACACCCTCATTTAGGGATATCATCAATAATCACTGGGATATTTTGCGGGCTCATGAACATTTGAATGAGATATTACCTGACAGATGTGCTTTTTCATATCGTAGGGGTAGAACCATCCATTCTCATTTCACACATTATAAAAGGTATAAGCCAACCACGCCGATTCAGACAACTCTATTTGGTGATCCCTTGATAGGCTGTTTTCCTTGTGGTCATTGCAGTGCATGCAGACACATTCTAAAGACCAAAGAATTTACTAGTGGTAATACCTCCCGGGTATACGAGATAAAAATTTTTGGTAACTGCAGCAGTGATTGGGTGATCTATCTGGCCACTTGTACATGTTCCTCCTTTTATGTAGGTCAAACTTCCAGACCACTGAGACATAGGATAAGTGAACATCTTAGCGCCATCAGAAATCATAAAATCTCTAATGCTTTATATAAACATACCACTCACACACACACACACACACACACACACACACACACACACACACACACACACACACACACACACTCACACACAGGTGTTTCTGTTTTTGTATGTATGTGTGTGTGTGTGTGTGTGTGTGTGTGTGTGTGTGTGTGTGTGTGTGAGTGTGTGTGTTATGATCTGGTTTTCATTTATCTAATCCGATGTTGCAAGTACATAGCTTTACCTCTAACTGAAATTTGGTAATGCAATGAAACAATGAAGCAAACAATTTAGACGTATAAGTGAAAGAACCTTTAAAATTCACTTCCTGTGAATGAAATAACTGGCTTTGATTAAAATTATTCTGTGTTATTAATATTAGTAGTAGTAGTTATAGTTGTAACAGTAATATCTGTATCTTTAATGATATCTGTAATTTAATTCAAGAAACATTATACAACAGAGATGTGTTGTTATGTCCTATCTGGTTTACTCTATGAACTTGTAAAGCTTCATCTGGAATTCATACAGTGCTTAAAGTTGTTGCTGGAAGAGGTTTATATACTTCAGTTTCTGCAGACCTAGTAGTGCCGAAAGATTTCTGCAATTATGTCATTTATAAATACTACTCAGTGAATTAATTTGTACTTCATAATATTTAAATTTGAGATGTTACTAAAATAAACAATAACTTCTGAATGACTTGTAATTACCACCTCATTGCAATACAGATATATGTCATGCTATTAAGTCAGTACTGGAAGATTTACTAGTTGTTTTTCTAGAGATGGGACTGACAAAATGTTAAACTCAAAACTCTTACTAGATATCCCGTGCTGCACATGGGTCTAAGGGAACCCATGGTGGGCAGCTTAAACTGTCCCAACAGAGTCTGCCAGTAGTAGAGAAAGCCACTAGTCCAGGACCAAGGCTTAAATGTGTTAAATCTGACCAGTGGTGCCATGTACCATATAGATGTCCAGGGAGGCAAGGTGGAGAACAAAAGGTGGGAGAGCCAATAAGTGAGAGTGACAGTATGCCAGCAGTGAATTGTCTGAAGACAACAAAGGTACCAAACTAGCACAAGAGGTTATATCCTGTCTTAGTAGATGAGAAAAAGGCTACTGCTAAGAGAGACACAGCCTCTGACATAACCATTATGAAGCCTGCAATGGCCAAAGAGGAGCATTTCTTGCTTAGGCCATGTACTCCATTCAGAGCTTTAGGAGGGACCCCATTCCAAATACCTTTGGCTAGGGATCACCTTGATGGGGAGGATAGAAAAGGAAGCAAGCAGGTAGGTGTGTTTGAGGATATCCCTGCAGATGTCCTGATAGGGAATGATTTTGATAATGCAGTACATTGTGTGCATACAGTTACACTCAGTCAAGCTTGGAGACAAACATGTGGGTCTGGTAGCCTGGGGGGACCCAAACAGACCTCAGACTTGAAGCCAGGACTGGTGTGGTGGTTAGTTCAGAGAGGTAGCTACCCTGTAGCAGTGAGACTGAAGTTGAGGCACAGCTGCTTGTGGATACTTGTGTTCCCTTGGACGGAGTGAATGCAAGGGCATAGGTGAGCAGTAGTACCCAGACTGACAGTGAGGCACCATTTTCAGAGAATACCAGACTTCCTGTGTAAGGGGAGCTGGGAAGGGTTACAAAGAGAGAGTTGAAACAGGCTTAGCTCTTAGACCCTACATTTCAAGGCCTGAGGGAGGTAGCCAGTGAGGCAACTGATTCTCAGGGGAAAGTGGAATCTGTATACTAGGACAAAAGGTTACTGTATAAAGAGTGGATCCCTGAGGTAAGGCTAGAGGGTGAGAGAATACAGCAGTTGGTAGTGCCCAGACCCTACCATCTGGCACACCTAGCCATAGCCCATGATATTCCCTTTCCAGGTCATTCGGTCATTAAAAGTACAAAGAGGCATATTATGCAGAACGTTTATTGGACTGGGATTTCTAGAGATCTAACAGGGTACCGTAGGACCTGAGAGCAGTGCCAAAAAGTAGGCAAGGCATGAAATAAGGTGAAACCTCCTTTGATGCCTTTGCCTGTGATTGAGAGCAATTTCAGAGGGTAGCTATAGATCTGAGTACCCCAAGTTCCACAGGAAAAAAGTATATCCTAGTGGTAGTATATTATGCTGCCAGATACCCTGAGGTGGTGGCCCTATCATCCATTGAGGTAGAAAAGGGGGCAAATACTTTGTTAGAGATTTTCAGCAGGGTAGATTTTCCAAAAGAAATACTGACTGACAGATGTGCCAATTTCATGTCAGGCTTGCTGGCTTGTCTTTGGAAGTACTGTGGGGTGAAGCACTTAAAGACCACCCCCTATCATCCCCAAACTAAAGGTCTTGTTGAGAGGTTAAACTCTACATTCAAGACTATGCTACGGGCATTTGCAGACCAGTTTAAGAGGGATTGGGACAAATATTTTCCCCATCTATTTTTGCTTACAGAGAGGTGCCCCAAGAATCCAAAGGATTTTCACCCTTCGAGTTGTTGTATGGGCATAGGGTGAGGCAACCTCTAGATTTAATTTGAGATGAGTGGGAAGATGAGTGTGAATCTCACAAGGAGTCTGTCATGACATACATCCTAAACCTCAGGATAAGGCTCAGAGAACTCATGGGCTTGGCCCAGGAGAGCCTGGCAGAAACCCAACAGCAGAAAAAGGTCAGGTATGGCAGGAATGCTTGAGCTAGAGAATGTGCTGTGGGGCAGCAGGTAATGGTTCTCATTCCTGTCAGACACAACAAGCTGCAGGCAACTTGGGAGAGGCCCTTCAAAGTGATAAGAGAGTTTAGTGATATTAACTACATGGTAGAACTGATAGGCAGGAGGCAGGGGCATAAATTATAGAATGTTAACATGATGAAACCTTCCCGTGATAGGGAGGCCCTAGTTCTGAGTAATTGCAGTGCATGGCAGGAGGATTCTGAGGGGGATTTGGTGACTGATTTTGTCAGTGAGGCTCGGACTGACACCTCAGTGGAAGGGGTAGCAACTTCCCAGCAGTTATCCCCTATGCAGGTTCGAGAAATACGAGCATTGTTACATGAGTTTGTGGACACGTTCACTGGGAAACCAGGGTGCATCCACGTGGTGCAACACTATGTGGATCCAGGACCCCAAAGGCCTATTAAGCAGGTCCCATATAGGCTGTATGAGATGGTCAAACAGACTCTGAGGGAGGAGATACAGGAAATGTTGGAGCTAGGGGTAATTCAGGAGTCCAGCAGTCCCTGGGCCTTCTCACTGGTGCTTCTAGCAAAGAAGAATGGCAGCACCAGGTTCTGTGTGGACTACAGGAAATTAAATAGTTACACAGAGTCAGATCCTTACCCCATGCCTAGGACAGATGAAGCACTACAGCAGCTGGGTGGGGCTAAGTATCTTACCAGTATTGATCATAGCATGGGTTACTGGCAGGTGCCCTTGACTCCCAGTGCTAGAGAGAGGTCAGCCTTTGTGAATCCTTTTGGCTTGTATGAGTTGACAAAGATGCTCCTTGGGATGAAATATGCCCCAGCAACATTCCAGATGTTGGTAGATTGTATCCTAGCAGGAACAGGAGATTTTGCCTTTTTCTTACCTAGATGATATTCCCAGCTACAGCTGTTCCTGGCAAGAGCCCATTTAATATGTCAGGGAGGTGCTGGGCAGACTACAGACGTCAGGGTTGAACATTAAGCCCAGTAAGTGTCAGGTGGATATGGCAGAGGTCCCCTACCTGGGACGTAGAGTGGGTAGTGATAACATCAGGACAGAACCTGCCAAAGTGGAAGCCATTCAGGCATGGCCTGCCCATGTCACCAAACAGAAGGTGAGGGCATTTATAGGGATAGCAGGGTACTACAGAAAGTTTATCCTGAATTATAGCATCATAGCTGCTCCCTTCACTGACCTGACAAGGAAAAACAAGCCAGATAAGGTAGTGCGCACCCCAGTATGTGAGCAAGCATTCCAAAAGTTTAAGGCAGCTTTGTGAGAATCCTCTCTATTAGCCAGTTCAGATTACAGCAAAGGATTTGTTGGGCAGGGGGATGCTTCAAACCATGGAAAGAGGGCTATGCTTGGCCAGGTCTCCTCAGAGGGAGAAGAGCATGCAGTGGTATATCTCAGTTGTAGGCTACAACCCAGGGAGGAATGTTATGCAGCTGTAGAAATGGAATGTCTAACCTTTGTATGGACACTGCAGAAACTTCAGCCTTATCTGTATGGAAGGAAATCCACTGTAGTTACAGACAACAATCCCTTAACATGGCTACATTCAGCCAGCCAGCAAAATGCCAAGTTACTAAGATGAAGCCTCAGGTTGCAGACATATGATATGATAGTGCAGCTCTGCAGTGGCTTTAGCAATGCCAAGGCAGATGGGCTCCCAAGACAGGGAATGGGGTAAGGTATTCCCCAATAGGCTCATCTTTTCAAGCAATGTTTCTCAAGGGTCACTTCAAAAACTAGCTTGAGTTTTTTTGGGGGGACAAAATGTCACACTGCCAGCCCAGCTATCTGGAATTTTGTAAATAATTCTATGTCATTTGTGAATATTGATATGATTTATACAGAACTGTGTATAAAGTACTGAGCTGAAATGTAACCACAGCATGTCCTACTTGAATAGAACAGGAATGTACCTGCAGGGTTGCCAACTGTCCAGAATTTTTCTGGACTGTCCAGAATTAAGGGACACTGTCCAGAAAATGGAAAGCACAGCATATTGTCCAGAAAAAATGCCAGGAGAAAAATATAAATTTTCTTTTAATTTAAAAAAAAAAATCTTTTTTTTTTTAAGGGTGTTGTACTTTAAGAACACCCTTTGCCTCTGGTCACACACAGATGCAGAAGACAAAAACAGTCTTTTGCATCTGTGTGACTGATTGTTTAAGTCTTTGTTTTCCACGTGCGTGGAATTTGAATTCTTGAAGACATCTGAACTGTACAGCAGACCAGGAACGGACATGTTTCAAATGTGGTTCAGGTACTTATGAAATGTTGCAGTTTTACCTATTCATTCCACAGTCTGTTTGCTTACATAGAGGAAGCAAAATGTGGAATTCATAGCTATACAGTAATATTTCAAATTACTGTTATTGGATATTAAGTCGCTATGTTGGCAGCTAAAGTTGCAAGCATTAAAGATACTAGGTCTGAAGGACTCCATGAATATTAAATATATCTTGAAGCAGAAGGCTATTGAATTATGATGCTGTTTTTAGTTCTGATGCTGTGTTACTCATGTTTTCATGAAGTGATTAAGTAGTATATTTTTGTTGCACTTGATTATGCATTTCAATATTATTGGTGGGGATGCAATCTTTTAATGTGATCAAAGAAGTCTTTTAAATGTCTCTTTTTCTGGGTGAATTTATTTCTGCTGACAGATGTAGTCACAGACTTCTGACAAATATTAGTAACTGGTGCTATACAAATGTAATGTATCCAGAAGTGCAAGTGCGACAAGCCTGAAGATGCTGTTGTACTAATCAAATCTAGTTGTTTCAAATACTAGAAGGCAATTTAAGCATACCCCTCTCTCTATAAAGATGATGGATGCCAAACCAGTATTCAGTGAGATGATGTCAGAAGACCATATGATCAATGTGCACATTCATGTATCTGATTTTATGACTGCTTTATAAAGCTTAGAGTACCACGGACACATGATACTGCAATACTGCATACATACACACACACACACACACACACACACACACACACACACGCACACACACACACACGCACACACACACATATATATATATATATATATATATATATATATATATATATATATATATATATATACATATATATATATATATATATATATATATCCCCACTGTTTTTCTTGAATGCCGTTTCTTCAGCAAACACCGAGGGTGTGGCTTAATGTCAGTTGTACAGATAGCCATGCAGTGGAAATGTTGATATTGTGTAATGTCAAGATAGGTAAGTGAGGTTGGAGGTGTGAGAGTGTTTTTGCATGTGTATGTGAGGTAGGGTTAGGATCGGGGCAAAAGATAGGTGTTATATATTTATGTACAAGTCTGTGTATTTTAGGGTTAGCGTTGAGATTAGGTTAGGGGATAAAATATAGTATTGTCTGTGTGTCCAAGTGTGTCTTGTGTAGTGGCAGTATTATAGGATGGATGAAGGTAAGGTATAGGGTTAAGGTGGAGGAAAGGGGCAGCATTATTACTGGCCAGATGCATTTTCTTTGAATGTGGGTTTTCAATGTTGTTTCAGTGAATGTGAGTTTCAAAGGCAGAAAAGTTTTAATGCTAAGTCTGTTTTCATTGTGAAACTGTATTACTTGTTTAGCAAATGTCTATCTGTGTTTGTGCTATAAAATTTGAAATAAAAGTTTTAAATTAAATCCAAATATCTGTAATCATTGTAGATGTAAAGCAGAAAACAGTATGCTCACTGAGAGTTTTGAACAGTGTTTATGGCAACAGAGAAGAACTGGAGAAATAGCCAAAGTAATGGGACACTGGAATGGCTGCATGAGAGGGGACGGGGGTAACAAAATTACATGCATTTTGCTTTCAAGTACATGCCCAGAATTTTTGACGTGAAAAGTTGGCAACCGTACCTGCACTATTGTGACTGTTTAGATGTATATGTTTAATGGAAAGTGGAACACAGGAGGTTAATTTGGAAAAAAATCAGAGAAAAATAGTTGAAATTAAATTGTGTTATTATTGGGTCATAAAAGTTAGTTTCAATGCAGCAAAAAGACAGGATTTCTACAACTAGGGTGCCTTCTACATGTTTTGTAAGTATTTTATTGTTGTATGTCTCCTAGCAGTTGCAAACATCTGAAGGCTATGTATTTTCACAGAGAGATGCTAAATTCTGAGGGGTTTAGCTTGGGAACTAAAGTCAGGTGACAAAAAGTGATGTCATCCAAGCTAAGCCAGTAGTAATATTTGATACTAATTTAAGAACTGTCTCAGAGACTGACTGGG
Source organism: Protopterus annectens (assembly GCF_019279795.1). Classification (NCBI taxonomy): domain Eukaryota; kingdom Metazoa; phylum Chordata; order Ceratodontiformes; family Protopteridae; genus Protopterus; species Protopterus annectens. The sequence continues at coordinate 706,324,995 of NC_056729.1, forward strand.
TATTTTGTATTTTGTGTTTGACCAAGAAACATCCACTCACTTTCTGCACTTCCCTTGCTGTAAGTTTTTAGGGCACAGTAACTATTTTAGATTGAGACAGGAATATAGTAAACTGTAGCTTAGATGTTTCTTTATTTATTTGAGACTGTGCTAAAATGTTTTTTTTAAATATTTCCTGTGATTTTGAACTGTGATGTAACTGATTACTTATTAATTATTGTCTTGTTCTTTTATTATTTATTATTAAATATATTTAAAACTTTTAATTGTGGCTCATCTGCTTAGAGATATTTAAGCTCACAGAGAACTTGCATATCTATTTGGTGACACTGTACAGGCCAATCCTAAATAGCCTTGCTCTTGGTGAGACTACCATTTGGATTAACAGTAACATTGCACAATAAGATTGGACATCCTTTGCTAAAGGCCTTAGAGTAGCTGATAAGTGTAGGCTGGTGTTAGTCAGAACTAACTTATCGTCTGTGCAGAAGGGGGTATAGCTAGTAAACCTGTGCCAGCCTTTCCCATGTTTTTGTGGGTTTGTATATAAATCAAATTTCAAAGAGTGTGTGTGTGTCAGCTACTTGGGCAGGGACACAAAGCACTGATTGGACAGAGATGGTACTGGAGATTTTGGTTGGCCACTCAGCTGAGTTTTCAACCCTATAGTTGTGCCAGTGGGGAGTCTTACTGGGGATCTGGAGAAAGAGGGAGAAACCATCCCCAGACTGACTGTGATCTCTGTGTGCTCTTAAGGGAAATTCTACTTTACTGTGTGTGTACATATCAGCTTCCCAGCATACTTCCCCCACTGTTGCCAGTGGTGAGGATTGAGGTCCTTGATTACTGGGCCAGTGGTGGGGAGCCACAATATATATATATATATATATATATATATATATATATATATATATATATATATATATATATATGTATAACAATCCTGTTACTCTGCACTACCCAAGCACTATCTGCCTACTAATTACTCTACCTCACCTGACTGAAACCACTACAATTTATTATACTCCTAAAATCACTACTAGGAATCATTGCAGAAACTAGCTATACTAATTTATTCACACAATCAACCTGTATACACTTTCACTACCCATAGCTTGCTCCACCAACAAAAATAGTCACAGAATTGTCTCTTAAGTAGTTCACTTGTTGAACTCTTAAAGCGTATGTTATAAATATACTTCTTAACTAATTCATTCAGCAAGCATTACAAAAAATTTTCTACCACTATATGCTACAACACTCATAACTCTCTCATTAGCAGCTCATCTAACCTCTTACCCTTCCCAGCTAAATATCTAACTATCCTACCATGAAATGCTATCCCTTTGCCTACATCAGGTAAAACATATACACTCCAAGATATCTCCAGCCATCTACAAGCCTACACTCTTTGATCAATTCACCTATACCATACTACCACATGAGATCTCACCACACATTTGCCTCAGGTATGATAAATTCTTAACCAAATTCCTTAATGCTTTTGTAAGCATAGTATCCCATTTTGCAATTAGTGGTGATGTCCACCCAAACCCTGGCCATATAACCTCCATATCACAACATATTAACACATCCCCCTTACTGCCTCAAAGTACTTTAAACTTACCAAGAAAGGGATCGGATCTATTAATTCTAAATATAAGTATTCGAAACACACTTAATAAAATTCCAGAACTCCAAACTACCCTGCCACTCTACTCATCAGATATAGTACTACTAACAGAAACATGGTTTAAGTCGCATATTGATAATAACGAAATTATTCCTGCAGGCTACAATATTCTCAGGGCAGATAGAAAAGGCAAAAGATTCAGAGTAATAGCCATACTATATACAATAACCTCATATTGCAATCATTACATCGTACTAGCCCAAATTTTAATAAAGTTAAAATACTCTACACTAAGCTGAAAATTAATTCCATAAAATCCTTAGTCATGGTAGGAATGTACATACCACCTGAAAATAACCTCGCCAATATAGAGCATATCCTCCACTGGACTGCTAATACATTACCTCAAGAAACAATTATTATGAGTGATTTTAATACAGACTGGTTCACTTGCAGCTCACAGAATCCCATTAACCATATTAACCTTCATGGCTTTACCCAAATCATTCAAACTCCCACCAGAACAGACAAAACTTCAAATAGACAGTTTATCCTAGACTGGCCTCTAACTAAAAAGTATCCCACTCACAATATTTTTGTTGTCTACCAGACAGTCTTAGTGATCACATACCAACCCACTTACTTAGGAAATGTACATACCCTCTTAAACACACCATTTAGCACCATATCAGAAATAACAAAAATTTCAACACACAAACATTTATATCTATCCTCAGTCACAGTAACTGGACTCCTCTAAAGGTCTTGTCCCTAGATGCAGCCATGGAATATTTTAATTCCACCTTCCTCAGGATACTTGATAAATTAGCACCACCCTTGACAATATAGTCACACTGTGCCCCTTGATTAACTAAAGAAACTAGGGCTCTACTCAAACTGATAGATAAGACCTGGGAAATGTGGTATGGAAATAAATCTCAGTCTAATCACCTAGCATATCAAGAATTCAGAAACAAAGCCAAAAACAAGATAAAATTAACTATTATACCAATATCCAAATGAAACATTGGGAGGGTAGCCTAATAGTTAAGGTGTTTGCCTTACAAACACAAGGTGCAGAGTTTGAGTCTCCCAAGGGATAATTGGCTAGGCTTAAAATGGCTTGCAAGGGCAGTTAGCCTAGTACTAACCTATGAACCCACAAAAATTCTGGTCAACAATAAAAACAATCTTACAACCTGGCCAAGCTTCATTCTCACAACCCTCGCATAAAGCAGTCTAGGTACTATGGCTGAGCAATTCAATAAACACTTCACAGAAAGCATACTATCCCTCTTCAAAAATAACTGCTCCTCCCCTACAATGGCACCCTTAACAGGAAACAATGAAAATACATTTTCCTTCCAGCCCATTCCAACAATTCCCTTAAAAAAACTACTTAAAAAAATTAAAGCAACAACTATAGCAGCCAATAACTTACCGGCAGAATATCTAAAGCTGTCTGCTGATGCTATTTCTTACCCAGTCTCAATTCTTATTAACCATTCTATCTCCAAGCAGCAAATACCATCTGTCTGGAAACTTTCGTACATAATCCCTATATATAAAGGTGATAACTCTACTGAGCTTTCAGTCTATAAGCCTATTGCCACTCTATCCCTGCTATCCAAAATTCTTGAAAATTGTATACATTCTCAACTTCTGGACTACCTCACTACTAACAGTCTATTAGCCACAACACAACATGGATTTAGACCTAATCACAGTACTACAACTGACCTCCTGAGTTTCACTGGCACAGCAAATCAATATAGGAATGAAAGTAAAATAGTTTCAACCATCTTTCTTGATCTGTCAAATGTTTTTGACACTGTCTCCCACCAAAAATTACTGACAGTACTATCTAACCTAACCTAAATCTCAGTCTCTCTGTACTTTCCTGGTTCAGAAACTATCTAACAGGTCAATAAGCTGTAAAATGGGAAAAAGATCATGCCCTCCTACTCCCAGTCATGTTGGGGGTACCTCAGGGTTCTAGTCTTGGTCACTAATTACAAATAATATTAATTGAGCTATCTTTATTGCCTCTTTAGTCCAATATGCTGATGATTCTACACTTATACATGCCACCCCGTCCATACAAAACCCTAAGATACAAACCAAAAGTCCTTCTCTGCAATTGAATCATGGCTTTCCAAATCACAACTCATACTTACCCCTGGTAAAACAAAAGTTATGATCTTCCATCCCGCTATAACCAGTGATCCCCCCTTCATCATCAAAACTATAGGTAATTCAACTATTACACCAGTATCCTCTAAAAAACTGTTGGGTGTCATGATTGATAACAACATCAAATTTGACAGATATGTATCCCAAACTATAAAGTACACAAAAACTAGGTACTCTTTATAGAAACAATTCCTATTCAACAGTACTATGATCGACATTGCAAGAACACTCCTTCTCTCTACACTCCTTTATGCTTCACCCATACTCACTAACCTGATGAATACAGACCTAGGAAAACCTGAAGCTTGTTATAATAAAATATCAAAATTTGCTACAAGCTCTTCATATCAATCAGACCGCTGTTCAGCCCTGAAACAACTTTCCTGGTTGGAACTGCCTCATTTACTAACTTATAATCAGCTGACAACAGCTCAAAAACTACTTTTCCAGCCACAAAAAACACCCATTCTCCAAAACCCAATTGAACCTTATCCCAACCACAGAATATTATGCTCCACTAATAAAACACTATTAAAAGTAAACAAAGCTAAGAATAATGCAGGAAGTTTTCTTTTCTCCAGTTCACATAGCTAAAATCTGGAACTAACTCCCTCAAACTGTTAGATTCACTTCTAACTCTGCTCATTAAAAAAAAATACTCAAAACCCGTGTATCTAGTACTTAGCCCTGCTCATGCAACAGTCCAGGTTAGCTTACTCCCTCTGCAATGTGCCTCTTACCTATACAAACAATACTGTGAAAACTAACCTCTACCTCTGTCTTACTATTTTTCTATTAGTGACCATACTTACTGGCCCCCTCACATACTGTAAATCAAAACTTGAAATCTCTTTCGTAATTTCAAAACACTATTTCATTCCTATCCGACAATAATCACAGAGGCAAACCTAAGCTGTACTTCTGTCTTATACTTTTTCCCTCTACCTTCTTTCGGATACCTAATTCGAACACTCATTATTCTCCTTCTTCCAAAACTATGTGAACCTTTTCTGTCAAACTACTTGAACCTTTATGTCAATCGCACAGTTCCTAAATCTTTAGCTGAAAACTACTGTATATAACAAATTACATGCAAATGACTGCTTTTTACCATTGTTAAGCTTTGTATTTTGTAAATAGGGGTGAGTGACTACTCATATGTATTATGCATATTTAATTGTATGAATTACATATATCTCCAGTGATTTAACATATGCAGAAGTAAACTATTATATGTCCTTCTTAGATTGTTGTTGATTGTATGCGGAGCTTTTCTCCGTAGGCCTCCACTAAACATGGGTTTCATCCAGTCAGTCTTTCCCAGTAAACAAATATGAAATAAATAAAAATAAATACATATATAAAATATTAATTTAATTAATATTCTAACAATTGTACCCACATAAAAAATAATGACATATTCTATATACAATATGAAAGTTGTTAAACATTTTTTTTAAGTTTTTAAGAACCTTTTAAACCTAAGCCAAAGTCATTGTAAACAAAGCACTGCATAGATGAATGAATAAATAAGTCACTGTAAACGAAGCACTGCATAGATGAATGAATAAATAAATATGCAGAATTACTGCTTTGACTACCACATCACCAGACAATTTTCCAGTGAGTACTCAAAACTATACAGGCATTAACTTTGACAAAATGGCTCCATAGACTGAGTTTTAGTTATACTTAATTACTGTGGGGTGTAATACATGCTTAAAGGCTCAATTAAATTATTCTGACTTGGAATTGCTGAAAATGAGGAACATTCAGCTTGAGAACATACATTTTCTTGAATGCTTATGTGTTAATCATGTTCCTAAAGGGTTGAGGGTTTGGAAATGTCCAAATGGGGTAGACTGTAATTCATCTTTGTACAAAGAACTTGTCAAGTTATTTGATTCTACTGGTCTTACCATTCTTGAGTTATTATTAAAGGAAACTGAACAGAGATTAGAACAGCTTAACACTGACATTATGATTTTAAATGTATCTATTGTTAAATATTTACTTTTTCCTTCATATAGGATGGACTATAATGACATTTTTAATAAAATTGATAAGCACGTTGCAGTGAACAGCATGCACAAAATAAAAAAGTCTAGCATATCCTAGACTACCTGGTTTTAATATGGTCAACAAAGGTATGCCTAGCTATCCACCGACTTTGTGTTATGAAAATACAGAAGGTGTTGGGAATTTGATTATAGATGATCATAGTACTTTTTTGGACATTTCCCAGGTTTGCTGTTCAGAGAGACTAGCAAACCAGCGAAAGTCCAATCACCGAACTTCCTGTACAAGTTATCACAAAGGTCAACACCTGAGGAATTGGCAAAGTGGCAGGGGTAGAAGACAAACAGATACTAAAATTTTGTGTGTGTGGTTATTCTGGAACATTCAAGCTACTGACTGATGATTCGTGTAACTTATATAATTTAGCTGATGTGCCTGTGTCAAATGACGCTTTAAATATATTTAGAAAAGTGTTAATTCTGGAGATCAAAGATGGCAGTGGTTCTGTAAGCACCGCTATTCCTAGCTCTCTGATTTTACCCGGAAAAAAAAAAAACTCTTTTCAGCTAACCCAGAGGAACTAAATCAACAAAAGAATATGAAAAATTCACCTAAGAGACATTACAGCAACAAAAAAAAAAAAAAAGCTAAAAAGAAGAGGAAAATACAAAAATCAGAAGGATTAACTAAGATTTAAAAATAAAGCTGATGATATCTGGTACTGAGGCACTGCTGAGTCATTGAACTACTGCATCCTACCTAAATGCAAAAAATGCCAAGGGAAGAAAGCACCATGGAAACCTCTACAACAAAAACTAAATACTCAGTACTGGCTTCACCTGAAAAGGATACAACACCTAAAAGACAGAAGACTACAAAACCATTGGATATTTCAAAAGCTCAGAATAAAAATAATTCTGATCAGCCAGCCAACCTAGATGACATAAAAGATGCATTACTGCCTATACAGCAAGCTATTCAAGACCTTTCCTTACAGTTTAAATCATTCGGAGAATCTTTCAATCAAATCTTGAACAAAATGGAAAAAACAGAATCTAAAATCCTGGAAAATAAACATAAACACTGTACAACAAAAAGCTGACTCTAATCAAAAAGAAATTCAAGCCATGCAAGCTAAACTAATAGACCTTGAAGCACATTCTAGAAGAAATAATCTAATTATCACAGGAATACCTGAAACTATTACACACAATAACCTGATAATGACCGTCAAAAAAGTACTACAACTGTTGCTAGAGGAATCATAAGACTCACAACAAATAATTATTGAAAGACCTCATAGTGCCTTAAGAGAATCTCAAACAACAAACAAACCCAGACCTGTATACATTAAACTTTTAAACTACCAGGATGTTTAAAAGATTTTATTTACTGCGAAAAAGAAAGGTTTTATTTGGAATAAAAACAAAATCTTCTTTGTACAGGACCTTCCCATCCAAATAAGACAAGCAATGCAGCAGCTCTCACCATTCTGAAAATACCTAATAGAGAAAAATATAAAATTCCAAATAAAATATCCATACTCACTCATTTTCCAAGTTCAGGATCGAAAATATAAGCTGGATAACCCAATGGAGGCTAAAGCAACCTTCCATACATTTTTCAAAGAAATTCCCTCTTTGGAATTAAAATGAAGAAAAATTCTCAGTAAAACGAGTTCTGGATGCTTTTCCAACCACTTGGGAGTCACCTTAGTCCGGGACCTTCTAATTTAAAATGGCTCCAGCTTTGCTAGGCTTCTAAAATGCCGCGGCCAACCATGAGGTGAGTAGGGAACTAAAAATACTGCTGTAGGAACTGAAATCACAGTTTTTGTCTGCTGGGGGGCCAATTTAAAGGTTACCACCTCCTAGAATTCTACAATGAATTGTCTTCCACCTACGAAGAAACCCAAGGCCATAAACATCGGGAAAAAACAAGGTCTGACAACAAAAACTTCAATATGAAGAGATGAAACTTTGGAGGTCCAGAGAAGCAGTATTTCAGCAGGATTATAACAGTTAGAACATTTGGACATGATCCCCAGCTTTTTTGAACACCATAAGGTACTAAATTAAAAATCAGTTTGAATACGTTTATTCTGTATGCAGAATACCTTAAATCTAAAAGCATTTTGCTGATTGGGAAGAAAGACTGCAAAGTAACATTTGACACTAGCTTAAAAGCTTGAAAAGTTGTTGTTGTGTCTTTCGGCTTTTCTCGGTTAGGGGTCACAATAGTGGAACTCCGGTCTGCTAATGATTGGCAGTAGATTTTTACATGCCGAGTTGCCGGCCAACCCACCCCTATAGACAGCACAAGGAACAAGAAACTAAGGGTAATGTTGCTTAACACCAGAAGTCTTAACCTCAAGATGCATGCACTCGAAGCTCTCCTCAGTATGGAGAACATCGATATATGTGCAGTGACAGAAACCTGGTTCAAGGCTCCAGAGAGCACCCCAGCACTACCAGGCTATACCTCCTATCATGCTTTTCGGCCCCAAAACCCGGACCGAACCACAAAAGGAGGGGGGGTTTCCATATGTATCAAGGATATCCACACCTCCAGGTTAGTGGCATTGCACGAAGTTTCGGAGACCATCCATGTGCAACTAACAGTGGGCAAGACTGCTTTTCAGTTTATAGCATTCTACAGACCACCCTCTCAAAGTCAGGAATCCCACTCGGCTTTCCTGAAAACATTGGAGAACATGAAGATCTCTCCGAACACCATTATATTTGGCGACTTCAACTACCCAAACATTGACTGGGAGCTCTACTCAAGCCGCAGCACCTTAGCCCAAAGGTTCCTGGAAATTATAAACTCAAATGCTATGGAACAACTAGTCACCACTCCCACAAGACGGGACAACATACTAGACCTGATCATTACCAACATGGGGACTCTATGCTCCACACCAGAAGTATATCCCTCATTGGTAAGATCAGACCATAAATTAATTTCACTGGATGTCCACATCCCGACCCCACCCCCAGCCCAGAAAACCACAGTGAAAAACTTCTCAAAAGCAAACTTCTCACTTCTTAAAACCAAAGTAGAATCCTTCAAGGCCCCAGGGCCAGTGGAAACTACGGCCCAAACTGCAGAATCCTATATAAACGCATTCTACGGACATCTCCAGGAATGCATGGATCATGCTATCCCAAACAAAACCAAGACCCAATCATCCAAAGGCAGGCGTCCAGTCTGGTAGACCCCTGCCATAAATAAACTGTACAACAGAAGGAGGAAGCTACTACATGATAGAGCAAAATCCCTAATAGGGAAGGCATCTCTGATCAGTACTAGCAAAAAATTATGATCCCTCATAAAATCCTCCAAGGCCAGCTTCGAGAGAAAAATTGCACAGGACACCAAAGACAATCATAAGGCTTTTTTCAGTTATGTTAGGAACCTAGGATGCAACTCCCAGACTTGTTCTGAGTTGATTCTAAACAACAAAAAATACACTGAACCCACAGACATTGCCAATATCCTGGCAGACAGATTCAGTGCAAACTTCTCCACCCCCTCCCCCCCAAAAGAACAAGTGTCTATCCCAGCAGAGGGCTGCCTCCCAAACATCTCTGATGCTCAGGTGAAGGCTGCCCTCTCCAAAGCAAAAAACACTGCTTCCATGGGACCAGATGGCGTCCCAGGTTGCGTCCTACATGAACTCCAAGAGGAACTAATCCCTCAAATAAAACAGCTATACAATCTCAGCCTCACTACAGGATATGTGCTCACAGAATGGCATACAGCAACAGTGGTCCCACTCCACAAAGGTGGAGCTTCTACGGACCCTGGAAGCTATCGCCCCATAAGCCTGACTAGCTTAGTCTGCAAGGCTATGGAGAGGATCATTATGGAGCTCATAAACAAAGACATTGGGGACATACAGACACTAGATCCTACCCAGTTCAGCTTTGTCAAGGGCAGATCCTGCCTTTTGAACCTGGTTGACTTCTTCGAAACAGTCACCAAAGCCATAGATGAAGGGAAGGTAGTCCACACAGCCTATCTGGACTTTGCAAAGGCATTTGACACAATACCCCACTAGGGCATCATAGATAAGCTATCCAGCTTAAATATAAACCCCTATGTCAAAAGATGGGTCTCAAACTGGCTCAAAGACAGAACCCACAGAGTGAGAGTTGCTGGAGCCATGTCAGACTCGAAACCGGTCACAAGTGGTGTACCACAGTGTTCTGTCCTGGGACCACTTTTGTTTGGAATATACTTTTCTGAGGTACAGGCAAATGTGGGAGGACTATGGCTCACCAAGTTCGCAGACGACTGCAAACTGGGCACCATAATCGACTCTCCAGCTGACACAAACATCCTTCAAAAAGGTCTCACAGAGACAGATAACTGGTGCCAGCACCATGGTTTAAAGCTAAATGCCAAAAAATGTATAGTCATACCCTTTGGCAAAAACAATGTGCCCACAAATTACCACATAGGCGGAAACCCATTAAGTACAGAGAAAGTTATTAGGGACCTGGAGACCCAAGTTGATAGCAATCTCTCCTTTGAAAACCACATTGCCAAAGTGGTTAGAAATACAAAACAGCAGCAACTCAGGAACAGATGGATGGTAGAAAATGGAACTGCTCGTACACCAGGACAGTTAGCTCCAAAATTTTTAATGAAACAACACAACAGTGACAGGTTAAGCACTTTCGACTGACTCCCAGTCTTCTTCAGAACAATACAATGAAAGAGCTTATGACATTTATATGACAGTAGCAGTATAATAATTGAATAATTAGGAAATAATTAAAGAAAAAAAACGCCAAAAATTTTTTAAAGACACATGGACATTGTCAGCAAAAAATCCTATACCAATATATATAAAAACACAGATGTTAAAATGAACAATGTAAATACTAATATTAAATTGTAATCATCCCTAATATCTAAATGTACATTGCCCATACAATTACTTCTGAACATGATAAAATATATGTTACAAATATATGTTAATGTCTTGTATCAGAACTATTATTAAAAAAAATGTATTTAAAAACTATGTAAAAATTATGAAAATATGTAATAAATATATCTATAAAAATAATAATACTGGACTGAGAGTTAAATGGCACTAATAGTTATTCCAAAGCTAGAAAAGGTTTAATGCTAATAAAATCATTGAGGCCAGGAGGTCTCGTAGCGTCTGTTAGGATCTGCCATTTACTCTCACATAAAGACAATCTCATTTTCCAGTCACCTCCAAATGGTGCTATCTCCACCTGGTCAATAATAGAGAATAGGAAATTGTGGTCATTTCCCTTCTCCAATATGTGCTTGTATAATGCATTTTTAGAATCCTGTTTTCCTATTTTATATATGTGTTCATAAATGCGTCGGTTTAACTGTCTCTCTGTTTTGCCTATGTAATGCGCGTTGCATTTGGTACATATCGCCAGGTAAACAACCTGCTTCGATCTACAATTTCCTTTCCTGCTGGTAATAGTGGTGTGGCATATGTCATCCAATTTGATGGTACTATTCAAATTGATGTATTGACATTGTTTACAATTGCCACACCTCACTGTGCCTTTTCCATTTTCATGTGTTGACTTGTTGTTTTCCCCTCTTTCCAGAAGCTTTTTCATATTAGGTGCAGTCCTGTAAACAAATCTGGGTTTGGCCCCCAGTGTCTCTTCCATACCCATAACCATGAGTGTCCTCCAATATCTTTCTAAGATGTCTTTTATGATGTACGTATTGGGTGTATACATGAGTATGCATACCCTACCTGATGATTCCATATATCCCCCCTCCTGCTTGCCAGATTTATAAGAGCCTAATAGGGGTTTGTAAACATTACCCCATCCATTCTGTACATATCTAATCATCTCATTGACCATTTGTTCTGGGTATGCTCTACTCAAGAACATTTCCTTAATGATGTTCAATTCCTTATCCAAAATCTGTTTATTGGATGACATTCTTGCTGCGCGAATAGTTTGCCCTTTAATCACATTTTTGAATATGTAAGGAGGATGATTGCTACTATAATGGACATAATCATTAGAAAAAGTGGGCTTCCTATATATGCTTGAAGTAAACCCCTGAGTGTCGTGACTTAACATAACATCCAAAAATGGAATTTCTTTGCAACTATATTGATGAGTGAATTTTAAAAACTCGACAGTGCCATTTAAATATGTCATGAATTCATGTAATCTGTCCACAGATGACTTCCACAAAATAAAAATATCGTCTAGGTATCTCATGTATAGTCCGATGTCTTGAAAGAATGCACTCTTAAACACGTGTTCAGATTCCCACTCAGCCATGACCAAGTTCGCGAAGATGGGAGCACAAGCTGCCCCCATAGCCACTCCCTTGGTCTGCCTGAAATATTCTCCTTGAAAGGAGATGAAGTTGTAGTCCAACACAAGTGACATCATGTCACATATTAAGCTGACTTTCTCCCATGAGAACTCTGTATAGTGTGCTAAACTTCTTTCAAAATATTCCAATCCCTCTATCTTGGGAATACTGGAGAAAAGATCAACGACATCCACACTCAAAAAAATCAGGTTGGTGTTCCAAATGTCATTAGTGAGTGTGCCTAAAAACTTCCAAGAATCCTTGATAATGTGGGGGATGTTGTCATATACATTCTTACACCATCTGTCGATCAATTTCCCTATATTAAAGGTTTTTGACCTAGATCCTGACACGATTGGTCGGAAAGGAGGCTGTTCAATGGATTTGTGTATCTTAGGGATACCTACCATCCTTGCTAACACTGGATGGTCAACTTTCATATATGAATAAGTTTCATTAGATATCCTATTGTCAATAAGATATTCTTCAATGATAAGATCGATCCGTTTGTGACCAATGTTGACTTGATTTAATGAGATACTCTCATAATTTCCTGAGTTGTGTAAGATGTTATGGATCTCTTGATTATATAGATCAATAGGGAATATCACGACTCCCCCTCCCTTATCGGGTTTCATAACCCTGATGTCCCTGTTCTTCATGATGTCTAGTAAGCTTTTCCTTTCCATACAAGTTAGATTGTCTGGTAGTTGGTCCCTTTGAATTCGCATTCTGTTGTGTGCCCAATAAATGTCATTGCACACTAACTGTTCAAAATTTTGAACATGTGGATTAGAATGTGGTATAAATGTACTTTTTTTGTTAAGGTCAGTGCCTGCTATACCTTTAACCCCTGTATTTGAATCTTTATTTTTGTCAAATGTTAATGCCAAATTCAGCTTCCTACAATATTTTTTAACCTCTTTGATGCTGTCGAGTATACCCCATCCTCTCATGGGTATAAACTTCATACCTTTTCCTAGTAGTTTGGCACAGGTGTGATCTATCTCAATGTTAGAGTAATTATATACCTTAAAGCCATCACAGGTTGTAACCCTTGGTTTTGTAGTACTAACTTGTTCATTGGTCAAATGCAAATTCAAATCAACAGTATCCATCCCCAAAAAATTATCAACCTCAGTCATTATGGGTAACTTCCCCATCATCAGGCAGGGACTATCATATGGAATAATGCCGGACTGGCTTATGTCCTGTGCCACTGCTTTTGAACCTTCCATGCTGGGAAGTATCTTCCCCCCTGAAAATTTTCTTCCCTAAAAGAGTTTTTAGGTTCCTTCCTTCTAGGGTGGTATTGATTTTGAACCTCTGTCCCTTTATTACTAGGCCAAACATAAGCCCTGTTGTTTTTGTGTGCCTCTATATCCCGCTGCATTTTCCTATTTTTTCTATCAACTATATTGTGCACATTGTTATCAGCAAATGTGTACTGTTTCAAATACAAGTCCTTAAAACATTCATAGTCATTATGGTGGATTATGTTGTAGTTCATGTGTTCTAACTCTTCTGATAATGTACCTAATTTTTCATCATGATGTTTAATAAGAAGCTTCATGAACTCAAATCCAAACCTATCAAATAACCCATTGAATTCATTCATGACCACAGAAGTGTAACTTATCCCTAAGGGTAGTTTAAAAAACCTGAGGCCTTTCGGTACTATATTCAACTTCAGACACTTAGATAAATAACAACTATCAATTTTAATATTCTTAAAATTAGTTAGTTTTTTACCATAGTCCAATATATACTCCTTCAAGGAGGTGTGGCTACATTCAATGTTAGAAGCTTTGCCATTAAAGTGTTTCTTATCAATTGCAAAATAATCTCTGTTATCTCCTAAAAATTGTTCAAATAACGTATCACCATTACATATATTGTCCTTAGGGTGATTTGCATTGGCATTGTGTACAAAAACATTTTTATCACAACATTGCATTCTAGTGGGGCTCGTAATAGTTTGCTCCGAATTATGTATAAAAGTACCTGTTTTGTCCGGAGCATACTTGCTTCTGTTTTTTGAATCCCTCTGAACCTTAGGGCGAGCCCCACCATAGTGTCTATCCATGCGTTTTTTACAAACGCTATAATCAAAAGTAAAATCGTGTTCCATGCCTTTGAATCGTTCACTCAGCAAATTTTCGTCTTCAGTATGTATTAAATCCAAGGCTCTGGTGTCATCCGCTCTGTATCCCTCCGATACAGCTCCGTTATTATGCTGACCAAGTACATTTTCAAAGACACCGTCCGCATCTACTAGAGCTTTAGGGAAGCCACAGTCCGGTGTGCTTACATTACCACATCCCTGTGGTTTGTTTCTAAGGGTGCGCGCCTGCGCATAGGTTTCCTTGTGAACGTAATTTACGTCAGCTTCCTCATCAGAGTGTACGGAAACCAAGTGCGCTCTAACGATCTCCGTAGATGCTCGTGAATGGATTTCCTCCTTGTTGGCAGCAATATTAGTGTTCAAAACCAAATCACTAATCAAAGTCAATAATTTGTGTACCTCTCCTTGCAAAGCCGTGAGGTCGGCTCTCAATTCAGTGATACTGTCCTTCGACAATGAAGCAGAAGTTTCCATGGTATCAGCCATCCTAATTAAACCAACTATGAATACAAAACAGCAGCAACTCAGGAACAGATGGATGGTAGAAAATGGAACTGCTCGTACACCAGGACAGTTAGCTCCAAAATTTTTAATGAAACAACACAACAGTGACAGGTTAAGCGCTTTCGACTGACTCCCAGTCTTCTTCAGAACAATACAATGAAAGAGCTTATGACATTTATATGATAGCAGTAGTATAATAATTGAATAATTAGGAAATAATTAAAGAAAAAAAACGCCAAAAATTTTTTAAAGACACATGAACATTGTCAGCAAAAAATCCTATACCAATATATATAAAAACACAGATGTTAATGCGAATTCAAAGGGACCAACTACCAGACAATCTAACTTGTATGGAAAGGAAAAGCTTACTAGACATCATGAAGAACAGGGACATCAGGGTTATGAAACCTGATAAGGGAGGGGGAGTCGTGATATTCCCTATTGATCTATATAATCAAGAGATCCATAACATCTTACACAACTCAGGAAATTATGAGAGTATCTCATTAAATCAAGTCAACATTGGTCACAAACGGATCGATCTTATCATTGAAGAATATCTTATTGACAATAGGATATCTAATGAAACTTATTCATATATGAAAGTTGACCATCCAGTGTTAGCAAGGATGGTAGGTATCCCTAAGATACACAAATCCATTGAACAGCCTCCTTTCCGACCAATCGTGTCAGGATCTAGGTCAAAAACTTTTAATATAGGGAAATTGATCGACAGATGGTGTAAGAATGTATATGACAACATCCCCCACATTATCAAGGATTCTTGGAAGTTTTTAGGCACACTCACTAATGACATTTGGAACACCAACCTGATTTTTTTGACTGTGGATGTCGTTGATCTTTTCTCCAGTATTCCCAAGATAGAGGGATTCGAATATTTTGAAAGAAGTTTAGCACACTATACAGAGTTCTCATGGGAGAAAGTCAGCTTAATATGTGACATGATGTCACTTGTGTTGGACTACAACTTCATCTCCTTTCAAGGAGAATATTTCAGGCAGACCAAGGGAGTGGCTATGGGGACAGCTTGTGCTCCCATCTTCGCGAACTTGGTCATGGCTGAGTGGGAATCTGAACACGTGTTTAAGAGTGCATTCTTTCAAGACATCGGACTATACGTGAGATACCTAGACGATATTTTTATTTTGTGGAAGTCATCTGTGGACAGATTACATGAATTCATGACATATTTAAATGGCACTGTCGAGTTTTTAAAATTCACTCATCAATATAGTTGCAAAGAAATTCCATTTTTGGATGTTATGTTAAGTCACAACACTCAGGGGTTTACTTCAAGCATATATAGGAAGCCCACTTTTTCTAATGATTATGTCCATTATAGTAGCAATCATCCTCCTTACATATTCAAAAATGTGATTAAAGGGCAAACTATTCGCGCAGCAAGAATGTCATCCAATAAACAGATTTTGGATAAGGAATTGAACATCATTAAGGAAATGTTCTTGAGTAGAGCATACCCAGAACAAATGGTCAATGAGACGATTAGATATGTACAGAATGGATGGGGTAATGTTTACAAACCCCTATTAGGCTCTTATAAATCTGGCAAACAGGAGGGGGGATATATGGAATCATCAGGTAGGGTATGCATACTCATGTATACACCCAATACGTACATCATAAAAGACATCTTAGAAAGATATTGGAGGACACTCATGGTTATGGGTATGGAAGAGACACTGGGGGCCAAACCCAGATTTGTTTACAGGACTGCACCTAATATGAAAAAGCTTCTGGAAAGAGGGGAAAACAACAAGTCAACACATGAAAATAGAAAAGGCACAGTGAGGTGTGGCAATTGTAAACAATGTCAATACATCAATTTGAATAGTACCATCAAATTGGATGACATATGCCACACCACTATTACCAGCAGGAAAGGAAATTGTAGATCGAAACAGGTTGTTTACCTGGCGATATGTACCAAATGCAACGCGCATTACATAGGCAAAACAGAGACAGTTAAACCGACGCATTTATGAACACATATATAAAATAGGAAAACAGGATTCTAAAAATGCATTATACAGGCACATATTGGAGAAGGGAAATGACCACAATTTCCTATTCTCTATTATTGACCAGGTGGAGATAGCACCATCTGGAGGTGACTGGAAAATGAGATTGTCTTTATGTGAGAGTAAATGGCAGATCCTAACAGACGCTACGAGACCTCCTGGCCTCAATGATTTTATTAGCATTAAACCTTTTCTAGCTTTGGAATAACTATTAGTGCCATTTAACTCTCAGTCCAGTATTATTATTTTTATAGATATATTTATTACATATTTTCATAATTTTTACATAGTTTTTAAATACATTTTTTTTAATAATAGTTCTGATACAAGACATTAACATATATTTGTAACATATATTTTATCATGTTCAGAAGTAATTGTATGGACAATGTACATTTAGATATTAGGGATGATTACAATTTAATATTAGTATTTACATTGTTCATTTTAACATCTGTGTTTTTATATATATTGGTATAGGATTTTTTGCTGACAATGTCCATGTGTCTTTAAAAAAATTTTGGCGTTTTTTTTCTTTAATTATTTCCTAATTATTCAATTATTATACTGCTGCTATCATATAAATGTCATAAGCTCTTTCATTGTATTGTTCTGAAGAAGACTGGGAGTCAGTCGAAAGCGCTTAACCTGTCACTGTTGTGTTGTTTCATTAAAAATTTTGGAGCTAACTGTCCTGGTGTACGAGCAGTTCCATTTTCTACCATCCATCTGTTCCAAAGTGGTTAGAAAGACCTTCTACATAGCCCACCTCATCATGAAGGGTTTCACATCTAGATCAAGAGAGGTAATCGTGCCCCTTCATTCATCCCTCATCAGGCCCATCATAGAATACAATGCCCCTTTTGGGATGTACCTTACCCGACACCTGCAACAATTAGAAAGACCCCAAAAGTATCTCACCAAGAGGATCAAGGGTCTCAAACAGATGCCATATGCTGCTCGGTTAAAAAAACTCCAGCTCGACTCAGTTGCATACCGCCTACTTCGAGGCGATCTATGCCTGACATACAAAGCGATGTCAACTCCAGAATTGATGGACATGCTCCACCTCAGTAAATCTAAATCCCTTAGAGCCACACGCTCGAGGGACTTGAACCTCAGCACAGAAATAAATAGAACTTGCTGGAGGGACAGGTTCATAACCCAGAGGCTCCCTTCGCTCTGGAATAGAATTCCAGTTCATGTGAGGCAGAGCACCTCACTGAATCTCTTCAAGAAGAATCTCGATAGGTGGATGGGGGATCATAGATTTGTCCCAGGGATTACTCCCGTGTCACTATTAGACAGAGGCACAGTAAACTAAACCTTAAAAAGGGCACAGTATACTCAAATCAAGGGGTGGCATAAGCCATACAGAATCGGGCTAGGCTTATAATTGCCCCAGGGCAGATAGCCTAGTATGAACCTATGAACCTATGAACCTATGATGCACAACCTTCAACGAAGGTATGCCCATGCACGCATGTCTCCACACAGAAGACGCTCTAGCTGAGAATCGAACAGGACAATGTCTTACTGTGAGGCGACAATGCTACCGCAGCACTACCACCGAGTTAGCTTAAAAGCTTGAAAAGTAATTTACTAAATATAAACTAATTTATACATTTTTTTGAACATGCTTTGCTGTACCTGCATTAGCAATATTTCACAAACATCAGAGAAAGAGTTTTAAATAGTGTATCTCATATTGTAGGTTTAATTGTTGAGGAACCTCTCAGATGACATAACATTAGAAGTGCAGTTTTATTTTTCTCTTTTTTACAATGACAAACGAAGCTTGCTCAGGAGGCTGCTCCATTAAAACTGATTGTGTTATAAAAGTGTAACAATCAGGGAGAGAGGTTAACTAATAATCTGTTTATAATGGGTACCTTTGGAAAGACAAAAACTGCTTAAACTTTACCTGTCAGGCTGCTGGACCCAGACAAGCCTTACAGTATAAAGTTGCAAATTACCAGCAGGAGCACTAATTTAACCTCTCAGTAGCCTTATGTTAATGTCATACATAGCAGCAAGTGAGTACTGCTCAAATATTAGTCTTGTATATGTGCTAACAATGGAAATAGGAGTAATGTAGACTGTTCCTAACACTATGAATGTTAAATATTTACTAACTAATGTACCTCTGAGTACTAAATATGTTTATTGTGTTCAATACTGTGAAACATCTGATGAACTAAAGGAAATTAGATATGGAGTTAGGATATAATATTGTATTAATGACATGCTAAAATTCCAAAGTACTAAAGACTGATTCCCTTAATCTTCTGCTTATGGTAAAAAAATACTAGATAAGTATAAAGAGGTTTAAAAAGTTGTATTGTTTATATACACACATATATATATATATATATATATATATATATATATATATATATATATATATATATATATATATATATTAGTTGACTGTTTATGTAAAATTGTTGTCACAAGTATCTTTATTTATTTATTTTATTTAACATTTGTTAACCAGGAAAGTCTGACTTGGAATGAACAAATTTTCAGCTGAGGCCTGGGGAGAAATGATCCAGATGCATGTCTTTGTAATGTGGGAGGAAATGGGAGCACCCGTAGGAAACCCACACAAGTACTGGGAGGACATGCAGACTCCACACAGAAGGCACCCCAGCCGAGAATCAAACCAGAAAACCTCTTGCTGTGAGGTGACAATGCTACCACTGCACTGGTATCTTGCAGATGAAGAGAATAGGCAATAGTACTAAGCATATCTTTCAGATGAAGAGAATAGGAACTAGTACTAAGAAGTGCTGTTTTTAGAACTGTTATGTTAGGCTTTCTCTACATTGTTGTTATTATTGTCTGTAAGGGGAATCATACAGAAATTACAATGGATAAAGAATACTCCCTTATACATACAAGTGGAAAATATTATTTGTACACTAAAAATATCTTTCTTTCCCCTCACTATTCTTGGTCCAGGGAAGTAATGATTACGCATTGGGTTGAGATGGGAATAGGCAGGTGCCATAATCAAATACATGACAAAACGAGCTTACCTGAATATTCACACACACACACACACACACACACACTATCCATAAATGTGTTATGACGTCATGGACACTACCGAGATAAATGTGGAAACTAGAATCATGGAATGTTAAAGGCCTACAATTAATAAACAAAATAAATCTATTCTTGCATCTTATATTTAAAACCAAAGCCAAAGTAGTAGTAATTCAAGAATCTCATCTTACAAATGAAAAATGGACAAGCATAGAAAATAAAAAATGGATAAGACAAATCATAGCTTCAGAGGGAAAAACAAATAGTGCAGGAGTTGCAATAATAATCAAACAAGATTTTCAAGGCAACATAATTAAATTTGATACTGATAAAGAGGGAAGATGGTGTTATGTAGTCTACACCAACCCCACCATTCCAAAACCAGTACTAGTGCTAAACAGCTATGCACCATGTAACAATCAACAGCACTTTATTATGCCACTATACGCTTTGGTGACAAAATTTAAAGATAACTTTATAATTATTGGGGGTGACTGGAATTCCTATCAGAATCCAGTTAAAGATAGAGTTAACATAAATACATTATATAACAAACAGGCCCACTAGCAATTAGGGAACTGAAACAAGATTTTAAACTATTTGATCCCTCTAACTATACCGGGAGAGACAATAAAACAGAAAACTTCACCTTCTATTCACAATGTCACAAAATGTGGTCAAGGATTGATTTCTTTCTAATCTCTGAAACATTCCTTAACATGAAAGTTACAACCTATACACATACCAGATTCTTTTCCGACCACTCAAAAATCACACTTCTTATTGAATGGAACAATAAACAACAACAATCTAACAGAGGCTACGATTGGACATTGAATTCTAATCTCTTAATTCAACAAGACGTGGTGAAAAGCATAACTATGCTATTAAACTCCCTAACTTTAAACCTAGTCAATTCACAACTACCACAAGACATGGAATGGGCTTCGACAAAAGCTCAAATTAGAGGCTTTTTGATTAATAAAGCAACACACTATAAAAATTATTCTCCAAGAAAGAATCTGTGTTAACAGAAAAAAATAAAGCTATTAGAATTGGAACTAATATCAGGTTCTAACGGAAACACCAAAGACCTCTTGAGAAAAGCACAAAAAGAACTATATCTAAAAGAGGTAAGAAACTTATCACTTAACAAAATGAGAAACTTGGCCAAATACACAGAGACAATTCAAATGCCATCCAGTGCCTTAGCGAGACTAACTACTCTACACAAAGCCATACCCATTATAACAGAAATTTACCACCAGAACAAATCATATATAAATAAACAGATAATAATAAACCTTTTTAACAACTTTATACTAAGATTTATGGAGAACAATCTTTATCATCTTCAGAAATGGACAGGAAAGCTTTCCTTCAAGATATAATTTTCCCACAACTAGATGTTAACCAACAAAATAATCTAACAAACCCAATATCAATAAAAGAAATCGTCACAATTAAAAATCTAAAAACAAATAAAGCTCCTGGTCCGGATGGCCTCATACCAGAATTTTACAAGTGCTTCACACCGCTAATTAATAAAATATTACAACATGTACTAAACTACATAATAAACAACAAAATAAATGATTTATACTTTAATACCTCAAAAAACATTCTTATTTAGATAGAACAATCAGATCCTAAAGACCCTACTAGCTACAGACCAATATCATTACTAAATATAGACGCTAAAATTCTTACTTCAGTACTAGCAAATAGACTAAAGAACACTATAACCAACATCATTTCTCCTGAACAATCAGGTTTTATTCCATTCAGCCAGACTTGTAATAACACCTTAACTCTCAAAGCCATGATAGCTTTTGCAAACATTAAGAAAACTACCATATACACAATGGTGGGTGAAGCCCATAAATCATTTGATAGAGTGAATATTACTTTCTTACTTCAACTCTTACCTTATTTTGGGTTCCCTAGCAAATTTACACAAATAATTAAAATACTGTATGAAACCCCTTATACTAACCTGTATATTAACAGAACCTTATCAAACAGAATAAAGATTAAAAATGAGATGAGACAAGGATGCTCTTTATCCCTCTTCTTATTCTATCTAAACCTCGAACCGCTGTTCCTATACATTAAACATAAAGTATATCATAACCCACCATCTCTCTTCAGCACTAAAATCTTTTACACAGCTTTCATAGATGATTTAAACATTTATTTCACCACCCCCAGCACTGACATACCCAAATTATTAAAACCAATTGACTATTTCTCAGGCATATTTAATTATAAACTTAACTTGAAAAAAACAGTATTTTCCACTTAAATCCTCCCAAACTATTATCATTAATCCCATTTTTAGACACAATCAAAATAAAAGAATCAACCAAATATCTTGGTATTATGTTTTTCCAAAACAAAAAATATTTCTATCAAAATGATATTATGAATAAATGGAATATGATGTTAGACTGCAGCAGATGGAACCGTTTCAAAATACCATTCCTATCCAAGGTCTCAATAATCAAAATTAATATTCTTCCCAGAGTTATTTATACATTTATAACCACATAAGTGGTAATACATAACAAATTATTTAAACAAATACACACATTTCTGGCTAAGTTCATTTGGGAGCCTAAAAAACAAGAATATAATACCACAAACTATCTCTACTAAAACTAAAAAGGTGGTTGAATTTGCCAGATTTTAAACTATATTATACCATTATCAATAGTAGTGGAATACTAAAGATAGCAGAAGTTGCCCCTTCAACCAATAAATGGTATGGTCTACTGTTTGGCTGAAAATGTATCATAGCTATATAAAATCTCTAGAAATTAATCCTAGAGGTTTTCAGTTTCTAACCAAAAAAGATATAACAGCTTATAAGATCACTGACTCTGTAAAACACTTTATTATCGTACTTCAAAAGTTGTTAATTTCCCTTGAACTTGGGCCAGCAATGGACATATTTCAACAAATCCATAATAACCCAAACTTAAAAATTAATAACTTAATGATAAATCTTGACAACTACCCTTTATTAAAAGACTTGAGAATTCAATATCTCTACCCTTACCACAACTTTACAATTACAAACCTGAGATCTCAACTTAATTTACTAAAATTGTACTCAATTATCTTGAGACAAATTAGAGAAATATGTCCCAAACACATTCAAAACCCCAAATTAAACATGGTGGATATAAACAATTGTGAAACTCTATTGAACACAATGTTACCCAGGAAAGAAATGATATCCAACATGTACAAATTAATAGCCAAGATCAAATTCCAAGATAATATACTTATTTCTAAATATTGGTTTAAAAGTAACTCATCAATAACTGCACAACAATTAAACCATGCTTTGACATTAACACATTAAGCTTTACCATTGAAAAAGTTAACTTACATGCAACTCATGATCAACAACAATGCATATCTTACCCCCTCAGTACTACACAAATTTAACTCTTCTTATTCACCAAACTGTTCATATGGTAGATCACAGGAAGCAGATCTAATTCATAAGTTTTGGAGCTGCAAATGCGTATTTAAACTATGGAACTCATTCAAAATCCAACTACAAAAGAAAGGTTATGAAAAAGTAACTCTTACATAGGAATACATACTACTTCACATTCTCCCCCAGGAATATCCCATACGCAAGCGACCATATATATCACATTATTTCTATTAATGAAACTATGCATAGCATCCAAATGGGGGGACAGAATGAATATCAATTGGGCCAAATTCAAAAAGATGGCAATTAACCACATGCTAGTTCATAAATGGGTAATTGATGCAAAAAATAACAGTGATAAAAAACTAAAAATATAGGAACACATATTTAACATACTGCTAGCTTAATTCACTCACCTTATCATAAAGACACATGTGTAAAGATATACCTTCAACACAGATTTCTCCATAACAGGATACGCTCGATAAATGGAAGTAATAAGATAATTTATGGCACTTTTGTACAGTTGTAAATATTGATGTTTAATGTTGATGTTTAGATACTGCTTACTGTTAAATATGTACCCAGTGTATTAGTACTTTGTTGTTGTTGTTTTTGTTTGATCTTTGCTTTTTCTGTACATTGAAAAATGCAAAATAAAAGATTTTGGGAAAAAAGTGTTAAATTTATTCCTAGTTTTAGACTTGATATTCTTAAACTGTTGATACAACTTAAGCTTTTTACCAGGAATTTAAACCTTATTTTTTTTTTTTGTTAATGATAAAGCCAAAATTCCTTTTAATCTCTCTCCGCTAACCTCCACAGGAAAAAGTGTTTATGTACATTGCAGTAACCTCTGGGTGTCTGTTTTTGAAAGGATATGTGAGGACCAGTTCAAAGAGATTTTGAAGCAGAAATTTAGGTATATGGAGAACCTTAAGTGTAATGAAAAAAGTTGTCTATTGGAGTTTGTGGAAAACAAGAAAATTTGTATAATGAAACCAGATAAAAGTGGTGTGGCTGTTATTATTGACAGTACCAACTATTCCAACAAGATGTCTCAACTATTGTCAGATAAGTTAACCTATAGGAATGTACTGAAAAATGAAATCAATGTTGCTTATAACAAGCTTGATTTTGCCCTTAAGGATTTAGTCTTCCAAGGGGTTATGAGTTTACAACCTTTTCAGTTTTTAAAGGTTTCTAATCCAGTTGTTCTGTCAGTGGTCAGTATACCTAATATCCATAAATGTCAATTTGACCCCGTCCAGACTTATTGTTGCAGTAAATTATTCCAAAACTGAACTATTAGCTAAAATATATTGATGTGAAATGCAAAGAGATATTTGATACAGAGCCTCAAATTTTGAGGAATTCTTGGCATTTACTAGGTAATTTGAATGTGTTAATGTTTGATGAAAGTATATTATTTATTTTGGTAGATGTTGTGAATTTGTATACAGTTTTACTGCATACAACTGGCATTGAGTAGTTCATGTATTTTATTTGCTCATGAAGTACTATTTCAACTACAGAGATTCAGATATTGGTAACATTGTTAAAGTAGTAGTAACTAACAATTTTACTTTCTTCAAAAATGAATGAGTAGCAATGGGATCCGCTTGTGCCCCTTGGTATGCCAATGCAGTACTTGCAATGTGGGAGGAGATGTATGTATTTGCATCTGAGTTTGCCCCTTTGATGTACGTGTATCTCAGATTTTTGGATGATAATGGAAGGGGTCAGTAGAACAATGGGAGGCATTCTTAGTTAAACTGGAAGAATCCACTATCCACTGGCTTTTTGAAATTCACTTACTGTGGGGATACCATGTTGGATATAACTTTATCTAAAGATTTAATGTTTAGAAGTTACACTTCAGTTATGTATTTTAAGAATACATTCTCCAATTCTTACTTGCATTTTTCAAGTTGTCAACCACTGCATCAAAAGAGGGAAATAGTTAAAGGCCAAATGGTTTGCCTATTGAGACTTACTTCCAAGTACAGTATTTTTGAAAGTGGTTTGAATTTTTTGTGTTCTCTGTTTTTAGATAGAGGCTATCCACTATCACTATTAGAAGATGTAAAAAATAAGATTTTAAGATGGTGACATGACGGCTTCACACACATTTTGAAGTGTAAGGATGAACAGAGTGGTAGCACTAACCAGCTATGGGCCTTAATTAACACAGAGTCTGTTTTGAGATGTGAGAGTGTTTCCTTAAAGCAGCGACATGCACAAGTATTTGGGTTTGAATAAGAAGAACTGGAATTTAATGTTTGATACTGATGTGAAACAAACTGTGGGGAGTTTGCTTACAATTGTGTTTAGTCAAGGTAAATCAATTAAGAATTTATTTGGAGAGTATCCCCAGTAGTAATTTTATCAGAGGTAGACCTGGATGTATGAATACTTGTGAGCATTGTAGATGCTATAGTTTCATTCATCAGAAACCTTATGTTGTTGTAGATGGATTTGACAGGACTATTGCATGTCCTAATAGATGTTATTGTGAAAGTTCCTGCTACATGCTTGACATGCAATGCATTTTACGTAGGTAAAACTAACAAGAAGTTAAAAGATAGAATCAGAGAACATGTGTATGATATTAAAAAGGACAAACTCACTAATGCCCTTAATAAACATTGTGCACATTGCCTTGAATTTAAGAAATTTACATTTTTGTCATTGACAAAGTGAATAGATGAGATAAAGGTGGTGATTTTAACACTCCTCTTGAGTATAATTAATTGAGTTAACAGTTGAGGCTTAACACATCAGTTTATCCTGGTCTCAATGACAACATTTCTATTGGTAGTATTTTAAAAATGAAAGCTATGAAACTTCAATTTTTGTAGTATTTTCGACGTATTAATTTATTCATTCATGTATGTAGTGCTTTGTTTAAGATAACTCTGGAAGCATATCATAATACTGGTTTAAGTTTAAAAGGTTCTTAAAAAACTTTGTTTATAAACAAACACACCTACATTTCATATATCTTTTTTATGACTTCTTTGTTACATATATCTTGCTATTCTAGCAAATATAGCAAAAAAAAAAAAAAAAACCATTCCGTTTATTTAGTAATCCAGCAGAACTGTTTCTATGCATGATAAAGCAGATTATAAAACATCTGCAAAAGGGTGGTCGACATCATGGTACAGGAATCCATGTACATTCAGTAGAATGGTGTACTATGGAGTTCAAAATGGCAGCTGTTCTGTGAGCACTGCTATCACCTAGGTCTCTGATATACCCTGGATTAAAACAAATCCAGAAGGCAATGCAGAATTAATAATGCAGAAATAACTGTAGATATTTACTGCTAATATCATCCAGTAAACAAAAGAGGAAGAAAAAGTGACAGATTCAGCTCAGTAACAGCAGGATTAACTAAGATTTCTGAATAACAGCTTAAGCCATGTGCTACTAAGGCCCTGCATCTGACTGCAAGATTGGTAAAACACTATACAGCAAGATGTCAAAAGAGGAAAATAATATGGAAACAACAATAACTAAGACCAAATTTTCAGTACAAGCCTCACCTGAGAAAGACTCAACTTCAAAAAGACAAAAGACAACTAAACAAACTGACAACTCTAAAACTACAAATAAATCCCAGACAGACCAGCCAGCTAACCTGGAAGAAATAAAATCTGCCGTATTACCTATCCAGCAAGCAATACAGGACTTATAATTACAATTTCAAACCTTTGGTGACTCATTCAGCTAATATCCAGAATGGAAAAATCTGAGTCCAAAATAATAGAAAATGAAATAAAAATAGAATATATTTCTCAAAGAAATGATGCCCATGACAAAGAAATACAAAACTTACAAGCAAAAATAACAGACCTGGAAGCAAGATCTCGAAGGAACAATATCATCATCAGAGGAATACCTGAAACTGTACTTCATAACAATCTAATACCAACAATCAAGAAAATAATAAATTCCCTGCTAGAGGAACCTGAAAAAATGCAACAAATAACAATAGAGAGAGTCCACAGAGCCCTGAGGGAAATGCAAACACCACTGAAACCAAGATCTGTCTATATTAAAATATTAAACTACCAAGATGTAAATAAAATCATACTGGCAGCAAAGAAAAAAGGCACACTCACCTGGAATAATAAGAAAATCTCCTTTGCTCAAGACCTCCCAATACAAATAAGATAAGCAAGACAACTAATATCTCCATACTGCAGGTTCCTAATTGAAAAAAAAAATCAAATTCCAGATGAAATATCCAAATCAGTTAATATTCTACATCAAAGAGGTTAAATACATGGTCACTAACCCCAAAGAGGCAAAAGAGACATTCCTGGCCATTTTCAAGCAAAATCCACCTTCAGAAGTGAAATAAATCCACAAAAAACAATAAAGGACCCTTGGGTGAAAAAATGACCCCATTCACGAGCACTCTAGCTGAGATCCAACTCTGAATGCTTCCCCTTGCTGTCTCGGCCCTTAAATCCATGATGTACACTATGAGGAGCACAGGAAAAGGAAGTACAGCCTGGGTAGGAACCAAAAACCAACTGCCATTTCCGATGCGCGAATATAGGAAGGAGATCCTTCTGGGAAATTGGTCTGCAAATTCAGTCCCCCTACGATTTTGAGGACTCCATTACGAGCAGTCAGTCAAAATGGATTTCAGCAAGCTCCAAAAGATTTTGCTGCCTGAAAAATAAAAATCGATCTGCACCAGCTAAAAGAAGAAAGCTGCATCACAGATGTCAACCAACCTGAAGAAATATGGTACTGTTGAACTGAACCATTCACTAAAACAGTACACCCAACCTTAAATAATAGGCAAGAAATAAACTGTCAGAAACAGGCTAGCTCATAGATTAATATTGGGAAAAAAAGGAAAAAATGTTAAATGTTTTATGTAAATACTAGAAATGTGTTAAAAGATCCTGGAGAGAAGTAAACTCAGGAAAATAGTAAAATAACCTAACAATCTTGGGATAATGTAAATATAGCCTTAATATGTTAACTATAGCAGAAAGACTATTTGGCTAAGATGCTTTTCTTTTTTTTTTTTTTTATGTCTATCTATACTTCCTAGCTCTGATAAATAGGTGCCAAGTATATATTTTGCAACCCACACAGATTGATGTGGAAAAACATTACAGGCACCAAAGAAGTTCGAAATCTGAATAAATAAAGGGGAGGACAAAGAATTCAAATGAAAGAAAAATGTAAAAATGACAAGATTGATTGTTTAACAATATTACTATGGTACATATATTGCTATAATTTACTGAGAAATGTATATTAATATGCTATTTTAAAAATACTATTAGAAAGAATTAGTCACAAGACAAAAAACAATACATGCTGTACCTTAAATGCAATATCATAATTGTATAAATAATATGTTGGAAGAGGCTAGGGATATTAAGTAGCAGTGTTTGTTGAGGGAACTAATTTGTTCAGCTTTGTCCACATTGTTTATAGTAACGGGGGGATACTATGGGTTAAATCTATATCTAAAAAGAAAACACATTCCAAGATTAGAAGTAAAGGTAAACCATATAACGAACCTTCATCCTCCCCCCCTGATTATTCCTAGTCCAGGGATATAGTGGTTAGGCACAGATTAGGGACAGGTATAAATAGATGCTTTCCTAAACCATCACACAGTAATACATACAAAGATAACAAAACAAAACTAATATACATGGCATATCTACTGAATACACCTAATAAATAAATGTGGGAAATAGAATCATGGAATGTTAAAGGGCTCCATAACAAGAAGAAAAGAAAACTATTCTTACACCTTACATTAAAAACCACAGCCAACCTCAAACTAATACAAGAAATGGACTTGACTGCAGAGCAATGGGCAGACATTAGCAGAAAGAAATGGATAAGTCAAATCATAGCTTCAGAGGGGAAAACAAACAGTGCTGGGGCTGCCATAATAATTAAAAAACAATTTAAGGAAAAAATACTTAAAACCAAAGCTGACAAGGAGGGAAGATGGTGTTAAGTAACATTTAATAGTCCTACAATACCAAAACCTAGAATGGTACTTAATGTTTACGAACCCTGTAATAACCAACAACACTTTTTTATGTCATTATACCCAACCTTAAATCAATTTAAAGATCACTACCTAGTGATTGGAGATGACTGGAACACATATCAAAACCCAGAAAAGGATAAATCTCATCTGACCAAAACACATACTAAACAAGCCACATTAGCCCTTAATGAACTCAAACAAGATTTCAAACTATATAAATATGGGAACAGTGCAGATAAAACAGGGAAATTCACATTCTATTTGCAATGCCACAAAATGTGGTCAAGGATAGACTTCTTCTTAATCTCTGACATATTCATTAACATGGACCCAACAATAACTATACATACCAGGTTCTTTTCAGATCACTCCAAAATCACACTGAACATTAATTGGGACAAAAATATATATTTAGAGAATAGGGGTCATAATTGGTCATTAAACCCTAATTTACTTTCCAAAATTGATGTAATAAAAGAAACAGAAGCAATACTAAAAATAGCTCTTACAAATATCACTAACTCCCAAGTACCAACTGACATAGAATGGGCTGCAACCAAAGCACAAATTAGAGGATCGTTTATCAAAAAAGCAGCATACTATAAAAAAATACAACTGAAAGAGGAGCATATGCTGAAAGGGAAAATAGAGCATCTTGAAAAAGAACTAATAAATAACCCTAAGAACCAAACAAAAGCAGAACTTTTAAAACTGCAAAGGGATCTATATATGTTAGAAACCAGGAACCTATCTTTTATGAAGCCAGAATGTTAGCCACTTACGCAGAAGAAGCTCAAATACCATCTAGAGCTCTGGCCAGAATTATCTCCCAACACAAAAATGACTCCAATATATCAGAAATAAACTACAGAGACAAAAACTACACAAAAAAATGAAGACATTATTAAAACATTTGAACAAATATACTCTCAAATATATGGAGTACAAATACTGCAAACCTCAAAGGAAGATAGAACTATTTTCCTACAAAAAACTGAAATTCCCTAAACTCAATTTAGACCAACAAAAAAAACTAACTGAACTGATATCCATCAGTGAAATTATTACAACAATCAAACACTTAAAAGCGCATAAGGCTCCGGGTCCGGATGGACTCACATCAGAATTTTACAAAGCATTTGCCCCCTTGATAGCCAAACTACTATACTATACACTGAATTACATAATAAGCTATAAAATAAATGATATCCACTTTAATGCCTCTAAAACCATCTTTATATTAAAAGAACACACAGATCCTAAAAACCCAGACAGCTACAGACCCAGCTCCCTCTTAAATATAGATACTAAAATATTTACCTCTATACTTACAGACAGAATGAAAAATCTGATAGAGAAAATCATTTCCCCAGAACAATCTGGTTTTACACCACATAGACAGACTAGTGACAATACATTAACATTAGATGCACTAATATCCTATGCTAACCGATACAATATCAACATCTACACAACGGTAGTGGATGCCCACAAGGCATTTGATAGGGTTAGTCTAGAATTCTTACTCCAAACACTACCCTACTTTAATATACCCAATAACTTCATTCAGATCATCCAAACTCTCTATAGCAACCCATACACATCTCTATATATAAATAAAACTTGGTCAAATAGGATACTAATAAAAAATGGAACAAGACAAGGATGCCCATTATCACCCTTCCTATTTAACCTATACCTGGAACCACTCTTTCTATACATTAAACAAAATACATACCGCAATCCTCCATCAATACACAACTTCAAAATATACCTCACTGCATTTGCGGATGATCTGAACATATACTGCACTACACCAAATTCATATATATACAAAATAATAGCTGCAATTGAACATTTCTCGACTATGTCTAACTACAAACTAAACCTCAATAAAACTAATATTTTCCCCCTAAAAACACACAAACTCATCTCACTAATACCATTGTTAAACACAATAAAAATAAAAGAAGAAACTAAATATCTGGGAATCACCTTTTTCCAGATTAACAAAGACTTCTACCAACACAATGTAAACCTTAAATGGCAAAATATAATGCAAGACTGTAAAAGATGGAACAACCTAAACCTACCATTCTTAGCCAAAGTATCAATAATCAAAATGAACATTTTACCTAGACTAACGTATATATTCATGACATCACAGACAACAATACATAATACATTCTTCAAACAAATTCATACCTTCCTAGCAAAATTTATATGGGAACCCAAAAAAAAAAAAAAACAGAATCTCCTATCAAAAATTAACACTCCCAAAAGCAAAGGAGGACATATCTACCAGATTTTAAAATGCACTACTCGATCATTAACACTGATGGAATATTAAGAATAGCTGAACATAACCCGTCAATGGAAAACTGGTCTCCTCTTTGGGTGACAATCTATTATAGATATATTACAGCTCTAGGTTTCAATCCCAAAGCACTTCAATTCCTGAAGCAGAAAGAAATACAAACTTATAACATTAAAGAGCCCTTAAAACATTCTATCAACTTAGCGCAAAAACTCTTTCAATTCTTGAACCTTAGACAAGCCATGACAATACTGCAACCCCTTCATAAAAAAACAAATTTAAAAATAAACAATAAGATGCTGGACTTAGTCCCTTTTCCCAGACTGAAAGATAAAACAATCCAAGATATTTATCCCTACCTTAACTGTTCAATACAAGAAATGAGGACCAACTTAAACCTCCCTAAATCACACATAATAATCCTAAGACAAATCAAAGAATTGTGTTCCAGTTACCTCCAAAATTTTACTATGACCAATAGTGACATAGAAACTTGTAGCAGGTTTTGGAAAACTATTATCGCAACAAAGAAAACTATTACTAATTAACATATGTCATACGATGCTCGACTGAAGAAACTCCAGCTCTATTCAGTCGCATACCGTCTGCTCAGAGGTGATCTGTGCCTGACATACAAGGCCATGTCCAACCCGGAATTAATGGACATGCTCCACCTCAAAAAATCCAAATCCACCAGAGCCACGAGAGCAAGAGACTTAAACCTCAACACGGATATAAATAGGACGTGCTGGAGGGACAGATTCATCACCCAGAGACTCCCTACACTATGGAACAGAATCCCAGTCCATGTGAGGCAGAGCCCCTCACTGACTCTGTTCAAGAGAAATCTTGATGAGTGGATGGGAGATCGTAGGTTTACCCCGGGAATCATCTCTGTATCACTGCTGGACAGAGGCACAGCAAACTAATGGGTATAGTATTCTCATCCTAAGGGGTGGTGAAAGCCACACACACTCTGACTAGGCTTATAAATGCCCTAGGGCAGATAGCCTAGTATGAACCTATGAACCTATGAACCTATAAAATGATAAATGAAATCAAATACCAGAAAGACCTCCTCTTCTCTAACTACTGGAGAAAAATTAAACCATCCATAGATGATCAGCAAATAGGCCATGCAATCGATCTAACACTGAAGATTATACCCCTCAAAAAATTAGCATACACTCAGCTCATGATCAGTAATAATGCTTATTTTACACCTGCAATCCTACACAAATTTAACACATCAAAATCACCTTTCTGCATGCACTGTAAGGAAAAGATAGCTGACTTAATCCATGTATTTTGGAGCTGTAAATGTGTTTATAAACTCTGGAACTCTCTCAAGGTACAATTACAAAAAACAGCTTATCAAACATCAACATTAACTTGGGAATTCACTCTATTACACATTCTCCCACCCAACATACCAAGAAAACAAGCAAATACACTTTTAACAATTTTCCTACTAATTAAACTGTATATAGCTTTTAAATGGCTAGATACAATAAATATCTCTTGGGAGGATTTTAAACAAGTAGCTATGCAACACATTTTAGCTCATAAAATAGTAATAGATAAAAGAAACAGAAACATGAAATCCAAAGAAATTTGGGAGCAAACCTTTAATATATTAGAATAATTAATCACACAGCAACTTAGAAATACACTATAATGGAACCAAAGAACACATACAAGTTCAGATATTAAATAATAACTTGGATATTACAAATGTATATACTGTCTATATAACTGTGGAACTAACAGTGAAAGCATCTATGTACACAGTGTAAATAGATATGTTGTACGACCTATATCCTGTGGTATTTGACATCAATGTATAACATATATATATATATATATATATATATATATATATATATATATATATATATACGGTCATGTTGTAAGATAGTTTTTATTTGTGACATTTATTAATATAAAAATAAAAATAAAAATTATTGGAAAACTACATCAGTCCTAAATGCATTGCAGGTTAACTGATCTAACCTTTTAGGAATGACTAATGTACTACAAATGCTCAGTAGAGTAATTAATTATTCCTTCCAGTTAGGTAACATTATGGAGTCTGCACTTAAATTTACTGTGTGAATTACATTCCAGTTGCCCTTCATTTGTAGTATGTTCATTTATCTTGAAACAAGACTTTGTTTGATTTATCTTATAACTTATCCTTACCTTTGTGTAAAGAATGATTTAGTCTGGAAGCATATGCTATTGATAAGATTGTATGGGTTATATGAGTATAAAACACTACTGAAAATTTGAAATGTTGCCAATCCCATTCAGAACCCCATATGACAGAAAATCAATACCAGTTTCCACTGACAGCGTATTTTATATACTTGTTTTATTTTTTCAGTATTTCATCCATGTTATGCTCTTTTCCCTAACTAAAATCTTAGTGGGGACTTGTTAAAACCTCTTTGAACATGAAACTGCATTTCATGGTTTGTTCCCATCTTGCCCAAGCTAATGAAGAATAGTCAGACAGAGGAACTCCTTTTATTAAATCTGCTATGGGTGAACAAATGATCTACTTTTAGTCTGTCTGCCCATATTTTGGTATTCTGACTTTCGGTTTCATCTTCACTTAATTACACAATACTATTCTTAGGACAGTAACAAAGCAGTCATTTTCTGCTCTTCTTCAAGAGATTTTGTATAAGTGCATGTTAATAGATGACTTACGTGGAGCTACATTCAGCTTTAAAATTTGAAATTTGTCGAATCCAACAGCTTATAGAGTGCCAGTCAGTTACACACTTAGTACTTGGAAAAAACAATCAAGATCTTTAGGTAAAGTCGGTCTTAGAACTTGTGGTGAGATACGATGTGTAAAAAAAAGTGACTATCTAAATTTATTGTCATGCAACTAGATTTTTTTTTAAATCTTAGAAATAAATGTTTAATACAAATAAGTGACTGTATCTGCTGTCACTTTTAGAGTATTCTGACTCACAGCTTCTTCTTACAGTGAACCTGGGACATTTTTGCCTCTAATAATTACTGCTAATACTCTTTCCCAATGGGATCTATCTGAAGTTCCCACACTGAGTGGGTGTTTTGAATCTGGATATTTATTAATTTATCACTATTACACTTTTTTATTAATGCTGTTGGACTTTGTTTACATTAGCTTGACTGTCACAGGTAACACAAGCACACACATTTTTTTTCTCCCCCTCAAAACTCTGTTAATATTTCAAATATATATTTTTTGTGTTTTTGTTTTTTAGAGTTATAGCCTTTAAACCACAGCTGAACTTTCAAACTTGTTTCAATAAGTAAGCAGTTAGGTAAGAGCAGCTAAACATTCTGTTTTTATAAATAAGCAGCAGAACATAAGCAATATTATTCTGAAAAGAAACACAGTTAGTTAGCACATACACATTCAGGGCAATTCAAAATCCCTACATGGTCATCTTCCACTGTGTTCATGTCACAATGCAACACGCACACTGTAGCAATGAATTTTAAATTCAGCAAGTGCCGTGTAGTGGCATGTACACCCATGCAAACAAGGTAAACACCGCAACATGCAAATTATAGCATAAGTTGCTGAATTGCATGCTAATCAACCAATCCTACATGGTGGAGCCATTCAACAAGCTATAAATCAACCGTTTAACCATTTTTGCATGAAGGTGCACATCATGCATCAATGCACGGTAATAGGGAAGGGTGGAAATCTATTTAGATGTATTTAAAAGTAGGAGATATGGCAGCAATGTACATAAAAAATATTAGACACACCTGCATTTAAACCCAGTGGCATCTGGCCCCAACAAGGAATGCATCACTGCATTAACACATGCTGCCACAGATTCAGTTAAGCAGTAGGTATATTTCATAGACTCACAAGTGTCAGACTTTAACAATGTGACTTACATAAGCACACTGCTTAACTACATTCAAACATGTGTATCTCACATGCATATACACTTTGTTAACCATTGTGCAAACCCACTGGTTACCACACTATGCAAATATATACATATTTATGCTGTATTACTGCTACTTACTGTCAATTCCCTCTGTATGACATGAAAAGACTGGAGTGGTATCCTTCAAGGCCCCCGAGCCAGTGGAAACCACAACCCACGCTGCTGAAACCCTTACAAATGCCTTCTACAAGCACCTCCAGGAATGTATGGATCAAGCAATCCCTAATAAAATCAAGACCTTTTCCACCAAAGGCAGGCGCCCGGTCTGGTGGACTCCAGCCATAAACAAACTCTACAACAAGAGGAGAAAGCTACTACATGACAGAGCAAAATCCCTAAATGGGAAGGCATCTCTGATCAATACTAGCAAAAAAACTACGATCACTCATAAAATCATCCAAGGCCAACTTTGAGAGAAAAATCGCTAATGACACAAAAGCCAATCATAAAGCCTTCTTTAGCTATGTTAGAAACCTGGGTGGAAACTCTCAGATATGCTCAGAATTAGTCCAAAATGATAAAAAAATCACTGAACCCACAGACATTGCCAACATACTGGCAGACAGGTTCAGTGCAAATTTCTCCCCTCCCCCCCTAAAAGAGAAATATCTATCCCACCAGAGTCTAGCCTCCCAAACATCTCAGATGCCCAGGTGAGAGCTGCTCTCTCTAAAGCAAAAAACACAGCATCAATGGGACCGGACGGTGTCCCCGGCTGTGTGCTACACAAACTCAATGAGGAACTAAACCCACACATAAGGCTGCTGTTTAATCTTAGCCTTACTACAGGATACGCACTCCAAAGAATGGCGACGGCAACTGTGGTCCCACTCCACAAAGGTGGTGCTTCTACGGACCCTGGAAATTACCGCCCATAAGCTTGACGAGTCTTGTCTGCAAAGCTATGGAGAGGATCATAATGGAACTCATAAATAAAGACATTGGGGACCTACAGACACTGGATCCTACCCAATTTGGCTTTGTCAAGGGCAGATCCTGCCTCTTGAACTTGGTCGACTTTCGAAACAGTCACTAAGGCCATTGATGAGGGTAAGGCAGTTCACACAGCCTACCTTGACCTAGCAAAAGCATTCGACACAATACCCCACTCGGGCATCATAGAAAAGCTCACCAGCTTAGATGTAAACCCATATGTCACAAGATGGGTTGCAAACTGGCTCAAGGACAGAACACACAGGGTTAGAGTTGCTGGTGCCATGTCAGACTCTAAGCCAGTCACGCGCGGTGTCCCACAGGGCTCAGTCCTGGGCCCCTCTTGTTCGGCATTTATTTTTCTGAAGTGCAGGCAAACATAGGGGATTGTGGCTGACAAAATTTGCAGATGACTGCAAACTGGGCACCATAATTGACACTCCATCAGACACAGACATCCTCCAGAAAGGTCTCATAGAAATGGATAACTGGTGCCAGAGCCATGGCCTTAAGCTAAATGCCAAAAATGTATAGTCATACCCTTTGGGAAAAACAAGGTAACCCCTAATTACCACATAGGTGGTAATCCATTAAACACGGAAGAAGTTATCAGGGACCTGGGGACCCAAGTTGACAGTAACCTCTCTTTTGACACTCACATTGCCAAAGTGGTTAGGAAGACCTTCTACATTGCCCACCTGATCATGAAGGGATTCACATCCAGATCAGGAGAGGTCATTGTACCCCTGTACTCTTCACTTATCAGACCAATGATTGAGTACAACGCCCCATTCGGAATGTACCTTACCCGACACCTGCAGCAGTTGGAAAGACCCCAAAAGTTCCTCACCAAAAGGATAAAGGGGCTCAAACATATGTCATACGATGCCCGACTGAAGAAACTCCAGCTCTATTCAGTCGCATACCATCTGCTCAGAGGTGATCTGTGCCTGACATACAAGGCCATGTCCAACCCGGAATTAATGGACATGCTCTACCTCATAAAATCCAAATCCACCAGAGCCACGAGAGCAAGAGACTTAAACCTCAACACGGATATAAATAGGACGTGCTGGAGGGACAGATTCATCACCCAGAGACTCCCTACACTATGGAACAGAATCCCAGTCCATGTGAGGCAGAGCCCCTCACTGACTCTGTTCAAGAGAAATCTTGACGAGTGGATGGGAGATTGTAGGTTTACCCCGGGAATCATCTCTGTATCACTGCTGGACAGAGGCACAGCAAACTAATGGGTATAGTATTCTCATCCTAAGGGGTGGTGAAAGCCACACACACTCTGGCTAGGCTTATAAATGCCCTACGGCAGATAGCCTAGTATGAACCTATGAACCTATGAACCTATGAACCTATGTGTAAACATTACAAATTGATGGCCCTATGTAACAATATGTCACATATTTACAGTACATCCATCTGCTGCCACACCCCCAAGCACTGCAACCCTGTTATCTCAGTACTTTTTACACACATATAACAACCACAGTACAAAACTTAATATCAAATGTATGCTACACAATGCACATCAATCTGGTAAGATGCAGAACTACAACTACTGACCCATATGCCTAAAAACACTTATCTGCAAAGCTAGGGAAGGAATCGGCATGGACCATATCCACAGGGACATAGGTGGCCATCAACACACTTGACCCTAACTATTTTGTTTTTGTCAAGGGTACATCTTGCTTTATGAACCTTGTGGACTTCTTGGATACTGACCCCACAGACCTGGCTGAGGGATACCAGGACATACTGCCTATGTTGACTTATCCAAGGCCTCTGACACTATCCACATTCATATGTCATAGTGAAGATCTCCCATGTGGGAATTAAGCCATACAGTAGTACAGTGATACGCAACTGGCTTACTGAATTAACACACACTCTCAAAGTTGGGAAATGCACCTCCACTGGTAGCCAATTAAGCAATAACCGATGATATGGTGTGGTATATTGAAGATTTATCCATGGTTGGCGTGATTAAGTAAAGCCAACCATGGGTAAATTTCAATATACCACAAGCACAGAGTTGGTTATTGCTGTTATACAATGACATTATTTAAGAAAAAAATACTTAATATTCTTAAATAATGTCTTTGTATAATGGCACATTACTGTTCTTCCACGGGTGGTGGTATACTGCTTCCTTGTGTTGATGCACTGTGCATGCGTATGGGAGTTGTGTTCCTACGCATACCCAGTACATCAATGCTTTAAAACAGAAGCAACGAAGAAAAGAAAGTCTCAGTTGCTCCGTATTTTTCTTTTTTTTTTTATTTATTAAAAAAAAAAAAAAGGTTTTGCACACTTTATGCCAATGGAAAAAATCCAGGTGACCAGACCATTTTCCGTTGGTATGTTGTGAGATTTACAACTGGCATGCTGGCCAATCAGTGTGCATATTTTGGAATATTAATGGGGGTTCATTGTATAATTACCATTAGAAAACCACAAGGATCTGTGCTAGGCCCTCAACTGTTTGTAAACTACTTCCCTGAAGTGCAGGAAATGGTAAATGGCTTGTCATTTACCAAGTTTGGAGATGACTGGTGACTGGATGTACTAATCTATAGTCTCCAGTGATGGTAAAATATTACAGAAGGGGCTGTCACACACAAATGATTGGTGCCAAACACACAAAGTGAACCTTAAAGCATACAATGGCTCATTGTCCGCTTTGTCAGCAAAGTATCTCTGCTAATTATGATATACATGGCACCCCTCTAAGCTCAAACAGTGTTGTGAGACTTGGAAACACATGTTAATATCAATCTACACTTTCATCACTATGCATCCATAGTGGTGAACCACACATTCTGCATTGCACACATCATACATATGGACATCACATCTGAGGCCAAGGTGGTCATACCTCTACCCTTATCAGACCACTAATTAAGTGCAATGCTCCCTTCTGTCTGTACTTCACCAGACACCTGCATCAATTGGAGAACACAGGGTTATGCCTGGGAGGCTCCAGGGCCTCCAAACATGACATACATGGAAAGACTGAAAGACCTGTCAGTGTACTCAGTATCATGCAGGCTGCTGAGAAGTGACCTATGCCTGCCCTACAGAACAGTCTCAGACCCTGCAGTACTGGAAATGCTGCACATCTGCAAATCAAATGTGACAAGAATAACTTATCCCAGGGTTCTCAACCTATACTGTGGCAAAAATGGAATGTGCTGGGGAGACAGATATATCCCCCAATGACTCCCACTCCCACTGCATGTGAATCAGTGCTCCTCAATGACCCTGGTCAAGTGCAACCTTGACTACTGGTTGTGTGATTGGAACATCACCTCTGGGGTGTAACCTATGTCCCTCATGGACAGGGTCAGTTGATGCTGCTCACAAAATTGCTCTGTTAACAACCATCTAACTATGCTCAATAAGGGTACTTGTGTTTTTACACAGCTATGCCATTAGGCTAGTAGCCTCCTATGTACATATGAAGCTATGAGCCCATGCAGGTCTCTCAAGTGGCCTGCTGATGTCAGCTACTATAAAGTGATTTGCACTCTTGTAAAAGTCAGTCTTGTGCCATGGCACTTGAGTAAAGTACTGAGTTCTGTTGTCTGTGCACTCAGATAGGTAGGGGTTCTGTTATCACTACAGTCAACTGTGTGTGTGTGTGTGTGTGTGTGTGTGTGTGTGTGTGTGTGTGTGTGTGTGTGTGTGTGTGTGTGTGTGTGTGTCTAGCTAGAAAAGCAAGTGTATATCCTGCAGTTGCCACTCCAAACCCATAAAACTGACAGTGCATTGATACTTGCACATGCCTTCAGATCCGTTTCTGGCAGACCTCTCAATATTTTTATTCTAACATTCATTGCTGATGTCATCCACTGTAAGTTGACCTGCAGTGATGTAAAAGTCAGACTTGTGCCATGACACTTGCGTAAAGTTCTGTAGTCTGTGTACTTAGGCAGGGGTTCTGTTCTCAGTGTGTGTGTGTGTGTGTGTGTGTGTGTGTGTGTGTGTGTGTGTGTGTGTGTGTGTGCTGTTGCTTGACATTACAGAGAGCATTTTACACCACGTGTGACACTGTTATATTCTCCTCAACAGACCTGCTGATGTCATCAGCTATAAAGTGTTGTCAGGGACACTCCAATTCAGACTTCAGCTGTGGTGCTTTTGTAAAATACTGGGTTCTATAGTCTGTGTACAATAGGTAGGGGTTTATTCTCACTGCAGTCAACTCTGTGTGTATATGTGTATTTGAGCTGTTGCTTAACATTACAGGCAGTATTTTACACCAGCATGTGGGACACTGTTATATTCTCAATGGACACTGCTGATGTCAGCTATATCAAAGTTTTGAATATGCAGTACTCCTGCCAGTGAATGATCAGAGACTGGTGTGGAGGCCGGGCAGATGTCAGCTCATCCTATACAATACTGATTACAGTGAGATGACTTGTAATCTATCAACAGACATCATGGCATGGTTTGTAAGCCCTGTGTTGTCTTGCTGACAAAGCCCTGTGGTCTCTCTAGCTGCAACATGTGTCTGGTGTGATACATGAAAAAGAGACCATTATACTCCATTAGTGTTGTTATGAGATTATTTCTACAGTGCTGTCATACAAACATATGATCTCAATATGATGGTGTGAGTAATGATGTGCATAACATAGGTTTTCAGTACTAGTGTAGACACATGGTGGCCAAAATTCAGATAGCTATCTACATGTGTTCCCAGTGCAGGACAGTTGTCATTGCTGTGATTAACATGGAACTCTACTTTTCAGATGGACAACATTACAAACTCACATTTCTGCATCTATTTGTAGATTGTGTGCCTTTGTCACCATTCAGTTGTGTGTATTAGCTCCTCCTGTACTATGTTATTATCATTGGTGGACTCATTGATTGCACACAATAATGCAAGAATCAGCAAACCTGGTAAGCCAAAGGGCATATACTTTAGCCTGCAATGTAGAGAAATAGAGTTCAAATGGTGAAAGGCCAAGCACAGATCCCTGGGATTTTGCCACTGGTGACAGCTCTACTGGTACAGGTTGATTCACCAACTTTTACATGTGTTCTGCCAGTGAGCCAACTGGTTACCCATCAACTGTTGTGAGGCTTACTCCCCAGTTTGGAGGTTTTTTCACTGATACATGCATGAGGGATTGAGTCAAAACCCTAGGCCAGATTACAATAGAGACTATGGACTGTCTTACCATCATACAGGCCCATCACATGGAATCAACAGACTGTAACAACATCACATATAACCTATGGCATGACTTACCACATACACCTTCCTGATGCTGTTGAATACACAGTTCAGCACACTCTCCACATGGCCTATGTTGCCATACAAGGGTGTACATCAACATGCATCCACCTGAGTTGGGGGAACAGCACCTGATGCATGCATGTAGGAGAAATGTGGACTATCCCTGACTGTGAGGTAGACCAACAGGTCATCATGGATGTCTTTCACATACACACTAGTAATAGTCTAGGTATGTGCAACAGAATTGTGTGAGTTGTTAATGCTACATCTGATAGATGTCCTGAAAGAAATCATCAAGGGCATACATGATGACAGACGTATCATCTTGTGGAACTTGACCAGGTCAAGTCATTTGACACAAATCCACACTGAGGTATTCAATCAACACTGCCATATGTGGTTATAAACAGTAATATCAATAAATGGGTAGACTGGTGTATGACATAAAGACATTTCATTATGCTGAAATGTGGTGACATGACCTACATCTCAGGTCCAGTGATCAGGTCAGTACATCAAGGGTGTGTGCTAGGCCCTTTTCTGACCATTAGTTAAGTGATGGATATCACAGATGACATACACATGCTGTGTCCAAACAACGGCCTGAAGGACTACAGATTGTGAGCAATTGTTTACTCCAGCTGTGATAACAGTATAATACAGACAGTAT
Organism: Protopterus annectens; assembly: GCF_019279795.1. NCBI lineage: Eukaryota > Metazoa > Chordata > Ceratodontiformes > Protopteridae > Protopterus > Protopterus annectens. Next base: position 706,367,588 of record NC_056729.1, read on the forward strand.
CAACAAATAACAAAAGCTGCTACCACAGCCATGACAGCATCTACATTGATAAGAAACATGGAGGGATTTCTCGAATCAGGAAACAAACAAATCACCCAAGTATAATGTGGACATCACACCCTATAATCAGACCAATAAGTATATGACTTGTGTCCTGGGATATATGGTAAGTGGTACATACACCAGCATGTGATTCCAGTACTGAATACTCCCTTGAATGTAATACAAGTACTGGTTATGTGAAAGACATGCACATTAGAGGCCATAATACCTTCATGGTTCCCAGCCTTCATAACACCAATAACTGTGTACAATGCACCCTTCTTCATGTACCTCCCTATACATCCTCCAGTGATGTGTAACTAAAGTGTTCCACCTTTGTTACAGTGAGCTGTCACGCAGGATATTGGCCATACCCAGGTATTCTTTCTGTGTAATATACATGACTGTCTGAAGGTGCGGAGCACCAATTAAGTTGTTACACCAGCTGGATGTGTGCTACCTGTTCTGCTTATGCACATACTACATACATAGGTGTTTGAAAACATTAATAACATTTATATCATTCATGACAGTGTGGATTGTGCATTATATATATATATATATATATATATATATATATATATATATATATATATATATATATATATATATATATATATATATATATATATATATATATATATACATATATAGTGTCATGCACACAAGTTACTAGTATAGCAATGTGCTGCCTAACACCTCCTGCAAATATTACAGTGCCAAGGCACTGTGCACGGTCACCCTCAGAGAGTGTGGATGTATCTTAGTGTGTGTGTGTGTGTGTGTGTGTGTCTGTGTGTGTGTGTGTGTGTGTGTGTGTGTGTGTGTGTGTTTGTGTGTGCAGGCTCATTTCTTATCACTTTAAGTTATATATGTTATGTCAGAGGCATGGGATTAGTTGTGGTATTATTCTGATATTGTCCATGATTGTGGTTGGTTCTTGTAATACTTTCCATGATCCTTTACCTGTGGCCATCTTGATGGAGACCTCTGATGTGAATCCACTCTTATTCGAGTATATCAGTTTGCACAGCTCCGCAATGTGCACCATATACCTATTGTATTTCAGATCCTTGATAGATGTCCTCTGCATTATTCATGTAAAAATGCTTATCTCAAACAGATGTCCCCCCCATTGTTATGTCACCTTGTGTGACAGTCACAGACAACACATGTTCACTGTACAGTATATACTGTACCTTACAGATATGCACTTGGTTTTGCTACTACAACTGTCTTTGACTGACATGCCCTCAGTCTGCTGTACATTAAGTTGTTTCACCTGTCCTCTTTCCCTGTGTTCACTCCTACAATTCATCTGTGTGTCCCTATTTAATACACACACTTCCCCTGAGTGATCATTTTACATGGCAGCACATGTCCTTTTACATATCATTAAGAGAAATTCAATACAGAATGGCAGGAATGGGATATGATAATATTCTGCACTGTAGCTACACTGACCTGGACTGTGTTTGGGCCATATACTTCACATTCATACCTCTCAATGGTCCAAATAGTCCCAGGATGTCCAGATGTTTTCCTTATCAAATGTGTGGCTTTCTGCCATAGCACTGGGATGATCTCTGGAGTAATGTGACTCAGTATTACATATATTTGAGTGCATACCTCTCAACTGTCCTGATTTGTACAAAATGTCCATTTTCTGCCACATATTTGTGATCTTTTCCCCACAGCATCTTTGTTTTCTGGCAAATCATCACCATGTCATTGTGGAGTGAGAGAGAAAATGATGGCTGACATTTGAGTTTCAAACTTCATGCTCTTCAGAAAGTTCATTTGAGTTTCAATCTTCATGCTCTTCAGAAAGTTCATGTCCATGTACAACCTATTTATTCTACCAAGCATCCAAGTTTGGAAGTGCAGTACTAACAATCTGTCCCTATTTTGGCCTTTTGCCACCCAATTATGTATGCTTTTTTCCACATATGTTGCTCAAAGAGGATGACAGGTATTTAGAGTTTCATTCTATCACATGCCTATGTGACATCTATGGCGAATATGTACCTATTTCTGGTTAAATGTCCTCACCTTATGTTGGACTTTGTGGAGATATGTTGCACTAACAGATTGCCAGCATACCTCTCAACTGTACAGATTTGTGAAGAATGTCCAGATCTTGGCCTCATATTTTTGGTCCATTTCTCCTAAAAGTGTGGTTTTCTTGAAATCAGTGGCAAATGCTTGAGGGTTGAAGTCAGAAAATAATGACAGACATTTGAGTTTCAGACTTCATACCGTTCAGAAAATTCATGCTAATGCAAAACATGTTGTTCTATCAATTTTCTAAGTTTGTAAGAGCAATATTTAAAGTGTCCCTATATTAGCCTCTTTGTCCCCCCAATATTGATGGCTTTGCCCAGATTTCTTGCTCTTAGAGGTGGAGAGGTATGATTCACAACTATCTGTGAAACTCAAATGGTCATTGTGTCATTATGCACAAATTCACGGACAATAAGTGCTCTGCTTTCAACAAAATTGTATACATGTTCACTTACACTGTTTCCTGGCTGGCAAAAGAACTTAGGTGTGCCACACATCATTAATATGCTTGGCATGCTGCCACTCACTGCTCACCATCCTGTAAACATGAAAATTCCTTGTAGGCTTTGCGCAAAACCTACACAGATTTGATTGAATCCTAGGGTGTATCTGTCTGCATGTCTATCTCTCTATCTATCTAACTAATCTGTCTGTTTGTATATGTACAAATTAAGTCAGTATTAAATTAAACAAACAAATTAATTACGGCACGGAAAACCTGCAGACTTGAGTAGCAGTGCTCATTTTTCATATACGTGACTATTGAATATGATTAATGTACTTTGTTGAGTTTTTAGTACATTTATTAGTTTGTATGCTCCACTGAATTTTTGTTGCCTTATTTTGGTGTTATAAATAAGGCAATTTAGCTTGATAAGTCTCTCATTTGCTACAATAAACTACACAGTAAGCTAAGCACCCCATTTTCTGTCTACTCATTTCAAAGCTAGAAATACCAGACTAAGTGACTTTTGGTAAAATTGTTTACTGCTGAGTGCAATAATACTGTTTGCACTATTTTACTGTTAAATTAGTGAGTTTTTGCTTTACTTAGTTTACTGGTTCCTTCTAGAAGAATAAGAAGGTTTCCTGGCTAGTTATGGGCATTGCTTTATTTATTTATTTATTTATTTATTTATTTATTCACATTTGTTAACCGGGTTGGTCCAAATGGGCCAGTAGCCCATTTTCAGTGGAGACCCGAGGAGAAAAGCAAGGCCTTAATGTGTCTAGGCAATTCAGGTCCTGCGTCCCAGCTCAGAAGAATCTTCTTTTTTTCTTATACCCATTTGCTCACCCAATATTTCTGACATAGTACTTTGTAAAAAAATTTTTGAAGTCTGCTAACTCTTTACCCTCCTAAAACATATGCTCCCAGTTACTTGTTTCTGTTCTATTTTAGAGAAGGAATAATCTCTGAGACACATACTTATCCCTCCAAAATGTTTTATGTCACAGACAAGGTTTAGATCCTTAGAGATGGTAATTCTTGTGCTGTATGTTTTGCGAATGTGTAGCAGATCCATCAGGGCTGGATCAGAAAATGTCTTGTAGGCTAGGTATAGATTGCCCCTCAGTTGTCTGTAGGAAACCAAGTACAGGGACAGGGCTTTGAGGCAGTCCATATATCACGTGTGATTTGCATCCTGTATTCTTTCAGTGAGGAACCTCTGTGGCTGCTCTAGTAGTTTCAAATGCCTGGTGAGGTACAAGCAGATTATTGGTCTAATGAGGGCAGAGTATAATGGCAATATGATCTTCTTAGATCTGAATGCCATGCCCTTACTTATAAGTTGTGCAGAATATAAGGATTTTCTTACTACCATCCTGGAGAATATGTATGTCTTTGTGTGATTCAGTAAATGCACACAGTTTGCTGTCATCAGCAAACTTGGTCAGCTAAAGGCACTCCACATTTGCCTTAACTTCAGAGAAGTATATTCCATGCAAGAGACGTCCCAGTACTGAGCCCTGTGGGACACCACTAGTAACAGGCCTCTTGGTGGAAGTGAATTCCCCCACTCTAACTTCATGTGTCTTATCTGTGAGCCAATTGGCTATCTATTGAGTGACATAGGGATTTATGCCTAAAGTTGTGAGTTTTCCTGTATTACCCAAGTACAATATTGTGTCAAATGCCCTTGCCAAGCTTAAGTAGGCAGTATGTACTATTTTGCCCTTGTCCATGGCTCTAGACACCTGAGAGTTAACCAGCAGATCCAAACAATACAAAAGAGAATTGGTCACATTATTTGACAGATTCACTGCCTCCAATGTGGATAGTAATTATTTTCATTCACAGGCAATTAGTTTAAAGTCCTGATATATTTGTGTTTAACTATTAATTGTCCATTTGCAATACTACAATAAGTGGGTAGTTTATCATGTGGTACTCTAATTTCATTTAATCCCTTAAAGAACTTGAATTACCGAACCAGAGGGTTTTTTTTATAGTAGCACAGTAACCTTTGCAATCTGTAATAATACATTTGTTCCTAAATTGATACCTATGCAACAACATAACGGTTGCTGGCTGTTACTGACTTCTGTGTGATTTATTAATAGAATACTTTCTCATTATCTGGAACTGTAGCAATTATTTTATGACAGAACAGCTACAATCAAAGTAGGCAAATAGTGCCACTCATTTAGACATTGTAGTCTTCATAAGATGCATTGTAATGAAAACCACATTTTTCTATTTGCATTCTAACTGAACAACACCTATATTAAAAATGTGTCTGATTTGACAGTAATTTGGTAAATGCTTGAGAATTATGCTATAAATAAATAAATAATCTGAAGTTAATATAGTTAGGATTTTCTCCCAATTATTTCTAAAGTAATTTGCATACTTTTATCTTGTATAATATAGATTATATTTTCTGTGAGGGAAAATACTTGCATACAAATTTTCTTCTGAAAAGTTGCAAGTCCTTTCCCAGAGATATGTAGAAATGTGCTTAAGACATAATAAACCCAGGATATAGTATTTATGTTAACATTAATAGCATTTACTGAAGCGGCACTATATCCGCAGTGGCACACTTCCCTAATTCATCAGATTAAGATACTTAGAAGGCTTCTAAAGCTGAATAAATAAAACATTGATTAGAAAAATTGAAAATGTTCTACAAAGGCTTCTAAAGTTGAATAAATAAAAAAATTGATTAGAAAATTTGAAAATGTTCTCCAGGGTCTTTTTTTAATGCATAGAGTACAGGAATACACTTGTGTCATAGATACTTGACAAAGTAAACTCAAGTCCTTAACAGCGTGGAGTTTGTAAGTAATCAGGCAAATTAAATCATTTCAGGAGCATGACCCCAGATTGTCCTCTCTAGCCCCCCATAGGTCTTTAGTCCACTCATTCCTCTTATTATTCAAGGTCTGGTTGAGAATCAACCAGAGGAGAAAATCATCCAGCTAGCAATGGAAATAGCTTGCACCAAGCCTTACCTTGTCTGGCAAGATAAGAAGGAGGACTCTTGTGCAAGAGGTCTGAGGAGTTGGAATCAGCCTGTACACTTTGGCTACCTGCATTTAAGGGTGAACTACATTTCATGCAAACCCTTCTCCATGTTGTATAATCCCTAGTGTGGATTAAAAGGGGATTTCTGTTAACGCTAACCCCATACTCCCTGCCCTGTAACAGCTGGAATAAGCATGTCTGCCCTAATGCAAGCCTCATTGGCATTCACTCTGCTGCATATATATATTTTTTCTGCTAAAGAACATGCACAGCTGGTGCTTTCAACTCACAGGCATCCATCTCGACCAAGAATCCAAATGCTATAGCAGACCAAGTTGTAATCCTTTTCTCTCACAATCAGCCAGATATTCCTATCCTCTGCACTGTTGACAACCCCAGTAATGCCTGGGATACTCTGCAGACTGAAGTCATCTAAGTTGCAGTAGCAGATTCACTTAGTACCACAGAACTCATGATTTTAGACATCTGAATTTAAATCAGTCCTCATACTGCCCACATGATAAAAAGGTAACAATGTAGATCAACTCAGGTTGCTGCAGCTTCTGTAATTCACACAGAGGCAGCAAGGCAGGGTCAAATATTTTTCTGTGACTCATTGCAATTCCAGATAGAAGAAGCCTTCCATCTCTGTGTATGCATACTGCCATTCAATCTACTCAGCCAATAAACCCCAAATCAGTATAGTGTATCTCTTATAGAACAACAACTCCTGTATTTAACACCACTCAATGAAAAATTCAGGAATACTTTTTTGTTTTAGAAACTAAGCGTAACTATTTCATGAAATACGTTGGTCAAACTATCAAAGTAACTCGACAATGAGATGACATCCACCAAGATGGTCATAATGAGATAGGTAAGCTCACCTCCCTGTAATAGATTTTGAGGAACTGTAACGTACCAGTCTCTGCAGTAATTATAGTAATTATCCTGGGAGTATATGATTGGCACTTTCCGGTTAGTTGCATGAATGATTACATACCTGTTTGAAGAAAGTTTCACTTTAAGAACACTTCATCTCTAATATCTGCAGAAAGGGTTTACATATCTGATGGAGAGCAGACAGCCACTTATGCATGTTGGCAACAATAAAAGCTTTAAAAATTCAGGCATGTGAATCTAAGATAGCAGAATAGGCAGGGGTAGAGGGCCTTTGTAATATCAATTAGCTAGCATGCTTGTAATTGCTATGCAGTGTGGGTTATGCTGAATATGAGTAGCCTGCAGAATGAAAGCAAAACTAAAACAGATGTTAAACTGCAGCAGATTTTATGATCTCTAGTTCTTAAATATCACAGAAATGTTGGCAAAGGAACACTTCTGCTTTCTGTTTTAATGGCAATTGATGTTAAAAGTCTCCAGATGCTATTAAATTCACTCCTGGTTTCCCAGAGCTTCAAATGAAATTATAATGTTCTGAATGGAATTTTATTATGCAGGAAAATACATACTACAGCTTCAGGTTATGCAACCTAGTATAATGGTGTCATATCCTAAGTCTTTTCATAAAATGAATATTCATTTCCTAATTTTGCATTCTGGGCTTTAGTAAACCATTTTCCTTGTAAAATATGTGCTGTTTATGGATAAAAAGAACCAGGTGGCTGATGTTTATTAATTACCTAAGACTAAATAATATTTCTAAGAATTATGAAATACAATAAGACATTCAGGAAATTCTCTGACAGCCCATCATTAAATAAATAATAGCACACCACTACATGCAACTGAACATAAGCTTTAGGCTTTACTTTCCATTTGCCACATTGCTGCTTCAGTATTTATATGCAATTTCTAAAGGGGACTGCAAATCATATCTAGTGCATAAAATTTGTATGTTACACGCCCCCATTTTTGAACATGGACAAGCAACACTTTTTTTATACTTACATCAAGTTACAGAGTTATAGAGAGGTATTCGTAGAAATTACACAAACGCATAAAGGTTATCCACTCTGTCCACAAATAAGTGCTGCAAAGGCACCGATCATAGAGAGCACTAAAGTGTGATGGCTGGGAATAAGTTTAAGCAAATTAACAAATAATGAGATGGAAATGAGAAATTATGTAAAATGGTATATATTTATGAGGCCTTCTCCCTCCTACTTGTGATTTATAGTCAAAGTTTGCTCTTTTCCTCATTGTACACACATTCATTATAAAAGGTGAAGTCACACCAGTTCTATCCAGTTTGCAGTCCACAATGATGCTGTCATTTCCTGCTACCCTAGTTATTTGCCAGTGTGAGATGCTTGTCTTGACAGAGCCAAAGCCACCTGTTTCTAGTGGTGCTCATCAACCAAGAAGACAAAAATATAGGCAGATAAAATATTTGATGTAAACAATATAGGTAGAGGATAACTCACTATAATGTTGAGAATCAAGAGATATTTGATATATTTTAATTTGACAGAGATATTGTTAGTTTATTAGTCAGTATGTATGGCCCCCACAGGGTTACTGAGGGGATGAGTGGCCTTCTTATCCCTGTGGATAGAAAGGTATGTACAGCCCTCAATATATTTGTCATGGGGACCTTCAGAGACAGGCTATGGGCATGTTGGGTATCTCACAGGTTAGTGCTCAAGGGTACTTTGGCAGTTCCTGGATGTACTCTTGGCACTTGTGAATCAGTACATCAATTTCCTGGTGTCACCTCAGGACCAAGCCAGAATTATATATGTGCCTTTTTTGGGGTGACATGTTTCCCTGAGGAACTCAGTGCAATATACTGCACCCATGTGGCAAACATGAACCCATTTGGTCTACAGAGGGGAGCAGTACTGCAATTAGACAGGCTACCATTCCATCAATTGCCAGGTAGTGTACGATGCATGGGATGCATCACCAGCATCTCTGCCCAGCATCCTCACTGTGCACACGATTCCGATATCTGGCACACTAGCTCACTCTGCCACCTCTTTCTGCATGGGAGGATGTCCAATGGTTGGTAAGTAGAAAAATATACATATTTTTTCTTTTTATTTTATTTAAATAGTTATTCATAGTAAAATGTATTGCTGAATACTAAACCACTTTTTCTTTGTTTTGACTCACCCCCCCCCCCCACACACCTTTTCTCTCTCTCTTTTTCTCTTTTAGGTTATGCTATATGCCCACTGGAGCCATAGATCAGGACACCAGTGTGAAATCCAAGTGCAGCTGCTGAAAAGAACTATAACACAGCCCTGTCCTAGTCCTGTATTGCCACCAAGAGGGTCTTTGGCCTTGTGAAGACGAGTCATTTCAGTTTCCTGTCTGAGTCGGGAAGTGCCCTTCAGCATGATCCAACTACTGCATGTAGTGTGTTTACTATATGCTGCAGTTTGCACAATATAACCATACATGGGTCTGGTGGTGAAGTGACCCATGCTGTCACTGCAGCTTCCAGTTCCAGTCCCACTATGACGAATGGTGACCAGCCAACAGCAGTAATAAGGGACATTATGCAGCAGGCTCATTCATGTCATATGGCTCTGCAGGTAAAGAGGCAATGTCTACTCCAGAACCATGGGCTATGATATTCAGGTTAGTGTTTAGTTTTGTGTAAAAAACAAACAGAGAATAATTGATGCATGCAGTGGTTTTTGTGAGCTATGCTGTGTGGTACATGGTCTTCTGTCACTGTTGAAAAGACAGTCCTTCCATCTTGAAATCATCATTTTTTTTATATCAGAACAGGTATTCATATTATTGTGCATAAAATGTATGCCTGTGGGCTCATTGACTCCTGTTCAATGATGTTGTAAGGCATCATATAAGAAATAATCAAATTTTAAACAGTTTTACACAATACAGTTTAGTTAGGTGGTGTGCCTAAGTATGCACATACCGAATGTCCTGAAGTGGTGCAATTAGTAAAAAGTGTTACCTCAGTATATAACGAGTTCATACCTTGCAATAGAATAAAAATTTATATATATATATATATATATATATATATATATATATTTTTTTTTATATTAAGCAACGCTTCCTCATTTTGAACTATGTTGTTTGTTAAGGTACTGCTCATCAGATTATTTCATTTTATCATACACAAAAATTGATGCCCTCTGAGACAGAAAAAGAAACAAAAACATTTGTGCAGTGTTGAAGGTGGCAGCAGTATTTGTTCACATGGCAGGATACTCAATTTAAACTTTAATTTTCTTAGCATTTCCCCTGAATACATGTGTATTACTATTCTTAAGTAGTAAGTGATTGACAGCTGTAACAATGACAATAAACAGGGCATTAATTGTGTTAACCACTGCAATCTTATGTAATGCATACAGCTTTCTTTCCACAGTACCATGGACTCTTAAGCAGTGCCATTATAGGAATGAAATGCATACAGCTAAAAAGTGTCCTATGTCTCCCCACATTTTTTTTTGTTTTGTATGTGTTTTTTTTTTACTTTATTTAATAAAGTATTCCCCCTTTGAGTTAAATATTGATATGTGGGTGTGTAAGTAACAGAAATGCCACACTTGACAGTAGGTCAAGGTCAAATGCATCATACACACCTCCTAAAGATAGGCTACATTATGGAGCAAATGATCCTGAGTAGGTGGCTGCCATGACAGATAGATGGTGGGTTGGTCCAATGTCATGACCTACTTAATGCAGGTGATCCTGCAGACACTAATCTGACAGTGCTGCAATGCCACAATGTGCACATCAAATGAGAATTTCTGCTACGTGTAGACGAATGCTAATGTGACCTGCATGAGATTTGTTGTGACTGTGTCCCCTAACTAATTATAGTCATTTCATGAGAAGCACTTGTAGTCTCATGTGATCTGCCTCTTTGTGTCCAGGGAGAACCGTGCCCCCTCCACGAATGACTACTACTTGTGCCTGATATGGTCTAACTCATGTATGAATAGAGGCAACCACATATGCTTGGTGTGCCACCACACTGTCCATTAGTGACATCATGGCATTATCCCTACTCACTGCCATTTCCATGTATTGCTGGAAATCCTCATGTATACCCTGGAGAACTGTGACCATTTTCACATGACAATCTGTGGCAGTGCTTTGAGCCGTAGCAATGTCATGGCATGTTTGCAGCTGGTCAGTCAATCTTTTATGTGTTTCCCGGAGTACCTGTGAAAACTTCTAGTGCCTGGTGCCTCTTTGTAAAGATGTCACAGTGGACACTGTTACCATTGAATTTTTGAAATTGTCCTGAATGTGTCCATCTGGGTTTGGAAATGCTGGTGTAGAAGTGAAGGGTTTTCATCATGTACAAACATGAGTGTAATATCAGCATGTGCTTGACTTTGTGATGCACTGTCACTTCCTGCAGACTTACTAACATGTTGATGGGTGTGAAATGAACCTTGGGGACTACCTGACACTTTCCTCATGCTGCCTCATAAATATAATTGTGATGTCATCATCATCATCGTCATCTTCAACTAAGATTCTGCTGCTGATGTCTTTCCACATTTATTGCTGTAGTAGAACTGTTTTTTCCTCTACTGACCCCATGAAAAACGATTTTAAAACATTACCAACAAAGAATTAGCATGCATCACTCTATGCTGAGAAAGGAGGTGTGGATGACACTTACCATGCACATTGCCTTCATTGTCATTCTGTGCAGAAGTGGAGGGTTCACCTATTAATAATAATTGTCATTTGTTTAATGCAGTCATTCTATGCTAGCCTTCGATTTTCTATATAAATATATGGTACTGTATTTAAACCAACTTTCCTGAGCAGATGTGTGTTGCTGCTGCAGATGTTGGTAATAGCCAGTGTCCCCATCCTCATTATTATCATCATCAATGTTATTTTTTCCCATTTTCTACATGGGATCAGTGTGTCATGTCAACTGTTGCCGTCTCTCTCTATTCACTGCTACTGTCCTACCTTCTTTAACACTCATGCCTGACTGGTGCAGGTCTTTACTCACACAGTCCCTCCATTTCTTTGCTAAATGCTCTCATTTCCTCTTGCCTTCTTCCTGTCTGTCCCAAATCTTCATCTTCATCAGATTGTCTTCTGCTCTTCTGCACATGTGCCTGACCCTTCTTAATCTGTAATCGGAGCTACTTTGGATTCTGCTCTTATATCCTCATTTCTTTGTCTGTCGCACAGTGTGCATCCTACCACCTATTTTAGGCACTTCACCATTACCTCTATCTTCCCCAATTGCTCTGCTTTTACTGTCCAGGTTTCTGTACATACAGTAGTAGTGGTCACACCACTAGTTTGTGCACCTTACATTTCAGCTTCTTTGACATATTTCTGTCACACACTACACCTGAAACTCTGTGTCATTTGGCTGCAGCCCCTCTGATTCTTGCTTTAACCTCCTCAGTCAGACTTTCTTTCTCCTCATCCACCCATCCCAGATACTTGAAGCTGTTACCCTGTTCCACTATTTCCCTTCTATGTTAATTCTCAGCTAGTTCTGATTTCCCCCATTTGCCATCATTACAGCTATCTTATTTGTACACATTTTCATCTCATGTGCCTTCAGTTTTCCATTCCATTACCCTATCCTTTGCTGAAGTTCTTGCTTAAAGTCTGCCTGTAATGCCACATCATCTGCATACAGCAACTTTGTTGATCTGTCACATCTGACCTGTTTGCTAATATAGTCAGTCCATCACCAGTATGTACAGCAGTGGGCTCAGAGCTGAACTCTGATGCACACCCACACCCACTGCAGTGGCTGATCCAGGAATCTGCAAAAAGGGGGGGGTGCAGTCTTGTTAGTCAACTACTGGGGTGGGAGTGAGAATGTGAAAAACTGGTTTTGGGGTGTGTGGAAAGATCATCTTAAGATGCTCTGATATCATATGTGAAAAGACAGCAATATACATTCAACTGATTTTGCTGTGGATGTGGTAGTAGAAGCAGATAATTCCTGTGCAGCACACAGCAAATTTACAGACTGCACAAGTCTGTTCATTGCATTCCTGGAAGAGATGATTGGTTGCCCATTTCAAGTCACAGTCCCCTTCAATGGCATAACTGGCACATGCATTGTTATAACCTAGGAACGAGTCCCACAGATGGGTATTTTTTAACCACAGTGAGTACTATAGTAAATTTAAGTAATCTTTTGTAAGTAACTAATGATTTAAGTGGAAAAAGTGATGTTAAGTAAACGTATCACAGTAATTAAGGAAGTAGATGTTATAAAAAGATCTCAAAATGTAAATACTCAGTTAAGTGATGTGCAATGTATAAAAGCTATTGTAACCATTGTAGCATTTTAGATAGGACTACAAGCTAAAATCAACTTTATTGTCATGTACCATCAAAATATAAACCATAGGCACAGATGTTTGGATAAACCAGCAAAAGCTTCATTTCACTGATGTACTCTCTAGGATGTTTGTCTATGCATCAGTGATGTTAATGTTCTCCTTATCAACTTAATATGTTGTCTGCAGAACAGCTGGCTTAAGTGATGGTATTTCTCTGACTAAATTCTGTGTCTTTTGTCATGTCCATTGTTATCTGGAAGTTTCCTTTAACTTGAACAGATTTCGTGTCATTCACATTCTACCATCTTCTTCTATTTATTTGCATTGCTCATTTACATATTCCTCCTTATCTACTCTTGTTATTATCTATGAAACTCTGCATTAGGTTTTACATATCTTACCATATCACCATTGTCATTAGATCTTCTTTCCTTAGCCACTTCTAAAGGCTTTACAGACAAGTCATTTTGCCTTCTTAATCTTTTTTCTATTTGGAATATTTTTTGCCACCTCCTGGATAATATATCAAATGTCTGTCCATAGTTATTCAGGCAATCTGTTCACATGCCCAGTCCATTATATCTGTTCTTCACCCCCAATTGATATTCATTTATAATACTGCTAAGCTCATATCTCACTGGCCTAGTCATTTTTCTTGTTTTCTGTAAATAAAAACAAGTCACTGGTGTTAAGAAAATAACAGCAACAGTTGTCCCACTTCACAAAGGGGGAGCCACCACTGATCCTAGGAACTATCAACCTATTAGCCTGACAAGCCTGGTCTGCAAGGCCCTGGAATGTAACATCATGGAACTCATAAACAAAGACATTGGTAACCTCCAAACTCTGGATCCCACCCAGTTTGGGTTT
>NC_056729.1:706386270-706483770 GCF_019279795.1 Protopterus annectens
TGCAGCTCAAAAAACAGGAGCTAACTGAGGCTGCGGCACAGACAGAAAAATCATGAGCCCAGGGAGAAGCAGCTGAAATATACATTCTGACCATTCAACATTATATATAGGTGTTTACTGCAGAAAAGAGATTAATGTCCACTGACACACCGTTTGTACCAGAAGTTACAGCATACTGACAGCTCCTTGTAACACAACGTTTTAATTGCTAGTGCTACTTCATTCAACACACGATCATCTACACGGCATTGTATGGCTTACTGTCTGCTAACAGCATTCTCCAGTGGCATAATAAGATACTAAACACTTACAGTGAGAGTGTTTACTGTTAAGCAATGGGGTGTCTCTACTAGACAATATAGGCTGGACCTCAGAATGTCTTATTTCAGTTAAAAAATTACCCCCAAAAATAACAAATAAATAAAGATAAATGCAAAGTGTAAGCAAGCAAGCAACAGAAGAAATAAAAACACTACTGAAGAATAAAAAAAATAGTCCCTTGGATTAAATTTTAATGGTATGAGTCATACCAGGTTTATCTCATATGCACTCAGTACATGGTTCGATTCTTACCTTTGGGATGAGAAATTTAGCTAAGCTTAAAAAGGCCCACAAGGGCAGATAGCTTAGTACTAACCTTTGAACTTACATACACATGTATATACAGATGACTCTGCTACTGCATGAAACAAACCATTATAGGGATAGGTATATATCCAGTTTGCATGCTTGTCCCAATAAAGTAAGTATTACAGAATATCATCAATAAAGGAACTGTCTGAGCTAAAATTAACTTCATTTTAATTATAATTAAAAATTAAAATTAACTTCATTTTAATTATATATATATATTAATTATATTTTATAAAAAAGCACAGTAATAAACCTAAATATCAAATCCCATATCTATTTGTATACTGTATTATATATACCTGGCCTATTCTATGATACCTTTCAGCTGCTTAAACACCAAAAGAAGAATAAAGTTTTCCAAAGTCCTACACAAATCACTGACTCAGACATGCAGTATAATACTTTGGGAAGCACGATTTGTTATTCTGTAAATTTGCAGTAATTATGATTATTTCAAAGTACTTTAAAGGAGACCTCAGGAAGCCTATTAAGAATACAGTATACAGTGAAACCCCATTTTTGATTGATTTTTCTCCTTAGTTCACCTAGGCAGCAAACAGACTTTCAGACTATTAAGCAAAACATGTGCTGAATAGTATGCCCTGGCCCCTGACCATGCCTCTCAGCTATCCATATTTTTGCAGAATATCCAGAGTCTCACTTTATAAAACTTGTGGTTTTCTGGCAAATCAGTGAGGACTGAACTCATTAAAAATAATGACATACGTTTGTATATTTTAGATTTCATTTCCTTTAGAAAATGCACATTAATACAAATCCTGTTATTCTACCAACTTTCTAAGGATACATTTTAGAAGAGCAATGTTTAAAACCTGTCCATGTTTTGGGACCTTTGACTCCATTATTTTAGGCTTTGTCCAGATTTCTTCTGCTAAGAGGATTAGAGGTATGTCCCCCTGAAACTGCTTTCATGAGAAATGGAGACGTATGTTACTTTTTTCAATGACCAAGAAGAGACTAGTAATATAAATTTGGAAGGAGTGAGTGGCTCACCCCAACATTGGGGGTACAGGGGAGCCTGCCCCTCTTTCTAAAAACACAAATTTCTGAGAGCCTAATCATCAAAGGGTTTAATCTTCTAATAAAAGAGTTACTCTATCCTTGTTTTAAAAATCAAGAAGCATATACATCACAATTATGCTTGGTGGTGCTGCATTGTTTGTTTTCTTTCTCTAAATCTCTTGGCAGTCTCTTCAGTAGTTTGTCTTTGTTTCATTTGGTGTCATTTGAGCGCTTGTACATACATTTTCCCTAATCACCCCTTCAGCTGATTGTCCAAGTTTGCACAAGCACTCAAATGATATCAATATGAATCATTTCTCCCACAGATTCTTTCAGCAGTTTGTCCATGTATGCACAAGCACCGAAATGAAACATTTCCCCAACAACCCTTGCAGTAATCTGTCCATGTATGCAAAGCACCAAATGACAACAAAATGAAATGTTTTCCCCAAAGATCCCTTCAGCAGTTTGTCCTTGTATGCACAAGCAGAAAAATGAAATGTTTCTTCCAACAACCCCTTCACTGGTTTATCCAAGTTTGCACAAGCACTGGAATTACATCAGAATTAATCATTTTCCCCACAAATCCCTTCAGTAGTTTGTCTATGTATGCAAAAGCACTTCAGTTGCACCAAAAATTAAACTTTTCTCCAAATATCCCTTCAGCAGTTTGTCCTTGCATGTACAAGCACCAAAATGAAACATTCCCCCAACGACCCCTTCAATAGTTTGTCCATGTATGCACAAGCAAGAAATGACATAAAAAAGAAACATTTTCTCCCAAAGACCCATTGAACAGTCTATCCAAGTATGCACAATCACCAAATGAAATGTTTCCCCAAAGACTTCTTCAACAGTCCATCCAAGTATACCCAAGCACCAAATAAAACATGTCTCCCAGTGATCCCTTCAGTAGTCTGTTCATGTTTGCACAAACACCAGAATGAAACATTTCCCCTTTACAGTTTGCAAATGTTTACTGTGTAATAAAGTCAGCACATTATTTTATACAACAATATGGATTTATTCCAGAGGCATGCAAACTATAAACTGTGCACCACACAGGATTAGAAAATGTTACAACTTTCTATCCCCCATAAAAACAGATACCTCTGCACAAAGGTCTTCAAGAATACAAACATATATACAAACACTTTTCACACAGTTTATATTTATACCTCACGTTTTCCAAAAAATCGCTACACAGACTTTGCAAGAAAAGTCTTCAGAAAAGTTAAAGTTTTGATGGGAATTATGTAGTTATTAATCCATTATAGCAGGGTTTCTCTAAAGTTTTAAACCAAAAATGTGCCCTTCTTATACATGTAGTAATCCACAAAATGAGTAAATGTATGATGAGTCTCTGTTGTGCTAAGTCAGCTCTCTTCCTTTCAAAATGGCAGCCATCAAGCAGACAGGTAGACTTGTCAATTTAACCAGTTATAAACAGATGAGGATGCAACAATATGCATTAGAGAATGCATGAATATTGAACACAGACTAAATACAGAACATCCCCACACATCCTTAAACTAAATGGACCATTCTAAGTGAAGTCTGCACAGGAGCACTGCCTTCATAGCAAGGAGACAGCGGTGGGAAGAATTGGAGGTTGCACTGGTATTTATCTTACAAGACTTTTTCAGTCAATTAGTGCATTAGATCTTCCATACCAGAGGAGCAGTTCATTTTAACTATAAAATGGTATTTCACAAAAAAAAAATCTGGACCGTTGAGAGCATATATCGCAACTGGACAGAATTTTGTAAAATGTACAGATTTTTTTTCTCTCATATTTTTGGTCTGTTGTCCTAAGAAAGCTTTTTTTTTTTTTTTTTTTTTGGGGGGGGGTTCCAATGATTACTGATATCACTAAAAATAACAAATATTTATGTTTCAAACTTCATATCCTTCAGAAGATATATGCTGAAGGAAAACCAGTTATTATAACAACTTTCTAAGTTTAGCAGAGCAAGACTTAAAATATGTCCTTGATTTTTATATCTTTGTCCACCCCACCTCATTATTTTTGGTTTTGTCTAGAAGAAAAGTACAACACTGGTATAAATGGGACTTCTAGCTGCTGCAGTCAGAGACTGTATGCAGTAGACCTCTTCAACACACAGCAAATGCTAATCTGTTGATTTTTTTAACCTTTTCTCAGCTATTATTTTAAGAGTCTTTTTGTAGACCTTTTCTTGCTGAGAGCCTCAATTTCTACAGCTCATTTGGTTAGCGATCAGTTGAAGTATTATTTTAACATTCTACACCTTCATTAAAACCACTTCCATTTGTTACAGCACTGAAGGTTGGTAGCAGTTGCAAGGAAAAGCAATCTAGCTTGCAACCATAGGCAATCAGGATTTTTACTGATTTGTCTGGCCAAGATTTCGGAGACCAGGTAATGAAGTATGAAACAAATGTGTGTGTGTGTGTGTGTGTGTGTGTGTGTGTGTGTGTGTGTGTGTGTGTCTGTTGGCAGAAACCTGTGAGAATATTTTGAGGGCAAAAAAACGCCGAACTTACTGGTCCGCAACCCAGGCAGAATAAATCACAGTATATCCTGTGCGTGGAGCAGTCTCTTTTGTAGTGAAAAATATGTAATATCCAAGGATCTTCATGCCAAAAGGATGTTTAACGTTTTATTTAATATAAAGTAAATAAAAAACGTTTTCGCGGTGGTCAACGCCACCGCTTCCTCAGAACAAAGAATATTTTAAAAATACCGCCAAAACCTTTATAAATACTACGTACATGGCGTGCCAAGTTAATTAATTCTATTTAAAGATACAATATACCCATATAGTAATTTGTTCACGCCAGATCGTAAAAACGTTGACTGAAGCTAATAATAAAAACCATTAAT
Source organism: Protopterus annectens (assembly GCF_019279795.1). Taxonomy (NCBI): domain Eukaryota; kingdom Metazoa; phylum Chordata; order Ceratodontiformes; family Protopteridae; genus Protopterus; species Protopterus annectens. The sequence continues at coordinate 706,390,793 of NC_056729.1, forward strand.
ATACTTGCAGCCATACAAACATGTATGCAATCAATACAAGCTGTTTTAAAAAAACAGTAAATTAAACAATAGAATTCAGCACTAAAACTGATAAAATAAAAATAAAAAAATAGGAAATACATAAAAATTTAATAATATACTACACTAGCATTCGAATCTAAGATTACAGACCTACTAATGTCAATGCTGTTAACTGAATACAAAAGTGCAACTATTATGAACCAGTACATAAAAATAACAAGAAAAAACTAGTACTGGAGTGCAATTTGTTAGTACTAAACTAGAATTTTTTCAGTGAGTAACTCAAAAAACTGCATAATGCTATGCATTAGCAGAAACTAAAAAGCTTGTGGTTCAAATAAGCTACCAAAAATAATAAGCAAGCTTAACTGAAATCATTCAGTCAAGTAAAATTCAGAGTATAAGTATTAAAAACATGTCAATGTAAAACAATGCATATGTAATCTTCCAACAATGCAAATACCTATTGCCATCTCTAATACTATTATTTCTATTGTAAAATCTGGCCAATGATACTTAGGTAAACTATATTTTTGTACATGTACACAAAGAGAAAAAATGATGTAAATAATTATTAAGGTCGGAGAACTAAACTTCCACCATAGTACCATAAAACATTTTTGACTACAAGACCAAAAAAATGGAAGTTGTTCAAGAGAAGTTTGAATAGTTTAAAAAGTACAATCAGAACAAATAAATGTAAATCATCTCATGTAACTCCTCAATTTGAGAATACAAGAAATGTTACAATGTTCGTTTAGGCCTGGAGTACAAAAGGAGTTCAATAACAATTGCCATTTTAGTTCTCGTGATTCAAGGAAAAGGCTGACAGGGCCTCCCCTGATAGTCTGTGATACTTCCTCTATGGCCATAAAACAAAAAGTATGTCCTACAAATTTTAAACAATGTCTTGCTAAAGCATTGTCTTCATTTTTAGTTCTTATTGCATACAGGTGCTCATAAACCCTGTCACGAAGTCTACGATCTGTTTTTCCCATGTAAAATGCTTCATAGCAATTACATAAGGCCAAGTACACTATAGAACGGGAGACACAGTTAAGTCTTTGATTAATACAGTATTTTCTTTTTCCTATCTTAAAAAAATTACTAGTTTTTATATATTGGCAATATTTACAGAACCCACAAGGGGAGCAACCCTTAGACTTAATGGTGTTATCTAGTCTGTTGTTTTCAAGTATTGATTTGAGGTTATTGCCTCGTTTATACACAAACCTAGGTCCATCGCCTAATTTTTCAAATAAAACATCATTGTTCAAAATGAAATGCCAGTTTTTAGATAAAATATGTTGGATGTCAAAAGAGTCACTACTGAAAGTAGAAATGAAGCTAGTATTGAACATTCCGGCATTCATGTTGGCACTATTGCTGATGTTGTTCACCATGGGAGAAGGACATCCACTAACTTCTACAGTACATACAGTACTTTCCACTCCTGGTACTAACTTTTTGAGTAATGAAGGATACATCCCATTTGAACGCTTATAATTGAGCTCATCTAAAAGTTCAGAAAATAAACTCAAAGGGTAATCTCTACTCAAAAACATTCCTCTTAAATTATTACATTCATGAATGAATGCCATTTCCCTACTACATATTCTGGCAGCTCTAATTAGTTGGCCCTTAATAATGGCCCTTTTCTGCCTAAAATGATGTAGACTATGGAAATGTAAAAAAGAGTTACAGTAAGTTGATTTCCTGTAAATAGTAGAGTAGTATTCTGAGTTAATTATATCTTTGTGAAGGTTTACGTCCAAATAGTCAATCTCTGAAGATGAAAAACTAAATGTAAATCTCAAAAAGGAAGTAGAATCATTTAACAATTCAATCAGTAAAGCAGCATCATCTGCATTCCCCTTAAACAAGATGAATAAATCATCAAGGTATCTGGTATAGAAACTGATTTTACTCATTAAGTTAGTGTTGGAGAAAATATATGTCTTCTCCCAGTATGCCATAAAAGGTTAGCGACGGAAGCACCACAAGGTGAGCCCATCGCTATACCTTGTTTTTGCAAATAAACATTGTTGTTAAAAGTAAAGTAATTAGAGGTTAAAATGATGTCGAGAAGTTCTGAGACAACATCAATTTCCTTTTCAGTGGCCTTTAAATCTCTGAGCATGAGAGAAATCCATTCCACCGCTTCAAGATGCGGGATGGATGTATAAAGATCGATCACATCGACCGTAAGGAAATTCAGGGAATTGTCAAAATTAATAAGACTCATGTTTTGGAGGAACGTCCATGAGTCTTTACAAATACTTGGAATGAATTTCAAGTATTTGGACAAAATAGTCTCCACAAGTTGTGCACAAGGATAGGTTATTGATAAACGACTATCAATAAGTGCTCACATAGGTGGATTATGTATATTCTTGTGAATTTTCGGAATACCGAAAATCACAGAATTCTTTGACATATTAATGTCAATGTAATTGTACGTGTCACCATCAATTTTTCCATTAATGAAACATGTCCCTGAAATAACCTATAATAAATAAATAATCAAAGACTTAACTGTGTCTCCCGTTCTATAGTGTACTTGGCCTTATGTAATTGCTGTGAAGCATTTTACGTGGGAAAAACAGATCGTAGACTTCGTGACAGGGTTTATGAGCACCTGTATGCAATAAGAACTAAAAACGAAGACAATGCTTTAGCAAGACATTGTTTAAAATTTGTAGGACATACTTTTTGTTTTATGGCCATAGAGGAAGTATCACAGACTATCAGGGGAGGCCCTGTCAGCCTTTTCCTTAAATCACGAGAACTAGAATGGCAATTGTTATTGAACTCCTTTTGTACTCCAGGCCTAAACGAACATTGTAACATTTCTTGTATTCTCAAATTGAGGAGTTACATGAGATGATTTACATTTATTTGTTCTGATTGTACTTTTTAAACTATTCAAACTTCGCTTGAACAACTTCCATTTTTTTGGTCTTGTAGTCAAAAATGTTTTATGGTACTATGGTGGAAGTTTAGTTCTCCGACCTTAATAATTATTTACATAATTTTTTTCTCTTTGTGTACATGTACAAAAATATAGTTTACCTAAGTATAATTGGCCAGATTTTACAATAGAAATAACAGTATTAGAGATGACAATAGGTATTTGCATTGTTGGAAGATTACATATGCATCGTTTTACATTGACATGTTTTTAATACTTATACTCTGAATTTTACTTGACTGAATGATTTCAGTTAAGCTTGCTTATTATTTATGGTAGCTTATTTGAACCACAAGCTTTTTAGTTTCTGCTAATGCATAGCATTATGCAGTTTTTTGAGTTACTCACTGAAAAAAATCTAGTTTAGTACTAACAAAATGCACTCCAGTACTAGTTTTTTCTTGTTATTTTTATGTACTGGTTCATAATAGTTGCACTTTTGTATTCAGTTAACAGCATTGACATTTGTAGGTCTGTAATTTTAGATTCGAATGCTAGTGTAGTATATTATTAAATTTTTATGTATTTCCTAATTTTTTATTTTTATTTTATCAGTTTTAATGCTGAATTCTATTGTTTAATTTACTGTTTTTTAAAACAGCTTGTATTGATTGCATACGTGTTTGTATGGCTGCAAGTATATTAATGGTTTTTATTATTAGCTTCAGTCAACGTTTTTACGACCTGGCGTGAACAAATTACTATATGGGTATATTGTATCTTTAAATAGAATCAATTAACTTGCACGCCATGTACGTAGTATTTATAAAGGTTTTGGCGGTATTTTTAAAATATTCTTTGTTCTGTTCTGAGGAAGCGGTGGCTTTGACCACCGCGAAAACGTTTTTTATTTACTTTATATTAAATAAAATGTTAAACATCCTTTTGGCGTGAAGATCCTTGGATATTACATATTTTTCACTACAAAAGAGACTGCTCCACGCACAGGATATACTGTGATTTATTCTGCCTGGGTTGCGGACCAGTAGGTTTGGCCTTTTTTTGCTGTTTTTTGGTGTCTCTGGTTTTTGGTTTTCTTTAGTATGTCGTCCAGCCAGCCTACCAGCCCAGGAATATTTAATTCAAATATTAACAACGACTCTGTTAACCAATGTAATTTGACAGCATTAATACAGGAGCTGTCACAACACATGGACACTATGGCTACGAAGCTTGATGTTATCGAGAAACGAGGTTACCAGGGCCCTATACAAGGGCTAACAGGACAGCACGATCAACAATTTGGTACCGCCTTACCCAGAACAGGAGCGAGTCTGGGCACTTCAACACCTAGTCTTTCTTCCGACATTCCAATTCCACCAGGGCAATTACCACATCCTCAAGAGACTTCTACTCTTACAAACAATTCATTGCCCTTAACCGGTGCAATGTATGACCAACATTTTCCACCACTTATTAACAACCAAAACGACCATGGGCTTATAGGAGTTCCTAATATAAAGGCATGGATCCAGAATTTGGCAAACATGAACTTCCAAGGAGGACAGGAACCACTGGCCATGATAGTGGATAATTCTACAGTAAGTGGCAATACTATTACAGACATTTTAAAAAACTTTGATGTCAAACTATTAAAACTGAAGAAACTACAACTTGAAGTCATGTACTTCAGGCAATGCTTATCTGAAAAAATAGTCCCTAAAGGACTCAGATCTAACTTTTGCCCTACAGGCTTATTTTTTGACAGAGACTTTAATAAAGATTTAGCCTTGCTTTTTGATAAGCAGGGACAACAATTACTGGAACTGATGATAAAGCACTATAATATCCAAATAGACAAGCTAACTAGTGAAGTTTCTGTACTTGATACAGCACTGAAGGCTGACCTTGATTTTGTTAGATACAAATTTGACTATACCCGTATTTTTACGAGTATAGATTCATTTATTGAAAAATCTAGAACTAACAAAAATAAAAAATTAATGAGGGACAGATCATCGTACAGTAACAATGCTGTATATCCTAAACTTTATGGTTCAGCTTCTATTACCGTGAAAGAGGGAAACAATGAGGGAATGGACCCACATCAACCTCCGAATGAGCAAACAACTGACCTTCTTGAAGACGACATGGGGCATCAAGGCCCTAGACGTAGTAATAGAATACAAGCAAACGTCAACAAGAATGGTCCTCCCCAGTATGGTGGTAATAGACAGAACTATAATAAGAACAATACTAACAATGGACGTTTTTTAGGCCAACGGAACTCGGGTTTCCATCGCAAGAAATGGAACAACTCTCGGAACTAGAAGTTCCAGAGGTTATTACAATGCAGGAACCACATGACAACAAGTTACAAATTTTAACTAATATTAAGAGTGATTTCACCATTTATAATTTTTCAAGCATTTCTTTAGAACCGTGCTTGGTTGATCTCTTAGCATATGGTAATACCTTCATACCCACTAAGAATTGTAATTTAGCTAAGATACTCATTGATTTAAAATGCTATGTCAGGAAGTTGAATTTAAGGACCTATTTTAATAATAATGAAGCTCCTACTGAGTCAAAACTTAAACTAGCTAGCACCTTTAATCCTCCCCTCCATACTGGATTAGCTATGTTTGCGAGTGCTTGTGAGGTTGACATTAGGTATTTATGTCAAGCACAGACAGCACTGAAGAAAAATGTAAATTATAATATCACAAGAGAACAATCTGATTGTCTCAAACATCTTTGCTCTTCAGCAACAAGGGTGACTAAACCCGACAAAGGTGGTGGTTTAGTCATTTTTGACAATCATACCTATATTGAAAAAATGGAGAAAGTATTGAATAGTCCAGCTTATATTTTGTCCTCAGTGAATGAAATTAATACATCTAAAATGAGAATTAGAGGTTATTTCAGAGACATGTTCATTAATGGAAAAATTGATGGTGACACGTACAATTACATTGTCATTAATATGTCAAAGAATTCTGTGATTTTCGGTATTCCGAAAATTCACAAAAATATACATAATCCACCTATGCGAGCACTTATTGATAGTCGTTTATCAATAATCTATCCTTGTGCGCAACTTGTGGAGACTATTTTGTCCAAATACTTGAAATTCATTCCAAGTATTTGTAAAGACTCATGGACGTTCCTCCAAAACATGAGTCTTATTAATTTTGACAATTCCCTGAATTTCCTTACGGTCGATGTGATCAATCTTTATACATCCATCCCGCATCTTGAAGCGGTGGAATGGATTTCTCTCATGCTCAGAGATTTAAAGGCCACTGAAAAGGAAATTGATGTTGTCTCAGAACTTCTCAACATCATTTTAACCTCTAATTACTTTACTTTTAACAACAATGTTTATTTGCAAAAACAAGGTATAGCGATGGGCTCACCTTGTGGTGCTTCCGTCGCTAACCTTTTTATGGCATACTGGGAGAAGACATATATTTTCTCCAACACTAACTTAATGAGTAAAATCAGTTTCTATACCAGATACCTTGATGATTTATTCATCTTGTTTAAGGGGAATGCAGATGATGCTGCTTTACTGATTGAATTGTTAAATGATTCTACTTCCTTTTTGAGATTTACATTTAGTTTTTCATCTTCAGAGATTGACTATTTGGACGTAAACCTTCACAAAGATATAATTAACTCAGAATACTACTCTACTATTTACAGGAAATCAACTTACTGTAACTCTTTTTTACATTTCCATAGTCTACATCATTTTAGGCAGAAAAGGGCCATTATTAAGGGCCAACTAATTAGAGCTGCCAGAATGTGTAGTAGGGAAACGGCATTCATTAATGAATGTAATAATTTAAGAGGAATGTTTTTGAGTAGAGATTACCCTTTGAGTTTATTTTCTGAACTTTTAGATGAGATCAATTATAAGCGTTCAAATGGGATGTATCCTTCATTACTCAAAAAGTTAGTACCAGGAGTGGAAAATACTGTATGTACTGTAGAAGTTAGTGGATGTCCTTCTCCCATGGTGAACAACATCAGCAATAGTGCCAACATGAATGCCGGAATGTTCAATACTAGCTTCATTTCTACTTTCAGTAGTGACTCTTTTGACATCCAACATATTTTATCTAAAAACTGGCATTTCATTTTGAACAATGATGTTTTATTTGAAAAATTAGACGATGGACCTAGGTTTGTGTATAAACGAGGCAATAACCTCAAATCAATACTTGAAAACAACAACAGACTAGATAACACCATTAAGTTTAAGGGTTGCTACCCTTGTGAGTTCTGTAAATATTGCCAATATATAAAAACTAGTAATTTTTTTAAGATAGGAAAAAGAAAATACTGTATTAATCAAAGACTTAACTGTGTCTCCCGTTCTATAGTGTACTTGGCCTTATGTAATTGCTGTGAAGCATTTTACGTGGGAAAAACAGATCGCAGACTTTGTGACAGGGTTTATGAGCACCTGTATGCAATAAGAACTAAAAACGAAGACAATGCTTTAGCAAGACATTGTTTAAAATTTGTAGGACATACTTTTTGTTTTATGGCCATAGAGGAACTATCACAGACTATCAGGTGAGGCCCTGTCAGCCTTTTCCTTGAATCATGAGAACTAGAATGGCAATTGTTATTGAACTCCTTTTGTACTCCAGGCCTAAACGAACATTGTAACATTTCTTGTATTCTCAAATTGAGGAGTTACATGAGATGATTTACATTTATTTGTTCTGATTGTACTTTTTAAACTATTCAAACTTCGCTTGAACAACTTCCATTTTTTTGGTCTTGTAGTCAAAAATGTTTTATGGTGCTATGGTGGAAGTTTAGTTCTCCGACCTTAATAATTATTTACATCATTTTTTCTCTTTGTGTACATGTGCAAAAATATAGTTTACCTAAGTATAATTGGCCAGATTTTACAATAGAAATAATAGTATTAGAGATGACAATAGGTATTTGCATTGTTGGAAGATTACATATGCATTGTTTTACATTGACATGTTTTTAATACTTATACTTTGAATTTTACTTGACTGAATGATTTCAGTTAAGCTTGCTTATTATTTTCGGTAGCTTATTTGAACCACAAGCTTTTTAGTTTCTGCTAATGCATAGCATTATGCAGTTTTTTGATTTACTCACTGAAAAAAATCTAGTTTAGTACTAACAAAATGCACTCCAGTACTAGTTTTTTCTTGTTATTTTTATGTACCGGTTCATAATAGTTGCACTTTTGTATTCAGTTAACAGCATTGACATTTGTAGGTCTGTAATTTTAGATTCGAATGCTAGTGTAGTATATTATTAAATTTTTATGTATTTCCTAATTTTTTATTTTTATTTTATCAGTTTTAGTGCTGAATTCTATTGTTTAATTTACTGTTTTTTAAAACAGCTTGTATTGATTGCATACGTGTTTGTATGTCTGCAAGTATATTAATGGTTTTTATTATTAGCTTCAGTCAACGTTTTTACGATCTGGCATGAACAAATTACTATATGGGTATATTGTATCTTTAAATAGAATCAATTAACTTGGCATGCCATGCACGTAGTATTTATAAAGGTTTTGGCGGTATTTTTAAAATATTCTTTGTTCTGTTCTGAGGAAGCGGTGGCTTTGACCACAGCAAAAACGTTTTTTATTTACTTTATATTAAATAAAACGTTAAACATCCTTTTGGCGTGAAGATCCTTGGATATTACATATTTTTCACTACAAAAGAGACTGCTCCACGCACAGGATATACTGTGATTTATTCTGCCTGGGTTGCGGACCAGTAGGTTCGGCCTTTTTTTGCTGTTTTTTGGTGTCTCTGGTTTTTGGTTTTCTTTAGAATATTTTGAGGGTACATTTTTAATGACATAATACAGCTAAATGGACTCACCAGCTAGCACAAGCACTAGGCAACTGCTAGGGAAACTTGTGCTAGATCCAACTCCAATATTATGTATGGGTGTGTTCAGTTATGTAGTAAGGTGCCAGATGAGGTACTCAGCTGTATCACTTTTGTTCCTTCTTTCAAATTCTGCTTAAAGGAAAAAAATTCCACATGGTCTCTGATCATTATTCCTCGCTCACTCACTGACTGCAGCAGTTCTCCTTGAAACTTTGCAGTTTGTTGCTAGTCTGAAAAATATAATTGTAGAAATCTTTATTTCTTTAAAACTTTTTCACTATCTAATAAATCCATGCTGTGACCAAATGCACCTTCACTAAACTATAATGGAGATGGAGTTGGAGGAGCAATTAAGGATCATTGTATAGATCATCTGACTGTAACCTCCAATTGCATCTCCAATGCATCTTTCAAGCCAAAACAAAAAAAAAAATTAAGTTGAAATGGAAACATGTACTGTTTTGGTGGTACATTTTCCAATTTCAACAAAAAATTAGTGCAGTGTATTTCTTTTTTTATCTTACAAACAACTTTAAAAAGGGGGTGGCTTGCACCCCTGCACCCATGCCTAAATCTGCCACTGCATTGGAAACCCCTCTATGACACTGAATGGGGACCAAATGAAGAGATGAAAAGTCATCAATTAAAGGAGAGTAGTAGTGCTGAAACTGAATTCATCCTCAAGTCTTGGTGAGTACCTTCACGAGGTGGACCCTGTTTTTACTAAATCTCACCAAGTGAACACTGATATATAGACTGTATTTATATAGCATATATCATGGGCAGAAGTAGGTTAAAAACTAAAAAAGATAGCTGGCTGCACAAGACCCAGGATAAAAAAGTGCCCAATCCTGGTAGGCACACTGGTGCCAGGACTGGAAAAGATGACAGTGTAGAATCTTCAAAATATGGAAACATTTTTACAATGGGACAAGGCCAGGACCAGGGAAAAGATGGCCCCCCTGTTGTAGAAGGAAGTAGCAGTCCACAAAAACTGATAGGCCAAAGAAGAGCCATAAAAACAATAAAGTGGACTATTGAGGATAAGGAAAAAATATGTATTGTTACTATTATGCAAGTAGCCCAGAATTTCCAGAAACAAGATACACAAAATGATTAAGAGAGAAATTAGAGGAAAGAAAAATACTTCCACAAGAAAAACTGTCAGAAGCTTGAAATGAAAATTTGTGTTCATTGATACAACAGATTTGTGAAAAACAGTATATAGATCAAGAGACCTTGACCTGTGGAAAAAAAAAGCATCTGAGGAAGTGCGAAAATATAAACAACATAACCGAGATATTTAAAAAGTATAAAAAAGAAATATGGAAATGGGAAAGGAAGAGAGATTTGATATGGTACAATATTTATGCAAAGGAGAACGCCAAATGAATCAATGTGAAGAAGGCAGCCCCAAAGATATTCAAAGAGAAATACAGGCAAAGGCATCCAGATATAGAAAATTTCACAATAAAAAAATAACATCACAAAGATGGAATGTAGAAAAGAAAATTAGTAAAGCAGAAGTTAAAAAAATAGAAGTTGAAGTTAAGGAGTACCTGGGAAGTGAAGGATTTGGTGTAGAAGGCCTAGCACAGGTTACATCACAGCAGAATGGAGTGAGTCCCCAGAGTAGGGAGAAACAGAAAGATAAGGAAACATCTGAAGAAGACATTTGGACATGGTAAAGAAAAAGAGATTTAATATGGCATAATATTTATGCAAAGGAGAAAGCAAAACTAACCAATACAAAAAGAGCACCACCAAAGATATTTGAAGAGAAATACAGGCAAAGGAATCCAGACATGGACAACTTTACAACATACAAAATAAGAAGACAAAGGGGAAAAGTAGAAAAGGAGATTAGTAATGGAGATGTTAAAGAAATAGAAACTGAGGCCATTAAGTACCTGCAAAGTGAAGGACTCAGTGTAGAAAATCTAATTTAGAAAGCACCACAACAGGATAGAGTAATGTATATCCAAATTAAGGGAAAATCAGTGGACCAGGAAGAAATTTGTCAGGTGCCATATGAAGATAATTTGGAGACTTCCCCAGATAACCAGTTTAAACATTCACTTGAAGGTAGACAGCAAGGGAAGTAACAGGAAATTGTGGAAACTCTGATGCAGTCAATGTTGAGGAGTGATAGGCCAGTTAGTTCCCATATAAAAGAGCAACGAATAGCATGGGATGAAGTTGAAGAGAATGTGCTATAGGAAGATGCTATAAAATCTTCTATAGAATGCCTGCAGGAATTGGAAAACAAGGGATGTGCCCTGAGTTTGGAAGAAAATAAGCTAAGAGAAGAGTTGCTTAATTTAATAGACACAGACAGATATATCAAGATCAATTAAAGAAATAGACTGCAGAAGGTTAATAAACCCAAAAAGTCAGAAGTTTGATAAAACAAATGAACACAGTAATTAGGACTGTTCATAGAGATCCATGTGATATACCAGAAGTAAATAGGATATATTACTGTGCAGCTAAATTAATAACGGATAAAGTTCTACCACAAGAACACAGGGTAGTGAAGGAAAGGAATGGGAGAAATCAAATACCATCATGGAAATATCAAATAGAGAAAACTATAAAGCAGTTAAGACAAGAAGTGTCACTATTAGAAGATTATAGAAGAGGGAATAGATCAACAAAAATACTATGAACAATAGATGTGATAAAAGCAATGAGCAATATTAGAACAGATCAGGATCTATCGTGCACTATCGCAAATAACAAACTACAAATTTCAGCACAACCAGAAAGACTTAGAAGATACAAAAATAAATATAAAGGAAAAGTACAAAACAAGCAATTTATTGATGATCCAAAAACGTTTTATAGAGAATTGGGAAATAAGGTAAAAGGAATTGAAAGACTGCCAAAATAAGAAGAAATAGATGCATTTTGGAAAACTATCTATGAAGATCCTGTGGAACATAACAGAGATGCTAAATGGATAGAAGAAGTTAAAGAAATAATACGAGGTTCAAAGATACAGTATATGAAATAGGATGAAGTAACAGAGAGATTGAAAGAAAGTTAAGAAAAGCCTCTAATTGAAAAACCCCAGGCCCAGATGCAGTGCCTAATTTTTGGCTGAAATTATTAACATCTTTGCACGAAGATTTAGCTATGAGTAAGAACTATTTATATGCACACCCTGAACAGACACCAGCCTGGTTAACAACAGGAAAAACAATGCTCCTACGGAAAAGTGAACCTGCAAGCTACCCTAAAAATTATAGACCAATAACTTGCCTTCCAACGACATATAAACTATGCATGGGAATTGATGTTGACAGAGTTTGTAGTCATTTAGAAGAAAACTCAAATATGGCAGTGGAACAAAAGAGCAATAAAAGAAAGTCATATGGAACAAAGGATCATTTTTTGTTAAATAAAGTCATAGTGGAGAACTATAAAAAGGGGAAGACTCTAAGTATGCATGGATTGACTACAAAAAAGCATTTGATAGTGTCCCACATTCATGGATAAATGAGTGCTTAAAAATATATAAGATATACCCTATACTGATCAACTGCATTACAATGACCATGAAAAAGTGACAGACCACTTTGCAATTAAGCCATGCTAAAAAACAAATTGTTATACCTGGGATAGAAATTCAAAGGGGGATATTCCAGGGTGACTCTTTGTCACCATTAATATTCTGTCTTCCCTTAATCCATTAAGCTGTTTACTCAATAGTGAATGCCATGGCTATAATATGGCTCCTAGAAAACAACAAAGTGTAAAGACTTCTCACGTTCTCTTTGTCAATGATTTCAAACTGTATAGCTCATTAGACAAGGAACTGAAAGCATAATTGCAAGTTGTCAAACTTTTTCATATGATATAAGAATGTCATTTGGTCTTGATAAATGTGCAAAAGCAACCTTTAAAGCATGAAAACTGCAATGTCAGGAAAGTATTAGTGTGGGACAAGAATGTGATATAAAAGAACTTGAGCAAGAAGGAGTGTATAAATACTTGGGAACTGATGAATGATCAACAATAAAACATGAACAAATGCGAATAAAACTTAGTAAGGAGTACTTCAGAAGACTTAAATTAATTCTGAAAACAGCACTGACATCTAGGAATAAAATCCAGACTATAAACAAACGTGCTCTTCCTGTCCTAATTTACAGTTTTGGAGTGAATGACTGGCCCCAAAACATATTGGACAGATTAGACAGGAAAACAAGAAGGATGCTTCATGCTCACCAAATGATTTATAAAAATCAGTGCATACCAGGATTCTATATTCCCCGTTCTGAAGGAGGGATGGGCCTCCTTGAAATTGATTATATTTATAGATCGGCAATTGTAGGACTCCACACATACCTGCTGACCTCACAAGACCCAAACATAGTGAAAGTTTTGAAACACGAGGAAAATAAATCTAAGATGACTTCTCTGCTTAATCTAGCAGAAGCTTATCGGCGCTAAGCAGGAATGGAAATCAGACCAGAAGTAGATAAAAAACAGTCATCAACAGAATGCCCCAAAAGACAAAAGAAAGAATATAAGGTGAAGGATCAGATGAGAAGGCAAGAAATGTGGAAAAGGCATAAAATATAGTTGTAAGTATAGAAAACGTCTGGAAGAACCTCATGTTTATCAGGAATGAACATAGGAATGGTTAAGGAGAGGCGAATTCAAACCAAGAGATGAAAAGTTAATATTGGCGGCCCAAGATAGTACACATTGGTTTGTAAAGTCCATTGAAAATGTGGGAGAAATAGACAAATGTAGGTTTTGTAAAACCGAACTGGAAACAGTTGCACACCTCGTTGCTGGTTGGAACATACTAATGGCAGAAGGACTGCATACTGGGGATTGTGCAAACATTATGGTGTTGAAGTGGCTAAAAAACTCTGGAACCATGATCCACAAAGCATCATAGAAAACAAAGAAGTCTACATCACTTGGGATCATACATTACCAACAGTTCAAAAGATTGATGCTAGAAAACTGGATATAGTGGTCCAAGAAAAGTAGACAAGAGTAGCATTGATTATTGAAACTGCCATACCTAGTGACTACAGTGTCTTGCATACAGAGAGACACAAAGTCATAAAATATCAGAATCTGCAGGCAGAAATGAGAGCAATGTAGAAGAAAGCTACCCATACGGTTCCAATAGTAGTAGGAGCATGGGTCTTATAAAAAAGAATTTACAGTCATATTTAAATATATTACCAATACATGTAACTCCATATGAACTGCAAAAGGAGTCATTATTGGGCACATTGTGGGTGCTGCAAAGAGCACCACTGGCTGACATCAAAGAATCAAACAACACTAATTTCATGAACTTTAATCATACTTTGACTTAGGAATGGGGTCCATTCCCATCATGGTATTAGAAACCCAAAAGACTTGGAGAAATTAAACATTAATCATACTTGAAGGTCCTTATACATAGCTTGAATGTATTCTACCAGTCTTTCTGCAACTTCAAACCACTGCAGGACTGCCCAAATCAGCTTTCATGAGATATTGTCATATGCTTTCTCTAAGCCAAGGAATGCCCAGTTTGACTTTTTCCTCATTTCTACCTTCTTCTCAAGCATATATCTCAATACAAACATTGGATCAGTTGTGCTGCATCCTGATCTGTAGCCATACTCCTCATCTCCCATCTTGCTTTCTACAACTCACTTATTCATTTGTCTATCAAACTCCAGAACTTTCATGCAATGTGACGGAGTTTGATTCCTCTGTACTCCCCACAGTTGTGAATGTCCCCTTTGTTCTTGAATACTAGCACTAAAATGCATATTCTCTAGTCATCTGGGATATGCGTTTCTCTCCATACTGCTATGAAAACACTCTGGAGCCATTTTCACCTCTATTTCACATAACATCTTCATCATATCTTATGTGACCCCATCTGAGCCTTCTGCTTTCTCTGACCTCATTTTCCTTAGTGCTGTCCTTAAGTCATCTGTTGTGGATTTCTCTCATCTTTCCCAGTAGACTGTGTCTGGGGAAGTACTGCTTTTGTGGAATTTTCTTTATTCAGAAGCTGCTGGAAGTTTTCCTTCCATCTGCCTTTGATATCCTGTGGACTGGTGATCAGGTGGTTGCTAGCATCACTCATGAAGGGTGTCTGACTATCTTTTATCTTTCTGTCCTTGCCTTGCAACCTGATAGAGTTTCTTTTCTTTGCACCATCTACTGAGTCACTGATCCCTTGTTCCTCTGATGCCTTGTTCTTTACTATTACAACTCCTTTCTTAGCCTCCTTGTTAGCCAATAAGTATTCCTTCATAGCCTAATCCATCTTTTCTATCTCTCACTTTTCCTGCAATTCTTCTTTCTTTTGATGACTTCCTGAACTTTTGCATTCCACTACCAGCCTTCCTTATCTAACTTATTTCCATAAAGGTCTTGGCCTCGTATCTATTCTGTAGTCCTCACACATGCTGTTTTCAGATGCTGCCATTCTTCTTCACCTTTACATATTTCTTCTTTTCTTGAGGTGCTTGAGACCTGAGTAATTCCTTGAACTGTTGTGCTTTCTCTCCAGTCAATTTCCAGGCCTTCAGCCTGGATTCTGTTGACCTTAGAGCCTTTTCTGACCACTACTTCCAGCTGATTCTGGCAACCAGTGGTTTATACTATGGGTCAGCTGTTTGAGTGAGGATGACTTTGCAATTACTAATTCCACCACAGCGCCCTTTCCTTACTAGGAGGAAGTCTACCTGAATTGCATGCTGGGTACTGTTATAAGTGATCTTGTCACTGTTTCTCTTTCTGAAAAATGTGTTGGCTACTATCAAGCCATTTGCCAGACAGAAGTCTAGAATAGCCTCTCCTTCTTTATTCCTGTTGACCCACCCATGTGGATCCAGGCAGTCTCAAATCTTGTTCTGTCTGTCCTGATATGTGCATTCAGGTCACCCATAATCAACACCAATTCATTTGTTCTGCTTTATCCAGTAGGTCCCGTAACTGCTGTCTGATTGCTGTCTTTTCCTCAATATCACAACCCTGCTCTGGTGCATAGGCTGAGATTATGAATGCTGCTCTATCATTAGGCTGGAGTCTGACTACCAAGAGTCTGTCACTAGTTCTGGCAACATGTTAACCACACACAAAGGCCAGGAAGGAAGTGTAGGTCACCAAAGGTTTATTCCACCATAAGACAGTCAAACATAAGTGCTTTCGTTAGATAAAATACATGACTTCATCAAATCTGATGAAGTTATGTATTTTATCTAATGAAAGTGCTTATGTTTGATTGTCTTATGGTGGAATAACCCTTTCTTGACCTACACTTCCTTCTTGGAATTTGTGCATGGTTAACTCATTTGTGGTTCTCTGTGGTGTTCTGGTACTATCCCATACTGCCTTCTGAAGCCATTCACTCACCACAGTTCTCACACAATTTCTAGCCTGCCCTCCTCCTGAGTAGCAAAATTGGGCTGCCAAGCCAAGTGGCTTTGCTGTACTGCCTTTTCATCTCCTGGATACATAGGATGTCCAGCATCCCCCTACAATTATGTCATCCACTTCCAAGCTCCTTCCCATCAGTGAACCTATATTCAGTGCAACAGTTCTTAGTTTGGCAGGTTGATTTGTTTTATGTACAGCTTTCATTCAACAGAGCTATCCCAGGTGACCTAACCTGGGCATTTGGACACCAGTCAGCCAGTAGCTTATTGACCCAAGGCTGCTGTTTTTTTTTTTTTTTTTTTTTGCAGGCATATACTATCCAGTAGGGTCACATACACTGCTGCAACCATTATCATGGATCATTGGCATAGGTTGGAGTAGGCCTGGTCTTCACCCCACTTATCACCAGAAAATAACCCATGCCCATTTGCTGACATTAGTCAACACAATCAAATCACCTAGAGCCATATTTTTACATCATTGAATGTCTAGCCTTTCCACAGTGTGCAGTCTGTGATCTGTGTTCTCCTGTCTTGAGGTTACTGAACACCACAGTAGATACCCAGAGCTGTTGTTCTATTCAACTTTTCCCCTACTGGGCACCATCTTAAGCCTGTACTGCTACCCACAGCTCCATTCCTGGGTGAGCTTGAGGTGGAAACATTCAGCATGAATTTCAGAGGTGGGTGGATCACCACAGAGACACAGGGAAAAACATTCAAACTGGAAGTCAGGATCGATTATTGTACCTTGTTTATGGGAAGTGAAGACCTTAACCATTATGGAAACTGATCCCCACATTACCTCTGATTATTCCAGTACTATCATCTTCTGCATCACAGCCATCTGCACAAATGAAAAGGAGGTATTCCTCATCTGGTGTTAAAAGAATAACTGTTGGAGGCCTCCTCCAGAAACTGGTATGGACAATGGCATTCTGCTTCATCTTGGCTCTAGCTTATCGTAACATATGATTTGACCTCTTTTTGTAATGTAGTAAAGGGCAGTTCCTTTCACTAACAGTGTTATTATCCATAACAACTTGATTCTAGGTCTTTGCCTTCTCAGCTTGTTTGGGCCCCTCTTTCCCAAAAATACATTAGCCATATGTCCTAAGGTTTGTCATGAGGATGCAGTTTTCATGGCTAAAGTTATCCCTTTTCAGCCTGGATCACTGTCTTTGCATCATTACTGCAGCTAAAACAATATGCCACAGTCATACACAAAAAAACAGTTGATATAATCATCAGTCAAACAGCACAACAATGAAAGCATGCCTGCCATATTCATAAAAAAAGTTATCTGAACAAAACCCATAACGATATACACATGCAGAGTCTCAATGTAGCCAAGCAAGGTTGTGTTAAACTAATGTTTGTGCCACCATGAATACATTTACAATAGTAAGGCAAAAGCAGTTTCTTAACAAATCTATCCTTCCTGTACCGCTTTCTTGTATTCATAATACTGTCATTTTTCATTCAAGAGGGACACTCAGAAATCTCCCAGTAAAGCCAAATATATGTTGAGCCAGCAAAACATCCTTATCACTTCACAATTACATCATTGCATTTCTACCATATGCACACAATCACTAAATGACTAAAACAAATTCGTTTCTCAACGATTCCAATGCATGAACACTGCTGCTGTTATGAATTCCCATTACAAATGACAGTTTTACATTATTCACTTAAGTCATTGTAATATGTCAATCATATCAGCAAAGCAAACATTTCTTTAAATAAAACCAATAATCTTATATCATTTTAAACTGTTTCATATTAGTTTAAGATGTTTCTATTATTTATTGCTTACTTTAAAATGGCTATGGTATCCTAAGGCATTTGCTAGCTAACTCGGGTAATCGCAAGTTAATACAGTATTAAATTTATTCACATAAGTTCAAGGTCCATTACATGTTTTGTGTGCACATTAGGTCCTTTTATGCTTATCTCTATGAATCACAGTACTATGCAAACCTCTAAGGTAACCTATCCCCAAAACTAGGTCTTAGTTAGGTATAAGAATGGCCTCAGGTTCACTTGAAACAGTTGGGGAGTCTCATACAGTCCTCAGCTATTTTCAGAATGCTGTGGGGCACGGATAATCTCAGTTATTCTCTAAACTGACTATGTTTAGAAAAGGCAAAATAGAGTCATACGCTTGTGAGTTTGCACAATCATGAAGCATTAGGTCAACCCATCGTACATCATCTGGCACACCTTATCACCTCAAAACTCTCAACATTTACTAAATGATGGAAATGACTCACCCAGGAATATTTATTTCTGCAACCCCCCCCCCCCGCCAAAAAAAAGAAACATTAATACTGAAGCCATACTGCATGAAGAATGTATAAAGAAATTATTCCTTCCTGATATGCAGGTGCAATCCTCCAAAAAGGCAGCAAAAGCAAGGCATAGCAGCACTAGCAGCAGTTGTAAGATAAAAACTGATGATTTCATTAATGACTTATCCACCATTTAAATGAAATGTCAATGTATTCCTTTTAAAAATGAAGGTGATGAAGCATTTTTGGTTAAACAAAACATACCAATGATAACAATAGCAGGTCTAAGGTCCCTGCTGGTTATCTGTGTTTGGTTAGAGTGATGTTACACACTAGAGAGATGATTCAAAACCTTGGAAACTTAGCCCTTCTCATACATTTTTCATTCTTGTACTGGCACCTGTAATGATGGAAACACCTCTGATGGCATGAGGCCATGATCCAGGCTGGTATGACAAGGCGAATAAAATGCTCTGCCTTCTGTGGGATTCATCCTTGGATAGGACCCAGTCATGCATAAACGGGTTTAACTGAAAGAAAATAGACATCTGGCAGGAGTCAGATGAGAAACTGTCATCCCTGGCAGGGATTACCTGCTGTGGCTCCTAGTGCAGACACAGGTAAGATGGCCTGCAGAAGCATAGGCCTGACTAGCTGGTCGAGTGAGTAGATCAGGTGATGGGGAGAAGGCCAGAGTTCTATAGTATGTATTTTTTTTTTTTTTTTTTTTTTTTGTCATATTAGCCATAGTTTTAAAAAAATAAAGTATCAGAAGGTTGCACAATTGAAGGTATTTTCTAGAAGAAATATATGCAACTGAAAATATTTACTGATATGTTATTATAATGCAAAAGTAAGCATAAACATACATTTACACAGAACTGCGTCTGTATTCAAATATGTAATTTTGTGTATGAAAACAAATATATATTTATGAGTAAAGAAATATAAGTAAGTATGCATATGTACATGTCTGTAAAATGCAGATGTGCATCCGCATGAATACACTTAAAATTATTTTCCATGTATTTAAATGTATGCATTTATACACAAAAAATATTTGTATTGTCGCATCATTTAATTTACAGTAGGTATTGCCTTAGTTAGTAGTTGAACTACATGCTTAGCATTTTTGTAAATAAAGTATGTTGTAAGTGTAGGCAAGAAAATATTTATTAGTATGTCAATTGTATAAGACAGTCATTTCTTCAGCAATATTAACTGTACATACAAGATGGCTGAACTCAATCAGGCACTACACCCTAGTCAGTATGGTGGCTGGGGAAAGTGGTTGAGTTTGCAGTGTCAAGTGAACAACCAGCATATATTTTAGCATGAGATGACCAGGTGTATTATTCTGTATACATTTTAAACAATCCCCTTATATGCATACAGTTATTAATCAAAAAATTATCAAAGCACACAATATTGTCTTGAAATGTATATTCTGCAGCCATCTGTAAGAGTGAATATGTTTTGTTTAATTAAGGCTGAAATTAAAGGACTGCTACGTTTTATTGTGTTAATACATCTTCAGCTGCAGAGAGTTACATAAAACTGCAGGTTAGGGATGTAAACCATAACAGTTGAAAAAAGAAACTACACTGAAAGTGTATAGTAAGATTCTAGACAACACCTTTCCCCACCAACAGACAAGCAGTGCATATATATAAAAATGTGTCAGCTTGAAAGAAGATGCACATATACTATTTTAAGTTGCATTAAAGGAAATATTGTATCTGCTCAGTTTAATTTCCCCAAGTCTTTTGAGTTTCTATTACCATGATGTGAATGGACCCCATTCCTGAGTCAAAGTATGATTAATGATCATGAAATTGGTTTCAATATTTGATGTTAGCCAAAATTGCTTTTTATAGATACCACAAAATGCCCAGAAATGGGTCCTTCTGCAATTCATATGGAGTTACATATACTGGCAGCATATCTAAATAAGACTGCAATTTTTTTTTTATATGAGGTCCATTGCTCCTACTACTATTGGAATTGTCTGGGTATCCTTCTTCCACATTAGTCTTGTTTCTGCCTGCAACTTCTGGTATTTTATGACTTTGTCATTCTCTGCACTTAAACCAGTTGCCACAGGGAAGGTTAAGCAATTTCAAATTCTATTTTTGTCTTATTTTAGTGGACTACTATATCTGTTTTTTTCACATCTATTTTTGAACTGTTGTTAATGGGCAATCCAATGTGATATAAAGTTCATCATTCTCTATAATGCTTTGTGGCTCATGTTTCCAATGCTTCTCAGCCACTTCAGTAGTGTAATGTTTAGCAATCCCAATCCAAGAGTCTTGTCATATTATTATGCCCTTCAGTATACAGACCCTCCACCATTAGTGTATCACATACAACAACAAACTGTGCAACTGTTTCCAGTTCTGTTTTACAGAACTTGCATTTGTCTGTTTTTCCCACATGCTCAATGGACCTTGTAAACCAATGTGTACATTGTCCACTATCCTGTGCCTTCAATATTAACCTTTCATCTTTTGGTTTGAATTCCTCTCTTCTTAACCATTTCTGTGTCAAATCCTGATTGATATGAGGTTGTTTCAGAAGTTTTCTATATTTGCAATTGTACGTATGCCTTTTCCGCATTTGTTGCCTTCACATCTGATACTTCTTATATTCTTTCTTTTATTTTTTGGCAGAATCAGTTGCGGCCTAATATTTAAAAATATTGTACAGTATGAGGATTCAGATGTAAATAAATATTTAAAGCATAAACAGCTATACTAAGCTAGTGCAACAGTAACTGAAATGCCTTGTAGACTACTAGTAGTCATATCAGATAAATTAAGGAAAAAAGGTGAGAGACAGGTAAACAACAATGCTTTTATATCTTTTCTATCTAGCCAAAGAGAAAGTTAGCTACAATACCAGTCAACAGTGTAGGAGATTTACCCTTACCAGACTGTCTGAAGGAGCTGGTAATTATGAATGAAACTCTTGCCATTTAAAAAAAAAAAGAAATGCCAAGTAACAAATGCAATTTTCCCATTTCTGTTCATTTTTTATAAATCCAAATTCCTCAAGAGCAACTCAGCCATGTACCTACCAACTTATGGACTGTTCACCCTTTGCTCATCCAGGGATGTACTCACAAGATCAGGGTGGTGGCTTTGATCCTGTAGGCACCCTGGCAAGCCTCACTGAATGTGGGCTTCAGGACTTGGTTGAAGATCTGGTAAAGCAGGTCATGGGCAGACACTTTCAGTCAATCAAGGCTTCTCTGCAGTGGGTAAAAGATGCACTATCCTATTTATTGAGTCCACCATGCCACCAGAGACCCCTGCTTCCTCAACATTATGGTCATCTACTGCAACACCATCAGGCAATGGAAACATTTGAGGCTTTTTGGAAAAGTAAAATTTGTTGAACTGCAATCCTCTTCACTCCCTTCATTCCTTCCCTTATCCACTCTCCTACACAATTCTACATATTTCCTACTCACACTACCCTCTTATTAAAAAAATAAATAAATAAATAGGGCGTATCTATCCCCCAGAAAAAAAAAGTATCACCTCTTCTAGCACAACCCTCTTGATGTTTTCCTTCTCTTACCACCTTTGTCATGTCGTCCTTTCTTCAGTCTTTCTCATCCCACCATTTCTGTTCTTTTAAGAAACCCACCAGAGTGTCCACATAAGGATACCCCTATATAAAACTTTTAAATCTTGTTATTTAAAAAAAAAAAATGTGCTGCCTGCCACTTGCCTTAAATCCTTTACATATGACTGTGCATAGCTGCATTTGTCACAATATTTGAGTATATATGAAGCTCTGTGAAGACTAAGGATTTCATGTTGTCCTTCACATATACTTAATGATTAACCTCAGGTATTTACTCTTCCATTAAGTAGGCATGTTTATCAAAGTGTATTTGCACTTACTATGTGTGAGTAACTTGTGCTTACTGTATTGGCATATAAGCCTAGAGGCATTCTTCTTGGATAACCACTATGCAAGTAAGAAACCCAGGACTATAAATACCACCCATAGTTTTAAAATATGCTTTAGACATGGCTTCTGAGTTTAAACAGAAATGACATAGTACAATCCTCTCATGTATTTTACTGATATTACAACAAAACACAAAAATGTAAGTATTGAGACCGGAAAATGTTAAACTCATTGCATGTAAAGGACTGGAATGACAGATGCATTAGAGATAGGCATCTGTGTAGTATGATATGAGAGCTTGGAAACATATTAATAACATTTTTGAAATTATGGCAGAAATGTGACCATTAGGCTAGAATGTTTTACATCAGCTCACATTACTGAACAAGGGGTGGTGGGATGCTTGTGCTACCATGCCAATAGTGTAATGAGTATAGCAATAACCCACGCCTGGGTGTGGGTAATGCTGGATTTACCCACGGTTGGCGTGGCAAACAAAGCCAACCGTGGGTAAATCCAGCATTACCCACACCCAGAAGTGGGTTATTGCTATTATACAATGACATTATTTAAGAAAAGAAATAATTACTTTTCTTAAATAATGGCATTGTATAATGCCTCTTTACTGCCCTTCCGCAGCTGTCTGGTATTCTGCGGCAGTTCTGATGTACTGCGCGCCTGCGCAGTACATCAGAGCTGTGGGCAAAAGCAACGGAGAACGCAAGATCTCTGTTGCTTTTTTTTACTGTTTCACTATGTTAAATGGGTTTAACATAGCGAGACAGCTTTAAAATAAGCAACGGATATCTCCGTTGCTTATTTTAAAGCTGTCTCGCTATGTTATACCCATTTAATATAGCGAGACAGCTTTAAAAAAAAAGCAACGGAGATCGGAAGATCTCCGTTGCTTTTTACACACTGTGTCGCTATGTTAAAGGAGTTTAACATAGCGAGACAGCTTTAAAAAAAGCAACGGAGATCTCCGTTGCTTTTTTTAAACCTGTGTCGCTATGTTAAACTCTTTTAACATAGTGAGACAGTGTTTTATACTAACGGAAAAAGTCCGGTCGCCCAGACCTTTTTCCGTTAGTATATTGAGGGATTTACAACGGGCACGCTGATTGGGCTGGCCAATCAGCGTGCACGTTTTAGGGGAGGCATTGTATAATTGACAATAAACCATTCTGGAAATATAGCTGCAGCTGTAAAATATAATGCTATTTTAACTGTATTTTTTCTTTGTGATTTTTACACAGACAAAGAGTCAAACAGAGATGCTACAAGCCAGAAAACCATGGTGAAAAACTTTAGTCAAACACCATAATGTGCACCTTTTCCTTACTTCACTTCATGAACAACTGATTGTAAAGAGTTGGGCTGATGGTGCAATTAAAGCCTGATGAAGTAAGAGCCCAGACAACATGAAATAAATCAGTTCACTACTGATGGATCAAAATTCACATAGTGACAAATGTGGAAACAAAAATTAAGTTAATGTTTTGTTGCCTTCATTTCTGTACAAACACAAATAACGCAAATGCAATGATTAGGCATCTCTACAGCTTTAGATCAAATCTGCCACTATAATGTAGTCACACTTACACTGTTCCTTTATACCTCTATATTGCATAAATATGTAAATGGGTACATTATGTAATAAAAATATATGTTTAATGGAATGGAAACTAATACCTTTACATTTCATCTGCAGGGAGGAAGGTAAAAGTGCACCAGTCCATATAAAAAAAATAAAGTGCTCAATTCAGGCTCATAGGTCTCTCTGAAACCTTTAGTTTTTCACAAAATTTGATTGTCTGGTTATCAGCCTGTCAGGATAAAATAAGTCATCTCATAAAAACAACAAAAAAGCTCTTCTGTAGCAATGCCACATATGAAGTGTAGCAGCAAATCAGCCAGTACAGTAGATTTCTTTGGCTTCTGCTGATTGCACCACCTAGCACCCTCTGCCTCTTCTTTGGCCCACCATAACTATGCTTCTGATTTCCTGTCAGAGCTTTAACTTTTACTAATTTCATTGCTGCGGTGGTGGTGCCGCGGTAGCGTTGTCGCCTACAGTAAGACGTTGTCCTGGTCGATTCTTAGTTAGAGCATCTTCTGTGCGGAGACATGCATGAATGGGCATACCTTCGTTGAAGGTTGTGTGTTAGAGCTGGCAACTCAGCATGAAAAAATCTACTGCCAATCATTAGTGGACCGGAGTTCCGCTGTGGCGACCCCTAACCTAGAAAAGCCGAAAGACACAACAACATTGTTGACACCTTGTTCTCCAATACAGTAGGTAAAGCCTGGAACATCCTCCCAAGCCAGCTAACATCAATATCCTCTGTCAGCTTATTTAAAAGCAAGCTTAAACCCTACCTCAAATCACACTGGCTATGCCCCTGTGTTAACCCAGACTAAGTAACTAACTGTTAACTAGACTCCCACAATTCCTAGCCTTCCATGATCATGATCTTGTGTTGTCTCACTAATTTTTAGTGAGCTTAACCTTCCTTAGGATTTTTTCTCATGTAAATAAGTATATACTGTGGAATGATCAAACACCTTCATATAGTATCACAACCTATGTGTTAAATAACACTAGAAATCCATCCTTGTTTGCTGTTCTTCTATACTCTATCTATTGATCTCTAGTGTTTTTCTTTCTTAGGTTTTTGTGAGACCTTAGTTTCTCTTATCATAAATTACTAGGTGTGTCTAATTTTGTAATATGTTATAAAGATTTGTACTACATTTCTAATACAAATGTATTAGTCTTATTCATCTATTCTTAGATACATTTTTCCTTTTTCCTACTGAAATATAAAATATATAATCTTAGGCTTGTACTATAATTGTTAAAACTTCTTATGTACCAAATTATACTGTTATTGTCTTTGTCTTGACCTTTTATGTTGTTGTAATTTGTGGAGCTTTTCTCCCCGGGCCTCCACTGAAAATGGACATATATCCAGCTGGACTAGCCCGGTCAACAAATGTAAAATAAAATAAAAAATAAACATTGCTGCATTAAGCCTGGCAGATTAAAAGCATGCACAAACTAGGAGGTATACAGAAGCCAAAACTGAAGGAGAACTGCAAGTAAAATCATGAAAGCTGCTTATTGTAGTCTGTCAAAGCATTCAAATGTTCACATTTTACTGCAGTGTTCAGAATTTGTCACAGGCTAGCCTTCAATGTGCCTTGCGTCACTGTATGTGAACTCTTATTCTCAGCTTTTGTCCAACTTAGCTTGTTTTGTAGGTGGCAGTAGAGCTGAGTATGTAACATAACTGATGTAGACTTAAATACTTCTGCTGTGGACTTTGTCACCTAAACCTACATTTTCCAATAAAGCAGTACAAGAATATTACAATTTATAGAGTGTTATTTGAAATATATCCCTTGTTCTATCCCATTGTCTCCCCATTTGGACAGCCTTGGGCCAGATTTCTTGCAGTGAGGGGTTGGGAGGCATGGTTCTGAGGTATGACTCCTCTACATGTTATGAGCATATACATAACTATATATATATATATATATATATATATATATATATATAGTTACTTTATATATATATATATATATATATATATATATATACTTATATAAATATGTATATGTGTGTATTTTATATGTATATCACTATTTATATTATGTATATATTTGTGTATATATATATATATATATATATATATATATATATATATATACATCTCCATACATATATACATGTGTATATGTATGAATATGAGGCCTGGATTATTTTATGGAAGCTTTTCCATACTGTTGAATGAGCATATGTTGGAAAAACCATCTGCAATCCCTACAGCTCAAATGGTGTAGTAGTGGTACATTGCTTTGACTATGGTGTACAGAGTCACTGGATTCAAGACCTGGCAGGGCTGGCAATTTTGTTGCTCTTACTCTCACTTACAATTGCTTACTCATGCTTACACCCACACTAATTCTTAAAAAGAAAAGAGAAAGGGGTGATAGGAATGTGGTGGAAATGGGGCATGCAGAGGAAAGAACAATATGGAAGATAGCTATGGATGTGCAGGATGGGTGTACAGAAGGTCCGTAGCTGTCCATTTCTTATTCAGCAACAGCTGTGCATTTGTACAGACTTTGGAGGTGAATTTAGATACTCAAACCCCAGAGAGAGGGGTGAGGACAACAGAAATGTGTTGTTAAACCTGCTAAGCATAGCTGAGCATTGCTAACCATTGCTCACAGTTCATTCTCATAATATACCACACTAATGACTTCATTTAGTAAGTGTATATGCTTTCCCTTACATGACATGGCTGTATATGCTTTCATTGCAGTAGCAAGGGGTGTAACTATACTGTATGGGATACATGTAAACATGGGTGTTTTCACATGTTATATGCATGCACACATTCATTTTACACCAGTTACATTACCCTGGGTGACAAAAATAACTCGCCACATATTTTAATATGAGCATAGCACTTTTGACACTGCTTTCCAATGCAGATTTGGATTGCCTGTTGTATTACTTGAACCATGTACACCTGCACGCAAAGTTGGGACTATGATCACCACACTACTTTGGTTAGCTGATTTGAGCTGTATATTTTTATTTATCACCTATTGGATATTAATATTATATTACTATATTAAATGGAGAATATTGTGTTTTTTAGCCATGACATTGAGAAAAGTTGTCATGATATTATGGCATACATTTCAGTTTCAGACTTGTATCCATCTGAACATTAATACTAATGCATAACCTGTTTTCTATCAACTTTCTGTCTGTCCTCTGTGCAGATGGGATGACACTGGTGCTCAGGCTGTAGTTGACTACACTGCAGAATGGGTCTGAGAGCCAATGCCTGTGTTCATGTTGGATGCAGCCAGAAATGGTATCAGGCCTATGGAGACCTCTATGTGTTGCCTTTGAAAGGGCATTACAGACTTGCTTCCTGATCATGAGGGGTGAGGTTGTCAGGTGCTGTACATGCACATGTGTACCTGTGGTGGGACGCCGGGATGTTTACATTTCACCTGAATGCAGCCGGTTGCCTATATCCATGGCATATGTGTATGTGGTGTTATTGACCATCACTACAGAGCAGATATGTGTGTTACCTCTGGACTTGCAGACACACTGAAGGCCTAGTGATTGGTCTTGGTGGATGTCTCTAGTTTGCACTCACAGACAGCCTTAGGGTACATCACTTGTGACCTTATTTGCTTGTGCAGAACAAGGTGATATGGCTTCCAATGAGGCACCTGTTCCATCTTGGCCCTTCCTGCGATGATTTCCACCTATGATAGTAGTTGTGTATTATTGCTGTGCACCACAGGTGTTCAGCCTACCTTGATGGGGTTGATGTTGCCCTGGCAGGTATTGCTGAGGCCATAAAGCTATGTAGGTGCCCACATAGTATTGTGGTGTTGACCTGGACACTGCTGTTAGTTCCAGCATATGACATACCCTTCATGTGGGCCTTGGCCATTTTCCTTGCCTGTGTGGGGGACATTAAGGAGGTGTGGGGGCTACAGCTTCACAGACAGTAGGTGGAAATACTTCACAGGACAGGGCATGTGGAGACATACCAACAACATGTGGGACTTAGCTCCAGAATCGGGTACAGATTGTATGTCATTATTCCTGTTATACACATGGAGGATTACTAGATTGACAGGGTTAGTCTGCACATGCATTTACTGGGTGACTTGACATCTGACAGTGATATGCCTCTGACATATCTCTCAACTGGCATTTTGTCCACATACTGGCCAGATGTTTGTGTGTTATGCTTGGTCTGTTCCTCAAACAATGTCTGTTTTTGTGGGGTTGCTAGGATAATGTGAGGATTGTAGTCAGTAACTGTTGACATCCATTGCTGTTCCAGACATCATATCCTTCAAGGATATTATGTTACAACAACACTTGTAACACCAGCTTCTGTTTCAGTTTGTAACACCATTATGTGTGACATGTCCCTCTTTCCAGCCCCCTGCCCCACAAGTACATCATGCATTGTCCAGATGTCCTGTGCTATGAGGTGCAGAGGTATGGTATAGCATGAATTAACAACTGCACTCCAGTTATCATGCTATTGACCTTGCAGATTCCTGGCCATGGTATGCAGCAGTGGCCAGGATTATGGTTCCACACCCTGGTAAATCTGTGGAAATCTGTACATATGACAGTTATGTCTGTCTGGCCATTATGAACAGACTGCCAAGATTGTGTAGCAGTGTTGTGCGTAGATGTTTGTTGGGCTGGGTAGGGTGAGTAGAAGATGTGAGTGCCATACATCCTTTTCCTATCTGATTCTGTATGCTGCTACAGCTGCTGGAGGTCTATCAGGTCTGTATGCATGTAGGGGCTGACTGTGAAATGTCCTGTCACACCCCAAGATTCCCAGTACACTGTAAATTGGGCCAGTATATGTTGGTGTAGTGCGTGACTGGCAATCAGGATATGTTTGTTCAGACAGTCATTCTACTCTAGAGTTCATTTTGGGTACTGGTATGTTGCTGTGACTGTGGTGTAAATGTTTTTGGGTGGACATTTTTGGACCACTCTCTGCTTTTCACTACAGGTCCATCCCTAGTGCATGCTATATTTGAATATAGATGGGTAATTGCCAAGAGGTGATGTGAGAGAGTGTCATGTTGGTCTTACTGCACTTCATAAGGTGCTGGGTGACATGTTTTGCAGCTGTCAGGGGATTTCTATTCTGTTACATTACTGTGGTCACACGTCTACACTGTCCAGAGGACTAGACCCTGAGTGGCTGATATGTTTGGTCTGTTTCCCAGACAGTTGTTGCCCATGGCTAATTGGTAGGATACTCTGGGGGATGCAGTCAGTAAATGCTAACATCCATTGATGCTACTGACTTCATACCCTCCGAAAACATATGTTACAACAGAGCCAGTAACACCAGCAACTGTCTACATTTATAACAACAATATGTCCAATATACCCCTGTGTTTGGGCTTCTGTCCCCAATTATGTCAGGCATTGTCCAGGTGTCACGCACTAAGAGGTCCAAAGTTATGTAGTATCATTATTTATTGCATTCATTCCTGCTACCATCCCAGTGATGTCCTAGACCCCCAGACATGTAACAAGGAAGTGGCCATAGCTATGAGTCCTGTGCCTGTACATTCTGTGGGAAACTGTACATTTGAGAGGTCTGTGTATGTCTACCCATTGTTAAAAGACTTTCAGGGCTTGTAACAGTGTAGTGTGTACATGTTATTCAGGCTGTGTAGGGATAGGTTATCTGTGAGTGTCACGGGCCCTTCCTATCTGACTATGCATGCTGCTCTAGTTTTTGGTTCCCTATCACATGTATATGTCTGTACATGCAGATCGTGACTTGCCCAATAATACCTCACAATTCCCACTACACTGCAAACTGGGACAGTATATGTAGGGGTAATGAGTGATTTTGTTGCTCACACAGTCAATATATTGTAGTGTTCATTTTGCTTACTGGTATGTCACTGTGACTGTGGTGCAATTTTTTGGTGATATGCACTTTCACAGCAGTGTCTGTTTTCCACTAGTGTTACATCCCTGTAGTGCCTGTTATATTTACTAATGCATGTGTACAGCCCCAGAGCTAGACTTGGGTAGTGTTATGTCAGTCTGATTGTAGTTTGGATATTGCTCGGTAGCTCAGTGTAGTTTCCCTACTGTTGTGTTATGTCCACATATTTGTAGGATATCCAAGTGTCTGGCTGATATCTTTGGTCTGGTCCCCATAAATGTTGTGTATTCCTGGGACATCAGTGGGATGATGTGGGGACTAAGGTCACTAACTGACGAGAAGCAACTGAGTCCTGGAACTGTGATATTTCAGTCGATGTTAGGACATACAGTGTTACTACATTAACTTTCTCAGCTTATCTACTGAAATATTTTGGATATGTCCATATTTTCATGCCTTTGTCCCCCCACTTTGTCAGGCTTGGTCCAAATTCATTGGACTAAGGGGTTCTGAGCATACCTCTCCACTGCCAGGATTTGCACAGAATGTCTGAATGTTTGGCCCATACTTTTGTTCAGTTCCACAGTTTATTTGTATTTGTCTGGTAAAGCACGCTGATGATCCAAGGATTTATGTCAGTAGATAATGACATGACATTTCAGTTTCCATCCTCATATCCTTCAGTAATTGTCTGCTGAAACGCACCCTGTTGCTGTAGCAAATGTCTTCATTTGTAACAGCAGTATTTGAAATATGTCTTTATATGTGGCCCATTCCCCCTTTTACAGCCTTTGTACAGGTTTCTCGCAGTAACAGGTTGGGAGGGATGGTTCTGAGGTATAACTGTACTGCATGTTATATACATATATTTTTCCCTTCCTTTATACTTTTATATATGTATATCTATATTATGACTCTACTTTTTCATATATATATTTCATCAGACATATATGTATATATATATATATATATATATATATATATATATATATGTGTGTGTGTGTGTGTGTGTGTGTGTATGTGTGTGTGTGTGTGTGTGTGTGTGTGTGTGTGTGTGTGTGTGTGTGTGTGTGTGTGTGTGTGTGTGTGTATCTCTATATACCACACATGACAGGCTCCACAAAGCTTTCTCCCTAATGTTTTATGCCTGTATTGCTTGATATGTTTGAAAAAGCAACACTAGTTCCTACAGCTCAGATGGTGTTGTGGCATATTTTTGTGATGGTCTAGTGGCATACTCCTCTGCCTATAGTGCTTAGGATCATGAGTTTGACACTTCAAGCCATTTTTTTTAATTAATGTTAAATGACCAGAATGCATGATAAGTTTGTTAAAGCATTGCACCTTTTCACAGCTCAGATGGTGTAGTGCTTTTTTGCTGTAATTGTAGAGGACAGTATCCCAGGTTTGAGACCTGGGAGGGTTGACTATTTTGTTGCTGGGCAGAACAAGGTCTGATGGATACAGAGTGATTAAGACACATTTAAGCATATTATACTTATAATTTTATATTATAAAATGATATTTATATACACATTATAATTTTACGTTTACCTTCCATGACATCCACCTATGTGCGTTCA
The DNA here is from genome assembly GCF_019279795.1 of Protopterus annectens. Taxonomy (NCBI): domain Eukaryota; kingdom Metazoa; phylum Chordata; order Ceratodontiformes; family Protopteridae; genus Protopterus; species Protopterus annectens. Next base: position 706,422,337 of record NC_056729.1, read on the forward strand.
TTAAATTATATTCTTGTGTGACTATACAGCATGGTGAACTTGTGTTTATTTGGAGGTTTTACATCTTTTCTACACTGACATCTCAGTTTTGGAACTGCTACACTACCCTGGTTAACAAAAAAAAAAGTTGCTACATAATTTACATTTAAGTACAAACGATAAAAGGAGCACCAAGCCATGAATGGAGTCAAAAGAACTTCAAGCAGCAACGTAAAATAAATCCAATGGTTTATTGCATCCAACAAAATAAGCGCTTTCGCGTAGGAAATCCTACGTTTCATCAGACAATTGAACATTAAAAACTGCATCCTGTTCATATACGCACATAATTTACATTTACTAAAATAATTTTAACACTACTTTCACATAGGAAAATAAGTTGTCTGTCTTGGGACTCAAACCATGAGCACCTGCATATAAAGCAACAATTCTAACCACTACATTGCCTCTCTGGGAAAGGTTACCTCTCTATTTGCATTTATCTCCTATGGGATGTTTAAGCTATGCTAAGCTGTCTGCCATAACGTGCAAGCCCGCCTAGCTACACTTAAACATTCCTTAGGCTAGTGGAAAGATAGTTATAATATTATTATTATATTATTAGGATATGTGGGTGTATATTGTGGTGTTCTGACAACTACTTGGGACTACAATCATGAAATACTGGTGTTGATTTGGCTTTCAGGCTTTTATCCTTCAGGGACTCCTGCTAATACATATCCTGTTATCGATCAACTTTCTAAGTGTGTGAGGGCATTTTTTCAGGCATGTCCCTAATGTAGTTTTATTCCCCCCATCATCTATGCCTTTGTTAACATGAACTGCTTTGAGGGAATGTTGCCATACATTTGCTTTCAGACTTCTACCCTTACGTGATTCATACTGCTGCATGACCTGTTCTCTATCAACTTTCTATGTTTGTGGGGCTGTGTTTGTGCTTTTTCACTTTTGGGGGATTTATCCCCAGACATGTCTGCATTTGCACACATTTCCTGCTTTAGTAGGTTACAAAAGGGCCATATGGCACTTTAGCAATGCAGGGGAATATTACAGAATCTGTAACACACCCCTTGCATTGTTTTTTTTATTGCCATTTTTATTTCGGTGTCTCTGGACACTGAAATGATCATTTTATCATTTCAGTCTCTGCGGACACTGAGATACTGTCATAATATTAGAGCAAAGCTCTAATATTATGCCAGTTTGGCTTAGAAAGTGCTGTATGGCCCTTTCTGAGTGCAGGGGCCATGTTTAGTGCCCTTGCACTACTTGGACAAGCCCTCTGCACTCATTCACAGCTCATATCTGTGTAGATTAAACAGCAGCACGCCTTCATGCATATGCAATGAGAGTTGCTGTTCTAAACAGACACAAACCGCTCCATACAAGAATAGTCTTATTCTTGCATGGAGCTTCATGAATCCCAGAGTTAGTTTAGCCAGAAGGACGTGCAATCAGATACTCTAATAGCCATGTGACTGTTTAAACCACAAAGCCAGCAATTTTAGCAAAAAAAAGGTAAAAAGCAGTAAAGTATAGAAAAGACCAAATGGCAGTAGGTGTAAAAAGAAACAAGTTTTCCTGTTTTTTGATGTGAAGTTTAAATCTGGGAATGCAAGGAAAACTCTCTCAGTACTTAGGTTTCTACCTCAGCTTTCCTGAAGTGTAGTGAAAAGAAACCAGGCAAATGCCTACACATGTCCAGTCCTTCTTTATATAAAATTTTCAAATGTCCTTCAAAGGTGTCTCTTTCCACCTCTGTTCAAAATTGTACATGAATTTTCTTTTTTGTTTCTCAGTTAAATGCTTTCATCACATAAAGATTTCATGAGTTGCCATCTTTCTTTTTTCATATTCTCCAAGAAAATGTTCCATTAAAAAACAGTCTCAGATATAATAAAACAAAATGTCTCTTTGTTAATAAGAACAAATGCTCATACCTCATGTGCTTTTATACCCAATGGATCTATTAAATTGCCCCACACTTTAGTTTGAATCCTTACCACATACTTCCTTTTTTCATTTTTCTTCTGCTTTTTTTTCTTGTCTGCTGCTCCCCTTTTGCCTTTTTTATTTATCTGTATATGTTTTCTTTTCCATCTCACCACTATTCTACAGGTTTGTCTCTGCATCCTTTTTATGTATTTTCTCCATAATACCCCCAGGAATGTCTCCTTCATTTTCTGGCTCACTCTACATCACAATTTCTTTAAGTAAATCATCTTGCAACCCTCCTGACTGGAGAGTTGTAATTATACATCCATCATTTGCTGACACATCAGCATCAAACAGCTTTCTTTAAAATATACCCTTAGAATTCTGCACATATTCTCTGATCTTAATATTGGCTTTTTCCTCCATTTCTGTTACCACTCCATTATGTCCTTCTCTCTCCACCTGCTTCCCTGTTTTCTGGGTTGCCTATACATCTGGAGCGGAAACAGGAACTGGTCATGCAAAATTCATTCTGCTCACAACAATGATGAGTAAATGAAGTGCCCTGTACAAATTTCCCCTAGTAGGATAAATACAACCTAGGGCATCCCCTGAAAAGAGGCTACTAGCCTAGTGGGGCTAACTTGGTCAACAAGAGATAAATAAGTAAAACAAAAAATAGGTTGTGGAGAAAAGACGAAGAAATTATCAAAGAAATTAATAACATATTAGGTTTTTAAAAGACTAAGTCTATAGGGAAGGTGCAATCATAGAATGTCCAGGAATTTTATGCAGGAGATCTTCCAGTATTTGAATATCTACTGTAGAAATGCAAGTCCTCCAATCATATCTCACTGAAGTTTTAAGTTTTAAAACATCTTTCTTTTGATTAATGCTACTGCATGTTTAGAGTTCTGCGATACATACTTTTCACTCATTACAGACTGTCGTTTCTCTGAAGTTGTACCTTATTGAATGAATAAGTATCCAGCATGGACCTGAAGCTCTAAACTAGGTAGCTACTGGGAGATCTGCAACTAATGACATCTGAAATTTTGGTGGTTTTCTAGGGAGTACCTATGACTTTTTTTTTTTTTTTCAGGATGTTGTATTTTAGGTTCTCATTGTAGACCCCTATTATGTTACAAGAGCAGAAATGGCATATTTATAAGTCATTGATGCAATTGTGGACAAGTGCTTTTAATTAAGAAAAAATAATGAGTCTTTTACCTCCATGTGTTCTATTGTGTAAGCAAGCTGAGTGCTTTTCAAACATTTTTCTCCTTTTCTTCACTGACGTGTGACCATGGGAATACATGTACCATCCTTACAAAAAATCTGTTTTTATAGAGGTTTTGACTCACCAGTTTCCATATTTATTTTTCAGAAACTGGTAAGCTGAATGAACATGGTTCAACCTCTTTTATGTAAACCGATAGATAAACTGTGCAGTAGAGAAGATAAAGTGTTAGATAGAAATAATGAAGAGATTAGTACAATGTCCTTGGCGGATGACATGTGAAATACAAAAGAGTGGGAGAAAGATAATGTGATGGATCGCAGACGAATCAATTATCCACATTTATGTAAACAAAAGACATTAACGGTTTTTGGTTAAATCAAGATACGATTTATAATGTGCGGTGAAAGCATGTTTGAATAAGGAAAAATGTGTGAATAAATAAGAAATATGTTTAAGTTTATATCGACATTACATTTTAGAAGGGGTATATTATACAGACAGGATGATAATGTTCTGTGTTTTAGGAGGAATTTGGCTTCATGCAGCTGACTGTCATCTGCCACCAGTCCTGCTCATCATCCTGGGACTCCTCTATGTCTTTAGCATTAGTCCAACCTGTGCCTCAGGCCAGTGAGGAAGTTGAGATATCTAGGTGCATTGTCATATTACTAGCAGAAGGTATTTTGCTTTATGTACTAATTCCCATTGGTATGATGATACACTGTTGAATGGATATGATGACCTCATTATAAGGAAGTCATGACAATTAAAAATTGGATAATAGATAAAAAACATAAAGATAAAAAGTGTCAATAAAGGTAAAAGCCAGGTCCAAAAAATGAAAATGTCCCACAACTGAACAACAATAAAGTTTAATAAAAATTATGCACTTTCGTGAAGCATATATGACATACTTCTTCAGAATGAAAACAACACTCGTTTAAAAAGCCCTCCAAGGTAAATCAAATGTTTAACAACCATTGATTAAATTAGTTTTTATTAAAACTGAGTAAACACACCTTAAAATTCAGTGAAATAAAAATCTAAGTAGAAATAAAATCTCTAAAGACATGTTAAAGAAGAGACATGAAAATATTATTCAAACTTAAAAAACACTGATAAAAGTAACATACTTGCTCATAAAGAAAGTTTTGTGTGGTTGAATAAATTTAGGAACAATTTGCAAAAAATAAAAAGAGCACAAGGTTGTTGCCTAACAATCAAACACAGACAATTGAAATAACTAGTGACCAGAATAAAAAAACTTTAAACAATGTATAAGCATAACTTCAAAATGTTTTGCAAAGAAACCTTTTCATTCAGACCTGGGAAAACATACGCATTTAACCTTATCTGCCATTTCAACTCCAGGGCGTCAATCCAACCAATTCAAGGACATCCTCCTAGGTTCTTAATAACCTGGTCTATCCCCATAAATTCAAAATTTTTTTGACATGTTTATAAAGTGCGTTGTTGACATTCTTATTTCTGATGTCAGAGGAATGCTTATAAATATGATTCTTAAACGTTCTTTGAGTCTTCCCTATGTAAAAAACAACTGCACAGTCCACACAAGGCCAGGTATATTACACCATGTCTCTTCATTAAAATGTCTTTAGAGATTTTATTTCTACTTAGATTTTATTTCATTGAATTTTAAGGTGTGTTTACTCAGCTTTTAATGAGAACTAATTTAATTGGTGGTTGAACAGCACGTGATTTACCTTGGACAGCTTTTTAAATGAATGTTGTATAGGAACTTTTTTTCATTGTGAAGAAATCTGTGATATATTCTTGATGAAACCACTTAATTTTTATTAAAATGTATTGCTTGGTTGTCAGTTTTTTTCATTTTTTGGACCTGTTTTTTACCTTTATTGTGGTTTTTATCATGGTTCTTGGGTTGTCTCAATATGTCTATGCCAGTTCCTGCAATTGGAAGTACCTTGCAACCTTCAACTGAAGATGTGACCACCAGGCTAGTAACCCAATTAGTACAGCAGCTTTTGCAACAGGTTGCAAGTTTATCTGCCTGTTCTCAAGTGGATGAATTTATAAGTTGACAAGCTTCTTTTATTCCTCTGGGTCAAGGCCATCTCCCTTTGGAAAAGCCGAAAGACACAAGCAAACAAGCAACAGAACAATGGCAATTGTTTGTGTCTTTCTGCTTTTCCCAGTTAGGGGTCGCCACAGTGGAACTCCCGTCCACTAATGATTGGCAGTAGATTTTTACATACCGGCTTGCCGGGCCTGACGCACAACCTTCAACGAAGGAATGCCCATTCACGCATGTCGCCACGCAGAAGACGCTCTAACTGAGAATCGAACAGGCAACATCTAACTGTGAGGCAACAACGCTACCGCATGGAACATAAACTTTTGAAAGTTAGAAAATTACGAATCAAGAATGCATATTTTCCGGAAAGTATTAAAATAAAATGCATTCCTAAAGGGTTAAGGAACTGGAAGTTTTCGAATGACATTAAAGTCAACTCCCCTTGCTATAAAGAATTAATTGAACTTTTTAATCATCAAGGCTGTGAGCTCCGTGAGCTTCTTATGAAATTTAACCAGCCGAACATTAACGTGTTGATGCAGGAGGTAACTGATTTAGACCAGGTCATCACTACTGATTTGTTATTTGAGAATTATGGTGAATGTTACAATAACATCTTTTTAAACATTGACAAAATTGCTTCCAGTATTCTTTACCATAAAGAAAAACATTTGAGCATGACTGTATTGAATATGGTGCTGATCTCACATATCTTAAGCCTTCTGGATCTAATATCCACCTCAATTATGAGGGAGAGTTTGAAGTTGAGCACTCATCTTCCAACCATGAAAATGATGTCCCTTTAAACCAGGAACCAGTGAGACACTCAGAACATTTGAAAAAGCAGATGAATCAGCAGATTGGCCCATGGGGATCTCACAGTGAGGAACAAACGTAAGTGCAAAGAGTGGCAGAAGAGGAAACCCAGCAATCGAGCAAGGAGGACTTAAGTTGGTCTATTTTCTCGGCTGATATGAACTATGATTTTTGTATTTTGGATTCAGTGGAGCCACAGACGGTTTCTAATTACACAGGTGATTTTACTATTTACAATTTTTAGCTAGAAAGCCTCTAATACTGTTCTTGTTGAACTGTTAAGCAAGGTTTTTATTTTTGTCATTTCGACTTCAGTAAATATTGCTTCTTTAATTATTGATCTTAAACTATTTGTCAGAATGTTGAATTTGAAAATGTTATAATCACAGCAGTAGTGTTGACCATCATGTGAATGTGTTGCATAGAGCCAGTACTTTTAATCCCCCTGCCCTATGCCTTTAATTAGTTTTGAAATATTTTGAGAATTTGACTTTAGGGATTTGATATGCCCTAAGGTCCATGAAGTTGGTTCTAATCTTTCAGTTGCTGAATTTGCACTTTTAAAAGATCTTAGTAGAAATAAGAAGGTCAGGATTATGTAACCTGGCAAGGAGGGGATGGTTATAATGGATACTCGTGATTATTGTTACAGAATGAATGCACATTTATGTGATAGTGAGATTTATGAGGAAGCTTCCTTAAATTATGAAGAAGTTTCTTATATTAAAATTGACTGGCTTTTTAAGTATTTGTCTGACCAGGGACAAATAGACTATGCTACTTGTATGTTTTTGGATACTAAATTTTCCTACTGTGCCTTCTATCTCTGGTCTTCCCAAAATTCACAAGGATCTCAATGACCCCCCCCCCCCGATTAGACCTATTGTTAATGCTGGGAAATAAAAGACCAATTCCTTGGCCATGTTTATTGATGTTAAGCTTAAAAAATGTTTGACCAGTTTGAACACCTATGAATTAATTCATGGGACTTTCTCCAGAAACTCAGAGCTGTTAATTACCCAGAAGATATTTTTGTAACTGTATTCTGGTTAATCTGTTCAATGTTATTCCACATGACCTGGTTTGGAGTGGTTTCATGATTTTGTTGGTGGAATTGATTAATTTTAGCAATGATGACATTAACATCTTTGATACTTTAATGGAAATTGTGCTCAGGTATAATTTTGTATTTTTTGGAGGTCAATATTTCTTGCAAGAAAAAAAAAAAAAAAAAAAGGCGCAGCGATGGGGCAGCCTGTGTCCCCATATTTGTGAACATAATAATGTTACAATGGGGAAAAATGTATTTATTTGTTTGTTGTTTTTAACCCACCAGACTGGGATTTGTATGTCTGCTTTTTGGACGATATGTTTATGGTTTGGAAAAAATTGGTTGGGGACATTGCTAATTTTGGTTGGTATTTGAATGCAACTACACCTGTTTTGAAATTTACTTGTTCCTATAATGACACATCTATTAAATACCTGGACATTGAGATTACAAAAGATGTTATCAATAGCAGGCTTGTCAATAGTATTTACAGAAAGCTTACTCATTCTAAAAGTTTGCTATATTACTCCAGTGCCAATCCTGAACTTCACAAGAGGGGAATTGTTCAGGAGCAGTTTGTGAGATTAACGCGTATGGTGCCCGAGGATGAGATTTTTAAAGTTGAAGTACAGAAGTTAATGGACATGTTTTTATCTCATGGACACCCAATAAGTCTCCTTCATAATGTATATAACAAGGTAACAAATAAGAGAATGGAGGGGGTATATGCCCCTCTATTACATTCTGAAGGTGGTTGACAGGCACACTATGACATCAGTCAAACAAAACATGTCTAAAGACTATATTCTAGCTTTTGTTACCACGTATACATCTGAAGACAAAACCATTTTTTATTCCCTCAAGAAAAAAATGGAATATTGTTTCCTGCTTTAGTGGGTATACTGAAGTACTTGGGGATTGTCTCCACATAGTGTACAGGAAAGGTAGAGCATTTAAGGAAATTTTAGAAAGAGAGAACAATAATTTGAATAAGATTATTGAAAAAAAGCAAGGCAATTCTAAATGTGGTTCTTGCAACCAATGCAAATATTTAACCAGCAAGAATTTTGTTTGTGTTTACAGTCTTACGGTCACACCACAATTTCATTGCACTTGTAATTCAGCTGGTGTAATATACCTGGTTTTGTGTGGCCTGTGCAATTGTTTTTACATAGGGAAGACTCAAAGAAGGTTTAAGGATCATATTTATGAGCATTCCTTAGACATCAGAAATGAGCATTTCTTAGACATCAGAAATCAGAATATTGACAATGCACTTTATAAACATGTTAAAAAAATCTAGGGTGCAAATCTGAATTTATGGGGATAGACTAGAGTTCTGAGAACCCCAGGGATGTCCTTGGGTTGACTGGATTGAGGCCCTAGAGTTGAAATCGCAGATCAGGTTAAATGCATGTGTTTATGCAGGTCTGAATGACAAGATTTTTTTGCACACCATTTTGAAGTTACCCTCATACAATGTTTAAAGTTTTTTTATTCTGGTACTAGTTATTTTAATTTTCTGTGCTTTATTGTTAGGCAGCAACCTTGTGCTCTTTTTATTTTTTTCTGCAAATTGTTATTTAATTTATTCAACTACACACACATTTTTTTTTATGAGCAACTATGGTACTTTTATCTCTGTATTTTTTTAAAAGTTTGAATAATGTTTTCATGTTTCCTCATTAAGATGTCTTTACAGATTTTATATCTACTTAGATTTTATTTCACTTGTAAGGTGTGTCTACTCAGCTTTTAATGCAAACTAATTTAATTGGTGGTTGTACAGCATGTCATTTACCTTGGAAGGCTTTTTAAATCAGTGTTGTATAGTAACTTTTCATTCTGAAGAAGTCTGTGATATATGCTTGATGAAAGCATTTGATTTTTATTAGAATTTATTGTTGTTCGATTGTGGGTTGTTTTCATTTCTTGGACCTGGTTTTTACCTTTATTATTTTTATTGTGGTTCTTGGTTTGTGGCAATCAGAAATGGATTTATGACATGGACAAAATAGGGTTAGTAATAAAAAATGGAATAATGCGCCTTGTTTGCTGTAGCCCAGAAGTTAGTAGTTTATTGGCCATTTTGGGCTAATTTCTATCTCTTTCATTTCCCTGCTATAAAAACTGCATTTGTGTGGTTTTGTGCCAGGCAGCACTAGTTAGCTAGGGTTAAACTATCCCTGGCTCCACGAAGTCTATTCTTCAATTTTTCCCTTGGAACTAGACACACTTTCAACTTAAGCACTCAAACCATTCATTTCACAACCCAACACTTGCTCAGAACTCATAGCAAGCACTAATAAACCCTAGCACTAGACCCCCTATACTGTCCACAAGGACAAGGCTTTCTATTCATCCCTACCAGCCAATCAATAAAACAGCTCACTTTACCTATTCAGGCATATCCAAAGGGCAGTTTCAGGTGTACTCTCCAGTCCAACTGGTGAATCTGGTCATTTTGAGGCAATGTTACAACTGCCTCATGTACACAGACAACCCTCTCCTCTGACCACCAAACACTAATATATGCAAGAGATGCAATTATACAGCCAAACTGGAAGCAAAGCTCTCTCAAGCCAAGACTGGAAATGACAGTCAAAAGGAGAAATACTTGCAACACACCACCAGTCTCACATAGACCTACTAAACCAACACCGGCCAATAACACACATAAATACATGAAAACATACTTGGAGGCTCTAAATAAAAATCTGCAAAAGCAACAGAGACCTCCAAAGCAACTTCTACACCCCATCAAAAGCCATGAAACACATACTTCACATAATCAGTGTGCCATGCAATCACAGCCCTTAAGGCAAAATAACATACCCAACACACTAGTAATAGGTGACTCTATAGTCAGGTACACTGATGTCCTACTAACTAGGCTGGACAAGGAGAAGGTTACAGTTAGCTGCCTGTTGGGTGCCAGGATCTGCCACATAACACAAGCACTCAGGTCACTCCAGAACAAGTACAAATACGACTCTGTCATTGTCCATGTTGCTGTGAATGACCTTAGATGTACATCCCTGGACTATATGAAAAGAGACATGGAAGAGCTCTCTGATCACGTAGCTCAGGACGGAATGACCCTGACCCTGAGTTGTATCTTATCCTCACCAAGAATGATGCCACAGTATAAAAAAAATAATAATCAATTTCAACAATTGGCTAAGTTTCTGGTGTTATTCAAAGGGGATCCAGTATCTGTCCACCTGGGATGACATGCTCGACAAGCCACGTTGCTTAGCAAGAGATGGCTTGCACCTGTCACCCTTAGGCCTTCGAATACTGGCCAAGGCTTTTGCTACCCCATAGTGCCTTTTTTAGGCAAGGCTCAAAAGACAAATCCACCACCATAAGTAGCACAAGTAACCAAAACCTGAGGGTTATGCTACTCAACGCCAGAAGTCTAAACCTCAAAATGCATGCACTTGAGGCACTCCACAGTATGGAAAACATTGATATCAGTACAGTAACAGAAACCTGGTTTAAGGCTCCAGAGAGCACCCCAGCACTACCAAGCTATAACTTATACCATACTTTTCGGCCACAGAACCTGGACCGAAACACAAAAGGCAGGGGTGTATCCATATTCATCAAGGATACCCACATCTCCAGGTTTGTGGCACAGCACATTATCACACAGATCATCCATGTGCAATTAACAATGGGCAAAACTGCAATTCAAATTGTAGCTTGCTAAAGATCACCCACCATGACCCAGGACCCCCATTCCATGTTTCTGGAGACACTGGAAAATATGAAGGTCATACCAAATGCCTTAATATTGGGTGATTTCAATTACCCAAATATTAATTGGGAGAACTACTCAAGTACTAATTCCCTTGCCCAACGCTTCCTAGAATTTATATACTCAAACGCCCTGGATCAACTGGTCAACAACCCCACCAGAGGTGACAACATATTGGACCTGGTCATCACCAATATGGGTGACCAGCGTTCTACATCGGAGGTCAACCCCTCACTGGTTAGATCAGACAATAGACTAATCCCTCTGGATATCCATATTCCATCCCCACCCCCAATCAAGGAAATCACAGTGAAAAACTTTTCAAAAGCAAACTTCACGTTACTTAAGACTGAGGTGGAAAGTTTCACAGCCCCATGCTAAAGGACAATGCTGTCCAAGCTGCTTAATCCCTTACGAAGGCACTCTATGAGCACCTGCAAGAATGTATGGATCATGCTATCCCAAGCAGAACCAAGACTCACTCCTCCAAGAAAAGGAAACCAGTCTGGTGGACCCTTGTCATAAATAAGCTATACAATAGAAGGAGGAATCTAGTACAGAAAAGAGTAAAATCCCAAGAAGTAAAGACATCCCTGATCAGTATCAGCAAGAAACTACGATCCCTCATAAAATCATCCAAGGCTAGCTTTGAAAGAAAAATTGCCAAGGACTCCAAAGATAACCACAAAGCATTCTTTAGCTATGTCAAGAACCTAAGTGGAAACTCTCAGATCTGCTATGAGTTAGTGCAGAATGGCACAAAATACACTGAACCGACTGATATTGCTAACATTCTGGTAGACAGGTTTAGTGCAAAATTCACCCCCCTCTCACCCCCTAAAGGGCCCATAACCATACCAGAAGAAAGTAGAGCCCTGGCAATCACTGACACACAGGTTAAAAATCCCTGTCCAAAGCCAAAAACACAGCTTCAATGGGACCGGACAGTGTCCCAGGCTGTGTCTTACACAAGCTCCAAAATGAACTAACCCCTCACCTAAACACACTGCTCAAACTCAGCCTCTCTAGAGGCTATGTACCCATAGAGTGGTACACAGCAACAGTTTTCCCACTCCACAAAGGTGGTGCCACAACAGACCCCGGGAACTATCGCCCTATAAGCCTGACTAGCCTGGTCTGCAAGGATATGGAGTGCATCATCATGGAACTCATTAACAGAGACATTGGCAACCTCCAAACATTGGACCCTACCCAGTTTAGCTTTCTTAAGGGAAGATCATGCCTCCTAAACCTGGTTAACTTCTTTGAGACAGTTACCAAGGCTTTAGCTAAGGGAAAGGAGATCCACACAGCCTACCTAGACTTTGCAAAGGCTTTCGACACCATTCCCCATTCTGGTATTATAACCACCAGCCTGAACATAAACCCCTACTTCAAGAGATGGGCTGCCAGTTGGCTCACAGATAGAACCCACACAGTGAGAGTTGCAAGCTCTACACCCGACTCTAAACTGGTTACAAGTGGTGCCTCCAGGGCTCAGTCCTGGGACCCCTCCTGTTCGGTATATACATCTCAGAGGTACAGGCAAGCACAGGAGGACTATGGATGACCAAGTTTGCAGATGACTGCAAACTAGAGGCCATAACTGACTCTCCGGCTGATACAGACATCCTCCAGAAGGGTCTCTCTGAGACGTTACCTGGTGTCAAAATCATGGCCTCAAGCTAAATGCCAAAAAGTGTATAGTCATCTCCTTTGGAATAAACAAAGTACCTGCAAACTACCACATACATGGTAGTCCCCTAAATATAGAAAATGTAATAAGGTATCTGAGGAACCAAGTAGATAATAATGTCTCCTTTGATAATCATATTGCCAAGGTGGTTAGAAAATCATTCTATGTTGCCCACCTAATCACAAAAGGGTTCGCATCTAGAACAAAAGAGGTTATTGTGCCCCTCTACTCATCAATCATCAGACCCATCATAGAGTACAATGCCCCATTTGGGATGTACCTTACAAGACACCTGCAACAGCTGGAAAGACCACAGAAGTATCTCACCAAGAGGATTACTGGTCTCAAACAGATGCCCTATGCAGCCCGACTGAAGAAACCCCAGCTGTACTCGGTTGCATACTGCTTACTCAGAGGTGATCTCTGCCTAACATCCAAGGCCATGTCCAACCCAGAATTGATGGGCATGCTTCACCTAAAAAAAAACAAATCCCCAAGAGCCACACGCTGTAGGGATCTAAACCTCAACACAATGATAAATAGGATGTGCTGGAGGGATAGATTCCTGTCCCAGACACTCCCCATGCTTTGGAATAGGATTCCAATTAGGCAGAACCCCTCACCAACACTCTTCAAGAGAAGTCTTGATGAGTGGATGGGAAACAGAAAATTTACCCTGGGGATCACTTCAGTGGCTCTTCTGGACATAGGCACAGGATACTAACGGCTTTGCTAGACAGAGGCACAGGGAACTAATCTAAGGGGGCGATAAAAGCCAACACATTCTGGCTAGGCTTATAGATGCCTCGGACAGATAGCCTAGCACTTACCTATGAACTTATGAACTATAATGTATCTTAGTGATTGCAGTCTATTCTTGATTTTTTTCATAAATCATGTTGAGATTCATAAACACTTGCCTCATTGTGATAAGCGAAGTGACATGATAAGCAGGGATTAGCAGAGCATGTATGATTTAGGAAATATAGCTACAAGATGTGGCCAGCTGCAAAGCAAGGCACAGCCATGATATATGCCATTGAACATATGCTGGACTGCACTACATGCTAATGAAGTAAACAACATGGAGAAGAGATTTAGAAATGTATAATATTTGTGCAACCCTATCAAGAACATTTTAGCAAAGAACTTAAAAAAAAACCTTAAAAAATGTAAAAGGTTGCTAATCATGTGTCCAGCAAGAGGCTGTTATAGCAGCAGCTGCAGCTGAAAGTAAAGAACAATACCCACAAGGCACAGGGTCTTCTGATCACAGTCATCATATCATTCTCTCTAAGAATCTGTCATAATAGACCACTACTGAGTGCACAAGGACAGCATTTAACAGGTAGTGGACATATGTTGGCCTCATCTGCAGCCCTGTGGAAGTTGTGGAGAACTCTCTTCTTGTGGAAACTAAGCAATGTGCAGCTTTAGATATATTAGCTGTAGAAACATAGCAGTGACCATCTGGGGACACAGTGTAGGTTTCTCAAGCATCTGCCTAGAGAATACTCTACCAGTCGCTCAATGCCATGCATCAGCATATGTAAGAACATATGTAGTTCCCATGTACCCTACAGGAGAGAACAAACACCATGCAGGAATTCTATGTCATAGCTCATCTCCCTGATTAACAGTTGACCATAGACTTTGCCCACATCAGACTAAAGGCCCCACCTGGTGAACAGGATAAGAGGTACATAAACTGCACAATGTATCACTCCATCAACTGTCAGGTGGTCTGTAATGCACAGGGCATCATCTTCAATCTGTGTACAAGCCAACCATGTAATTTCCATGAATCACATATATAGACCACATATGGCCTTTACCAACAGTTTGCCAGGGTGACTTACCACAGGGAAATCTAGTGATGGATGCTGGATATGGTCTGAAACCTTGTATTATGACCCCCGAAGGAATCCCCATAACTCAGCAGAGCAAAGTAACAACCATTCACATTTGCAAACCAAAAACTTCGCAAAGAATTTGTTTGGACTGCTGAAATCATGATTCTGCTGTCTGGGTACATCTGGTGGAGCCCTGCAGTATGATACCACCACATGTACAAAACTTCAATTTGTTCCATGTTACATAATATAATATCAAGGAAGCATTTGCATCATGGTGATGGTAGCCAGGTACCACAGCCTCTGCTCCAAAAGCAGCAGCAATTAGAGGCGGAGTCAGCAGCAAGGGAAGACCATGCCCAACAGAGGCGGGTACAATACATAGTGGTACTAGCACACTGCATGTAGCCTTACTGCATAAATATATAAGCAGATACACACAGTAAAATGATGCATACAGGAACACCAGACTATACTTACCTGTTCATAGATTGACTATTCTGTGCATCAGACATAGGCAGTACAAGTCAGAATTTCATATGGGCAGGGTACTCTTATTGTCATTTGCATAAGTGAGTGTGAGCAGCATGTACTCCATAACTAAGCAGGTGCACACTAGTAACAATGATGCATACAAAAACACCAGACTGTGCTTACCCATGAGTAGAATAGTTACATATCATGCTTATATCATGTAGACTCTTCCCTCAGGCCATGATGTGCATGTTAGTGAGCTCTCAGCTGATTAGTGTTTCTGAATTGCTCCACTTGCATGATGAGCAGATCAGGTAAACATCATGATGAGCTCTTCATGAAGCTGTGCATCTGCCTCACCAGCTAAGTAGAAAACCAGATAGAAGATATTGCAAGATAGTCAGGCTCTTACCTTTCAGGTCATCTGTTATACCAATTATATTTAAAGACCCGTGCTCCTAAAACCTGGACATTGAAAGGTTTTGTCACACATTGCAATGCTAGAAATAAAAGTTTTAAATGATAGCCATAGTAGTAAATGTAGGGGTCTGTGTGGTACCATTAGAATGGTCAACATATTCATAATTTGTTCAATAATTTTGTGAGGTGGGTGTTCTACAGTCTGTACATCACAGGTTTTCAGAAATGGCCATGCTAACCCTAACCACAGGAAGCTATAGTCTGTACTGAGCATATATTCTGAGTAGGAAACACATGGATTGAGGTTTCCAATGCTTCACACTTTAAAGTAATATTGGAAGCATAACACTACGTGACTGCAATGCTATTATTGAGTCATTCCAGCTTCTGTTCAACCATCTGCTTCCCTCCACTTTTCATCTCTGTCTTATACTCCCATTTTCAAGCTTTAATCCAGTCAAAACATACAGAAGCACTACAGACTTGTTTGTCTTTTCGGCTTTTCCCGGTTAGGGGTCACCACAGCAGAACTCCGGTCCACTAATGATTGGCAGTAGATTTTTACAGTGCCGAGTTGCCAGCCTGATGCCCAGAAGCACAAAGACTCACAGGCGCAAATGGCTTACAAGCCATTTTTTTCTTTTGCCTTTTTTATATATTTAGATTTTAATTATCCATTGCACAATGCTTAGCATCAAGCAGCAGCAGTACTGTTTATCTTTGAACAGAGGGTAATGCTAGAGCCTCCCGTGGCAAAAACAAATAAAATACCTACTTATGTGTTAAGACTTTGCCAATGCACCAGAGATTCGAATGATCATGCATCCATAAGCAAATGAGAAAGAGAAAAAAAACAAGCATTTAGGCAATTTAAGGTGATTATATTCTCTTTAACAGATTATATGCATATCTCTCAACTTCTTGGCTTAAGAAATCTGGATGAAACCAAAATAATGGGAGGACAAAGGCCCAAAAATAATGGGAGGACAAAGGCCCAAAAATAATGACAAATTTTAAATACTTATAAACTTATAAAGTAGATTAATATGATTTCTTTTAGGATAGATTTTCTAAAGGATATGAAATCTGAAACTCAAAGGCATGTCATTATTTAGTGACTTCAATCCTCAGTGATTTACCAGAAAACCACACATTTTATGAGGAACAGACCAAAAATAAGAGTAAAAAATCTGGATATTCTGCAAACATCTAGACAGTTGAGAGGTATGCTTCTATGGCTTGGTGTGCTAATGATCTGAGACTTCCATTTTAGTGTGCTGCATACATGGTTCTAATCCAATACTGGCAGAATGCTGTTGAATAATATTGTTTTTGCTCTTTAAGTGTACTCCATTACAATGAACATCATTTCACAAATTTTGTCTAAGAGATTCAGTGGCATACCTGTGTAACGCTTTTGTTTGTTAGACTGTGAGTGAACTATGCATGGGTTTGAATACTGTTATGTGAATTTATTTTTCATTTATTTCTACTGCTGTGATAATCAGAAATGTGTATTGACAACTGTCCTGTAAATGATTTGTGGCATGCATGAGTAATATCAGTTTTATTGACTTTTACCATGTAGCAAACTGATAGGAAACAGAATACACACACATTACACTCAAAAGGACTGACAGATTACAGTAAATATGTTTATTTTTTTCAGTTTGTGACACTTGGCACAGTAAGTGACATGGATGCTTAAGGATAAATGACAATTACTATTTCATATCAAAAACTGAATAGAAATATTTTAGTTATGCTAATCATTTGGTGACTGCTGCATGAGTGAGCTTAAACTCGAGGACTGACTGACAGAAAGCAATAATGATATAAATAATTATTTGCACTCTAACATGGCCTATTCCTTACTGTACTCCACTTAAGATGTATAGTTTTGCAGTAAGCTAAGGTGAGGAGTTTGTATCCCCTAATGCTTTAAGTTTACTGAACATTGCTCATTGTGCATTTACCCATTGGCAAAAACCTAGCAAATGCATGCTTTCTGACAAGCTTTGTAAAAGTTATTCTGTGGTATGTGTGGGTAATAGGTCAAGAAAGCAAAGAGAAGGCAGTCAAGGGTTCAAATCTCTTAATGTACAAGTTTTGACAGCATGAACAGTGACCATGATGGCTATGCAAATCCATAATTTTCTCAATCTTGCCATATGGGCATGCTGTAGAAGTTACAACTCCCAAGGTAAATGCAAATGATATTCCATGATTAATATTGTTAATCTGGAGTCACTGTTGAATACATAATCTCAGCAGTAAACAGATGGAAGGAAGAATACCTTAAAACTTGGAGTCATAACAGCAGAGTACATATAAATATATATATATATATATATATATATATATATATATATATATATATATATATATATATATACTTTACAGGAGTCAAAACAGCAGAGTACATATATTTACTTTACAGGAGTCATAACAGCAGAGTATATATATATATATATATATATATATATATATATATATATATATATATATATATATATATATACTATACAGGAGTCATAACTGCAGAGTGCATATATTATATTTCTTTTGCCACCCATCGCACAAATGCAATTCCCCCAGGCTCTTGTCATTGTGCAAAGGATGTGAACTGTGAGATATGTTTTGAGTGTTAATTCAGTGCTTTTTTCTGACACCTTGGAAGGTGAGACTTATGGCTAGCAAAGAGGAAGGCAGTGCTCCTTTTGCAGAACAGATGTAGTGTGAGGAGTAGAGCAAGATCTTTCTGTGTCTCCTGTGTAAGCATTAGAGTTGCAGGCTCTTTCAAGGCGATTATACTAAGTATCAGTTCGGGGATGATGCCTACAACAGTGTGGCCAAAGCTGTCATGCATGCTACTGACATCCTAGGCATGAGTGAACAATGCCATCACCACTAGAGTGAGTAAGTCACCAAAAGCTTGAACTACTTTGCTGATGGGACAAAGAGGTTTGGAGACTGGTTACCATCCCTGTGATGTAAGTATAACATCATTTACCCATCCTTACACCCCACCAATGCACGGCACCATACAGGTATTTGGTACACTCTCTCTCTCTCTCTGTCTCTCTCTCTCTATCTCTGCAGGTCCTGAACAGATCAAACAGAATCGGGAGTTGTATAGAGTGTGAGTGGAGTACCTGTGAGAGTGTCAGAATACATAGAGGTTAATTTCATGAAACATGTCTACATTTCAGTAGTAAGGGGTATTATGAGTGTGCAAAGTAGAATGTTGATTCTTCATACCATCACCAGCATCACTGGAAAAAATACATCATCGTGTTAAGTGTATGTTTACTGAAACTGTTATTATACCGGTGGATTCAATTCCCAACACTACTGAAAAAAAATGCTTTTATGTTTTCTATGGGTATTTTGAAATGCCACAGCACTAGCAGTAATTGAATTGTAACTGAAATAGTTAAGATGTGAAAATAAATTTGTATATGCTATGATGAAAATATTTTATTTGTCCTTGACTGTATTTGATGATTAACAAATAAAAATTAAGAATGCCATGAAATCATTTTGGTATGTCTTTTCCATCACCCTTTATGTCTACAGTTTTGTTTAATTTGAAAAGCTGCTCAGATATTTTTACAGAAATGATTAAGATTGCATAAAGAATGACAGTGTGTATACAGTATACAGGTATAGAGTGCATGATACTTTATACAGTATGCATACATTTGCAAAGTGCATGACTATTTGAGCAGACAGAGATCATTATATGACATATAAACAAGGTAACGTTATGTGTCTAAGTCAATTGTAGGGCAGATTCTTTCCATTTGTTCGTGTAGCAGGGAGAAAGAAAAATGAACAACATACATAGAATTAACCATGCATTTTTGGTAAAAAAAGTAATGGAAATCCGTTTAGAGATGTTATATCAGTGGTTTGTATTCAGAGCCCCAGTTCCTAGGGAAAGAGATTAAATAAAATAGGAGTCATAATTGTTTTGCTTCATTTGTTTAACAGAGATTCAGTGAAAAAGAGAGAGACAGAAAACAGTGTGGAGAAAAGAAAATAGGTAGCAAAGTACGGGTAAAATAGTGTAAATGACAATGACACAGCACAACAAAATTGGCCATCAGTGTTGTTCTGCACAGTAAATAGTAGGACTGTGCGAAGCTGAAGGCTGTTCTTACAGAATGCCATCATCTGCCCAGGTGTCGAAGGAGCTCATTATGTTCACTGTTATGTGTAGTAACAGGTATTATGAGTGATTGGAGCTCAATTCCCGGCAGTTGGTGCAGTGATTAAGGTTGTATGCTCTAGTTCATGTGCTGCAGGGTCTGAGTCTGTCATTTGTTTACTGTGTGACCTTGAGCAAGTTATTTAGTCAGATGTTGCTCCTGGCTAGCCCCTGAAAAGGGACTGTGTGTCCAATGAGCCTAGCAGGATAACAAATAGGTATATTAATTCCCATAAAACCATAAATGCTTAATGTTGATGTTTTAATGGCTTAGATGTATAATTTGTACTACTTAATGTAATACAATTGAAATTCAGATAAACAGTGAAGATCTTATAATAAATGTCTGTACCTTGTGTTGTGCGTACTACTCTCCTTCACTATAATGTCTGCTTAGGAAAAATACATGGGAATGCCATGTTCACTACTTTTGTTATTTCTCACCTCCCATGCTCTTTTTTCTTTATTGTTTTCTCCATTGTTGTTACTATTATATGCAGCAGCACAGGGACCTGGAAGGACCACTTTAGCATTCCCTGTCATCCCTTCACAGGTAGCAACAACAACACCCCTCACATAAGAGGTACCAAGCCCATCTGCGTCACAGTCTACTAGAGTTACCTACACTCCTCTTGCCTTACCTGCACCACCTGTGTCAGGAAACTCTGCTCTCGGTGATAGTTCATTGGTATTTACCAGGAGTAGTGTCAGTGGAGGTGTCACCCATCAGGAGCTGAAAGAGCTTGTAGTGGAGATTATGGACAGGGTTCTCATCAGCTACATGGAAGACATGCTCCAGTGACTCACTGAGGTGCAGTACTGACTGCAGTTACTGAGGAAGGACCTATTGCTGACAACTCCCAGGGTGAGGAGTGATCTCTTACTGTGTTGAAGCTGGCAGAGTATGTATCTCTGAACATTCCATCCTATCCCCTACACCCAATGTACCCTTCTCTTTACCATTGTCTGCTCTCTGTTTATCTGATGACTCCCTCACCATTGTGTTTCCTCTCCCTCAGTGTTTTACCCCACACCCTTGCTCTCCATTTTCATCTTTCTCTTGTACTCCCATTTCCAGCCTTTTGTCTGGTAAAAAGTAGATAAACACAACACACGTGGCCATAAATGCTTTATAAACAGAAATAGCTATTTTGTATTCATCCATTGCTCGATGTTTGGCATCAAGCAGCATCACTGCTTATCACTGAGCAGATGGCAATGCTAGTCCTGTTCCTCTGAAAGAAATGAAGAAAATTCCTTTTTATGTACTAAGACTTTGGCATATGCTGAGCATCTGAGCATCAGTGCTCACCAGTAAGCAGTTCTTACAGAATTAAAAGCAATATAAGGTCATTCATTTCTCTGGAACTGTGTCCATGGCTCAACATATGAGTTATGTGCCATATCAGTCCTAGTGCACTTGATGGAGGGATCTAATCCACCTAGGCTGGGATATAGTGTAACTTTTTTTCCTCAGTGTGCCTCTGTTTTCCATTCAGCAGGTACACTGATAACATTTGCCAACTGAATTCAATACATGACATATTGAAATGCATGGCATGTTTTGGTTCATATCATTCTGCAGTTGTTATACATTTATCTGATATGTCTCACTGATGACCCTGTACATGTAGACATACTTGCAACCCAGGATAATGCACTGATATTGAGAATATAACTGTGAAAGGTGCAGGTTACATGAGACAATGAATGTGGGAATGGGACAGAGAGAATCAACATGACAGGTAAGCAGAAGGGGAAAATAATGCAGGGCACATGGGTAGGGATTCCACATCTCAAAAAAAGTAGGGTAGGTGCAAAGAACAGACTAAAATAATGCAGAATGGTATCAGAAAATGAGAGGAGATATGGGAAGTATAGTCAGGAAATACAGCAATGTCAGACATGAGGCTGATGAAGTAAAAAAAGCAGGAGATACACAACAGCCACCACTGAACAGCAACCACTAAGGATGGAAACATGGTATGGGATCTTCAGGCAGGAGGAGTACATATTTATAAATAAGTATGAAAATGCATACAGCCAAATGAGTACATATAATGGCATGTCAATTAAAGACAGTTTAAAAAGAGTAATATAACATGATGGTAAAATTAATATAATTGGGTGTAAAATGTCACACAATGAAATAAAGATTTACAATAAATACTATGAAACAACTGCAGAGACTTAACTTTTTCTTCTTGAATATTTCCTTTCTTACAATACTCAATATATTTAACCTGGCTCCTCATATCTTGTTTTGCTGACAGGATGCAGACTAGTCAGTTTTTAACTGATGACATTTAACGATACAGCATTAGTACCATAAACGTATCTTATTAGTGTCCTTATCAAAAGGGCAGCTATAAATCCACCCTCCATATATGGCTTATGGCATACAGCTGCAGACAATCTTAAGCTTCTAAAGTCTTAGACAAGAATTTCTTTTCAAGGATAACAACTTCTTAACATGTATCATTGAAAGGGCAGGCTAATCCCTCAGTGTGACAAATGATATAAAATAATTAGTGTCCACAAGAAGTGCAACTTTAAAAATCTTGCAACAAAACTGAATTAAACAAGAAAATGTGACCTAAGATTGCAAGGCCTTATTCCAATTAATACATTTATATTTACTGGATTTATGATGAAAATCATTTTAGTTGCTTTTAACCATTACTGTTGGCATGGATGTGATTTTATCTTCTTGCTGAAGTTATAATGATCAAATAATTTCCTAATCTTTTACCTTAAATATATCAGGTAAATGCAATAACACTTGCAGCCATGTAGTTAAAGACATTCATTAAGTGATCTTTTAGATAAGCTTATTTGCTACCAGCTATGTACTGTATTAAAGAAAGTGTTATGCAGGTCATTCAGAGTATTACTTTACTTAGCGAATCTCAAAAAGTTTTTGTTCCAGTTCATGGATATTTGCATATGAACTGCCACTGTTAAAGGACTCTTTAGACTGCACTGTTATTAAAGACTGAACAGCAAGGACAACAGATGAGTGAACTAAGGAAACAGTAATGTTATAAAAGTATTCACAGGAAACACATCAATATAAAATACTGACATCAAGTACAACATGTTGAAAATAAATTCATTTTAATTTGTTTGTTAAAGCAGAATGCAGATTATTAATGTGAGTGCCTTCCTTAATTATTTTTTTCCTTGGTATCATCTGAACAGCAGTGTTAGTGGCAGACCATATCGTACACTTACCTTTGGTGCAGAAAACTGTGGATTCTATTCTTGCACCAGGTAAATCGATGGTTAAAACCACAGAGCAATATAAGAGGAGTGCTGAACTCCTGGGTGTGTCATTGTTTGGATGAGACATTAAACCAAGGCCCCATCTGCTTGATTTGGGGTGGCAGCTCATGTGGATAGACAATATCCCATGGCACCTCTCAAAAAGAACAAAAGAAGTTCCTTGTTGCCCTGGCCAAATTTCCTCCAATTATATAAATAAGACCTTGGGTCTCACCTGAAGAGAGGTCCCTAGCCTTGTGGGAGTAATTGGGTTAGCAAGGGATATGTAAGATGTTATAAGTCAAATTATAATTGGCTAATTCATCTTGGTTTATATACAACTCATATTAAGAACTATGCTTGCAGGTTGATATGATTTATGTGCTTTTAGAGTGTTGCACAACTTAGGTCTATCTGTTATCCATCAAACCACAGTTGCATTTCTGTTTTCTGAATGAGTACAGCTTATTTTCTGTCTTTGTCTCACTTTTCTTGTATGGGGCAGCTGAGATCACTGCATAATGTGATATTGAATTTGGTGCATTATAAATGTTTAAACATTTTATGTAGCAGGTTGGGTTGGAGACAGTGGCATTGGCAAAAAGGCAGGAGTTAGTGCTGTATGTGGTAGCGTTAAAGATGTTAAGATTTGCACTGGGTGTGACAAGGGTGGACAGGATTAGGAATAAGTATATTAGAGGGTCAGACCAGGTAGGAAGGTGTGGAGACAAAGCCAGAGAGGCAAGATTAAGTTGGTTTGGACATGTGCTTAGGAGGGATGCTGAATATATTGGGAAAAAGATGCTAAGGATGAAGCTACCAGGTAACAGGAAAAGAGGAAGGTCTAAGATAAGGTTTACGGATGTGGTGAGAGAGGACATGCAGGTGGTTGGTGTGACAGAGCAAGATGCAGAGGACAGGAAGAAATGGAAACAGATGGTCCGCTGTGGCGACCCCTAACGAGAACAGCCAAAAGAAGATGATGTAGCAGGTTGTAGTTTTAACTTTTGCACTGCTGAATACAACACTTATTCAGATTCAGAGTGCAGTGCAACATATCGATGACAGCAGTGCATTAAAGCTGACCTGCCTCCAAAACATATGGAGGATCCTGCATGCTGGGAAGCAGTGAACTAGTTATTAAGCAAATCAGCACTATATAGCAATGCAGAAAAGCTGTGCTGAATATGACTACAGGAAGGTACTGTGGTGTGGTGCACTCATTCATCTGATATTGTATACAGTACCAGAGGGTGCATCATTCATGTCCTCCAGAGTAGTTTGCAGGCAATGTCCTCCCTTAAGAATAATATCCAAACCATAGAGTAAAAGAGGCAAACCATTCAGTAAAAAATGGCAAGAAAGTTCCAGCCAAGCTCGATTCTTCAGCATATAATACCTTAAACCTGCTGTATTTTAGGCCAATGGGATATATGCAAGTGACCACTTAAGGACATACCAGTGTTTCAGCTACATGGATTCTAAATACCCATACCATTTTACTTTTTTTTACTTTTTAAATTTTTATGGGAACATGCAGGCCAATAACACCAAACCCACCCTTGGCTTAATAAGTAAAAAATGAAAAAGTTATTAAGAAATTATGAAGTAATCATTACTTGGAATGTTGATTATGAATTCCTGTGTAGTAAGTGATGGTTTATTAAAGATGTTTCTTGTTTAAAAAAGGCAGGGATTGAATAATGTACATAATATTTCTTAGGTTATATGATATATAGCAATATATGTGTGAAGTATAATGTTTGTTATGTTAATATAGTTTGATTACTTTTACAGGAATGTAAATTTGCCTATGTCACAAGTGACAATTCATTAAAGCTGCTTAAAAAAAAGAGTGAAGATGTGGGAGGGATGGAGGGCGGGAGGCAGAGCTTAGTGATGCTGGCTAGTTACTGTATCCTGGGCAGGATGCAACCCATATAGCCAAAGTGTACTGCTGCAATGAAGAACTCAAACATCTACTGTTATGGTAAGTGCAACTTACACAACCATAATGTATCAGAGATCCTGTCTCCATTCCACATCTAAGCTAAGTGTAACCTTCTGTATTATAATTGCCAGAAATGCCCTACAATATTTAAAATTATGACAGATGTTACTGAACTTTTTGATGAGAGAATGAAAAGTCTAATTTCAAGAAAATGGTTTTGAATTTTTAATGAATATGCAGAAAGAGAGAAGAGTGAAAAATATTTTCACAACATTAAAATCAAAGGATATTAACAACAAAGTCAACTAAATTTGTTTCAAACCCAAGCAAGTTAACTACTAGCATTTTTAAAACAATATTAAAGTAGGCTTTAGAAGAACAGTTCTGCATTTTGTATTAAAGAACAGAAAATTAACATTATTGTAAAGCAAAACGTATAATATGGGTCAGCACATATAAGTTGTCTTTTCAGTATTTAGGTTTCACTGTTCTGGTTATAGAAACGCAGCCTTAGAGCAAGGCCAATGCATGTAAGTGGCAGGGTTCAAAAGGCCATAACCTGAGATATGCAGCTACAGTATCTAATGTTGTTCTTTGTCTTGCGGCTTTTCCCGGTTAGGGGTCACCACAGCGGTACTCCGGTCCACTAATGATTGGCAGTAGATTTTCATGAACGCCGAGGTACCAGCTCGACGTCCAACCTTCAAAGAAGGCACGCCTTTACTCATGTCTTTCGAACACCACCCAACTGCGGGGAGGACATGCAGATTCCACACAGAAGGCACTCCCTGCATTCCAGCTGAGAATCGAACGGGAGAACCTCTTGCTGTGAGGTAACAACGCTACCGCTGCACCACCGTGGCAGACCAGCTACATTATCTAATAAAAGCTTAAAAGTGTTTATGGATTTCACAGAGTACAATTGTCAAGACAGTTTATTCCATAAGGTAATTAGGCAGTTCTGATATGAGTTGTGTTTGCCAGATGATTTAGCTGTACCACTGACCAAAAAGCAATCTTGTTTATCTGTTTCCTCAAGCTGACTATTAACATTAATGCCCCAAACTGGCATGAAATCTTCTCTGCACGTCATTTTGATGAAACATTTAAAGCCTTCTTAAAAAGCATATGATAAATTGTAATTGTAAAGCTGACAGCATCTGAAAGGATTTCACAAAATCAGTGATGTCATGATGAAGGGGTGTATATCACATAATCAAAATCCCAAAATATCAAACACCATAAGCTCGAACTTGGAATGTTGAAATGTGATATAATCGAAAGCTCAGAACAAATTTGCTGTTCCGAGAAACACACACACAACACAAGCACACCAAAAAAAGTAATCCACACATATACACTTAAAATGCTACCCTACACTAAACCATACATACACTACTATCTATCCACTTACCTTTACCCAAACCCTAACCCTAAGTTCCGTAACTATCGCACACTCACCTTACCCGCTCCCTAACCCTAAGGCCCCTATTTATCACACACTCACTTTACCTACTCCCTAACCCTAAGGTCCCTAACTATCCCATTCCGACACTCACCTTAACCCGGTCTGTTCGCACACTTATCTTAACCCGGTTCATATCCTTCGCACCACAGCGGAGAAAATAGTGAAGTGGCAGAAACAGCCCAACAAATTCTTTCTCTAGGAAATAATTCAATGTTTTGCAGCTTGGCTATTTGCAGCGTTCGCTGTTTTCGGTTCGATATTATAACATTCAGCGTTATACTACTTCAATGTTATAATATAAACCCATGATGAAGAGGTCACACTTGTCCAAAAGTTGAAGTAATTGCAAAACCTACATTTGTCCAGTAAACTGTACTACACCATGTTTGTTTTCCAGTGTCTTTGTTTAATCTTTCTATTAATGTAAAATCACAAAAAGAACAATTACAAACATTTCCACTATATTTAATAGCATATCTAAGGAAGGATTTATACAAAAGGATTCTTCAGGTAATTTTGAGATAACCACAACAAAAGTGTATCATTTTAAAGTATAATTTGCATTATCTGCAAATCTCAAATGACTACCAACCAATATCCCTAAGGCCCTATAAAAGTCTATAGACACTGAAGGGGAGTTATCAATTGGCATATGAGAAAGCAAAGCTGATTCCTCTAAAGTGCATTTTGCAATATTCTTAAATGTTAAAGTTTAATCCATTATTATAGAGAATTTAATCCATTATATCTATCGAAAAAAAAAATAAAACGTTCAAGCAATCCTGTAAGATCTAGTTATTAGTGAGTGATGAGACCACATCTCCCAGACTAAAAATGCCAGAGAATTTAACCCACCAAAAAGCAGTTGCATCATGAACCACACACAGGAAAATATTAAATGATATTCCCCAGGATTCACTAATCTTCCCTAAAGGAATAAGTTATTCCTGCATGGAAACAACCGTTTAAGGGCAGCACGGCAGCATGCCATACATAGTAATGAAGGCACGCTGCCTCTGCTCCTAAATGGACACAGAGCATGGATGAGTGCAAGGGGTGTGTCTGAGAGCAGAGCTCTCACAATACACATACCTCTGCACTCAGGAAGTGCTGCTCGACAATTACAATGAGTGAGAACGCTCATAGGAGGCTGCATGCCTCCCAACTGTACAAATCATTGCAGAATGTCCAGATTTCTCACCCATACAGCACCCCATTTGTCCAGGCAAATCACTGGGATGATGTCAGGATTGAAGTTGGTAAATAATGGCATACATTTCAGTGCCAGACTTCAAATCCATCAGAAAACATATATTAAAACAATTCCTGCTACTCTAGCAATTGTCCCAAGTTTATAAGAGCAATAATGAAAATATGTCTGTAGTTGTACCACAGTTTGTCAAGCTTTGTCCAGATAGTTTGCCTGAAGAGGTTGAGAGGTATGGGAGGTTGCTAGGATGTCTGACAATTGTGACTGTACACAGGAATCCACAGCAATAAGTGAAACCTATCCCTTCCTAGAGAAAATAGCAGTAGAGATTTTTTTTTATCAAACAGATTAAATTTAACCGTAGGTGTGCGGTTTTGCCTATTGCTTAACTGTGCATACTGTAGCTTAAATAGCACAAGAAGATAAATAACAAGATACATGCAACTGAAACAGTATTGCAATAGTGTAGTGGTCAGAGTGTTCACTTTGTGAACAGCCATTCCTGGTTTGATTCTCACTGTAGTAAATTCCATTTTCCATGTGAAATCACATTCTGAACATTTTTTTGCTGTATAACCTACTAAATAACATATATTTGTGAACTGGAGTACTGCATTAAGTGCAGATGTGAGGTGTCATTTTAATAATGTGGTAAAATCCACAAATAAACACAAGTGCCCCATACATTATATGTACACATGAATCAGGGATACAAAATGAAGGTATAATGTGTAATGAATGATAAATCCATAGTGCCCAAATCTACCACTTTCCTAAGAGCCATGTTTCATTTCTGTCAAATTAGTGCAGAGGTAAGTGGGAGTAAGCAGTTTTAAGCAGTTATAAGTGGATTTAAGCCTGTTTACATGGGAGTAAGCAATGCGCACGCTACTACCTGTTTAATAATTGCCAGCTGATGTATATTATGGATAGGTATGGCTAAATACTCCTCTTATGTCTATGACAGTGGCAGCAGAGCAAGCTGTGAATCAAGAAGCCTATGTGTGTAGGCTGCAGAGGCTGCATTGTGAGGCAAGTTAGTAATAATCTCGCATGTACTGTCATAAGAAATAAATCAATCTAAAAGTAGTAGAAAGTTAATTGCCAGTATAAAACCCGTATTGTGTATGGCATGTACTGAATAAACCAGACAATATGGCAGGAAGAGTCTTATATAGGTTGTATGTAATTAAAAGGGTAGCAGCCCGGCAATAAAGGTCTAACTCCTGGACTGCTTGTGTTTACTCTGATATCATATGGTAATGTAGTGTTGCATTCTCTTAATAGTACTGTTGTATTAAGCACTGTTGCCCACACTGTGCTACATAAATAAAATGTGCAAGAATGTCTGTATACGACTGTTGTAACCACAAGGCCATATTATACAACAGAGAGAGACTTAAACAGAAAACAGTGCAAAGATAGAAAACATAATCCAACTAGCACACTCAACTGAGACATGAAGTGTTGCATTTTTTGCACACGGTGCCATGGTTCAATTCCTGAGAGTGGAAGTAAGCTGCATGCAGAATCATACCCCACAACTGTACAGATATTGTCAGAAAGTCCAGATAATTGGTGTAATTCCCCTACCTGTCCCCCTGGCAAATCAGTGGGATGACCCCAGAAGTTTAAGCATCAGATAATGGCCTACAACTGATTGTCAGACCTTATATCCAAATTGGTATGAGAGTAATAAGCAAAGTATGTCCCATCCCCACCCCATTGTTGTGAAGCTATGACCAGAGTGTGTGCAGTAAAAGAGTGAGACGTATGTGCAAAAAAATAATGTGGAATCTGGTAATATGTGTGACAACATTCAGGTAGTGTTAACAAACATTTCCCCTACAGGTCTGTCAGATTTGAAAACTGTGCCTAGAAATAAATGATTGAAATCCTGGACTGGTACTGTTTAGTCTGGTACTGTATGGCCGTGTTAGTGTTGCAGTTTCTCTGAATAATAAGGTATTACTCATTACTGTCATCCGCACAGTGCTACATAATAAGATTGTCTAGGAAACCCGGTATAAGAGTGTTGTAATTACAAGGTCAGATTGCAAAACCAGGGGAGACTTACGGACAGAAATCAGAGAAGAGATACACAGCAATATCTATATAGCACACTTAACTGTGATGCACACTTTTTTAAAATCCATGTAGCTTGGTATAGTCCCGCTCTGCTCACCCTCACTTTGCTCGGGCTCAATCCACACCTCACCCTTCCCCCAAATCCACCCGCCCCCAATAGTGCTAAATTTAAACTGAATAAACCACTCCCCCTCCTACAACCAATCACAGATAACCCACACATCCATACTCACTCCCTATACACCACTCTTCCTGCCAACAACCCTCTTAATTCTCCACCCACATTCCTTACCAAGTACCACTACTATCAAGACCAATTATGTTCCTCTCAGTTATATATATATCCTGGGCTATATCTCCTCACCATCTATGTAAACCAGCCCTATTTTGGCTTTCACCACCCCATATTTCATACCATATCTGCTCCCACCTTGAGTGAATCAGACCAACCCCTAGCTCACTACAAACCTATCCTCTCCAGTTTTAACAACCACCAACTAACTAGACCATGGTCCAACTCCTCCAAAACTAGATATTATCATAAAATAATAAGTAAAGCACTGAAACTAATAATCACTGTACAATTAACTCTGATGAGGGATGGGGACATCCACCCTAATCCTGGACCCACCCTTCTCACAAGCTCACAGCCCACTACCACCTTCAACATATGGTCAAATTCAAGGTCCCCTAACTCTCTCTTGAGCTGTCACCTAAACATCAGGAGTATTAACAACAAGGTCCATACTTTTCATGCCCTTCTAGCTACCTACTCACCTGATGTGCTATGTCTTACAGAAACCTGGCTAAAACCAGGAACTAAAAATGATGATGTTATCCCACCAGAGTACAACATGCTTAAACTAGACTGTAACACCATGAAAGGTGGAGGAGTAGCAGTTCTGTTTAAAAACATAATAGATATCACACTTGCCCCACAAAAACTCCCCTTATTCAATAATGCAGAAGCCCTAGTTAGCAAACTACAGCTTAATAAATGTAAATCTATATTCATTGCCTGTATTTATATCCCCCCACGCAACAATGCAAATACCCTAGAAGACTTCCTCCAATGGCTTTCCAGCACATACCCCCATGAAACTATGGTGTTAGGAGATGTTAATATTGACTGGAACAGTTGTTCCTCTGAATCTCCCACCACCCATATAAACCTTCACAGATGTACCCAACTTATATCCAGTTGTACCCAACTAATTTCCTCACCCACCAGAATAAATAAATCCAACTACAAAGGCAGTATCCTGGACTGGATTCTTATCAACAATCACCCAGACCTGTATAACATGGGTACCCTCCCAGATGATATAAGTGGCCACCTACTCACTTACATCATTAAGCATAAAGTAGATAACAACCACCAAGTTCTATATAAATCTATCAGAAACAACAAGATCTTTAACTCCACTGACTTTCAGAATGAACTCAGAGCATGCAATTGGTCCATACTTAAAGAACTTCCACTAGATGATGCTGTAGCTTACTTTAATTCTAAATTCCTCTCCATTCTAGATTCCCATGTTCCTATCCGTGCCCTCAGAGCCAAAACTAAGACTCCCCCAGCTCTCTAAAGTAACCAAAACCAAAATCTTAACAAGAAATAAAGCATGGGACAAATGGCGCACCTCCAAAGATCCACTTGACCACAATAAATTCCAACAACTAAGGAATGATACCAAGAAAGCCACACTGTTAGACAAAAAAAACTTCTATCAACACCTTCAGCAAAAACACCAGAATAAACCTCAAACATATTGGACAGGCATAAACAAACTGCTCCACGCTGGCCAAACTTCTACCCCCACCCCCTCAACTTGCGACCTTAAAACTTCAGAGGACACTGTTAACATCATTAACAATTTTTTTACCAAAACCAACCAATCACTAGCTAGCCAACTACCCCCCACCAGCTCCTTTCAAAACACCTCTACAACCACTACCCCACTCCCTTTTGCCTTCCAACCTGTATCTACATCCACCATCCAATCTCTAATTAATAAACTAAAGCCTACTACCCTGGCAGCTGATCTTCTCCCACCAGAATATTTACAAAAAGAGGCAGATGCCATTGCATACCCTGTCTCGATCATAATAAACTGCACCTTGACTGAAGCCACTATCCCCTCTCTCTGGAAGGTTTCCCATGTCATTCCCCTTCATAAAGGAGGGAATTCTTTAGATTTCTCAAACTTCCGACCAATAGCCATACTATCTCCATTGGCCAAAATTATGGAAAAGTGCATCCACAACCAATTAATGCACCATCTTACCCAAAATAAACTACTGCCCAATTCTCAGCATGGTTTTAGGTCACACCACAACATCACATTAGCCCTCCTATCCTTCTCTAACTCTATCAGCATCAACCAAAACAATAACAAACTTACTTCTTCTCTCTTCCTAGATCTCTCTAAGGCCTTTGATATGGTCAGTCACCAACTGCTTCTCCATACCCTGAAGGAACTGTCACTGAATAGTAGCTATATTTAATGGTTACTGTCTTACCTGTCTGATAGACAACAAGCAGTTTTATGGCAGAATACCCTATCCACAATTCTACCCATTACTCTAGGAGTCCCTCAAGGCTCCATATTAGGACCACTACTCTTCTCAGTCTTTATCAATGACCTACCAACCATCACTCCCAAGGCAACCTGCATCCAATACATGGACGACTCTACTTTAATATGTACCGCCTCCTCCTCAACTGATCTTATGACCCTAACCCAGAATACTTTCAATGATGTAGAAAAATGGTTCGCAAACTGTTAGCTTCTATTAAACCCCAAACAAAACTAAACTGTTCATCTTTTCCCCCACCTGCAAATCCTCCTCACCATTCTTTACAATAAGTTCCAAAAATGGCACAATTATATCCCCAGATACTCACACAAAATTCCTGGGCTTCACAGTCGATTACACCCTAAAATATGATATCCATGTCAGTAAAACCATCAAATCTGTCAACAACAAACTGGGCTCCCTATACAGAATCAAACCCTTCCTCACTCCTTTTGCAAGAACCACTATCACTTGGTCCTACCTACTTTCTACCTTTCTCTATGCCTCCCCCGCTCTTCACTAACCTGAACCAAGCCAAACTTACCAAACTTGCTAGTTGTTACAACCATATTGCTAGATTTGCTACAGGTGCTATATCTAGGACCCACCATTGTATCAACCTAACTCAACTAGGATGGCTGGAGTGGTCCAATCTTCTCTGATACAACCAACTTGTAATCTGTTCCCCAAAAAATCTTGCCCGATACATAGCTGTCCATTTTGCACACGTGTCCACTGGACACATGTAATCTGGTCTAATTGGCATCACAACATATTATTGTTGTCCTTACCCCTCTCTCAGGGGTATGAGTGTCCAAATCTGGGTGAACCCACCTCAGTGGATGGGGCTCACCCCCACCTGGGAGCAGGCGCAGACAGGATACTGCTACCCATCGTCAGGTCCAGGGTCTGGTGCATAGCAAGCTCTGCAGGGAGTTCAGAGATCTGCTATGCCAGCTTGAGGGCTGCATGGTGCATCTAGAGGGTCAGCCTGCCCCTCCTACCCAGCCCCTGGCACAGCCATCTTCAGGGCTGTGAAGGGGGCCATAAAGGGTCAGTAGTGACTGCCCATGGGTGGGGACCTCAGTCCCACTGTTTCCATTAGGGGGCTCATGTGCTTCCAACTTCCAAACACCCTTACCCGTCCAAGGTGTTTACCCCCCCACATGTGTCATATACCACCCCTGTATTCTGTCTTGTCTGTCATCCTACCAAACCTACCTCCCCAAATATACCTACTATCCCTCCCCAACATCCCACTCTCACCTTAAAAAAGGGCAATCTGTTCCCCCAAAAAATCTCACCCCATACATAGCTGTCCATTTTGCACACCTGTTCACTGGACATGTTATCTGGTCTAATTGGCTTCACAATATATTATTGTTGTCCTCACCCCTCTCTCAGGGGTATGAGTGTCCAAATCTACCTCTACGTCAGTGTATATGCACAGCTGTTGCTGTAGTAGAAATGAGCAGCTATGGCCCTTCCCTACACCCATCCTGCACATCCCTACCTATTTTCCCTACTGTCTTTCCCTCTTTGTGCCCCTTTTTCACCACTTTCCTATCAACCCTTTTTCTTATCTTTTAAAGAAATCAGCACAGAGGTAAGCTGGAGTAAGCACTTTTAAGCAGCAGTAAGGGGATTTAAGCCTGTTTGCATAGGGGTAAGCAATGCCTTCACAGGATAAGCAATTTAGAGGCTAACTGACTGAAAACATATTTCACCGGAAGTTAGCATTACTTACCGTCACACAAATCACTCTGTATCCAGTGGCCCTTGTTTTGCCCAGCAACAAAATAATCAGCCTTTGCAAGTCACAAACCCTGGACCCAGCATACCATAGCCAAAGTGATTTACCACTAAGCCATGCCAGATATACATAACCCTCATGTTTTAGCAAACATATCATCCAGTATAGTCATTAAACAGTACATGAAATGTATTTATACAAGTAGATGTGTGTGTGTGTGTGTGTGTGTGTGTGTGTGTGTGTGTGTGTGTGTGTGTGTGTGTGTGTGTGTGTGTATGTGTATATATATATATATATATATATATATATATATATATATACATCTATAGATATATACATATTTATAGATATATATGTATGTCTACATATGTGTATATATATATATATATATATATATATATATATATATATATATATATATATATATATGTATATGTATATGTAAATGGATATATGTATATACAGATATATATCTCTATAGCTATAAAAGAGAATACAACAAATGCATATATGACCAAAGGCACAGTTAATGGGGGTGAGGGGGCCAAAGCTAAGTACCTCTTTTAATTATTGATATCATCAACCAGTTTCTCACAGAATTTCAGGTCCCGAAAGGCCATACTATCACACCAGCTGTAAATCCTCCCACCTTCAACCATACTTACAGGACCAGGTCCTATCCAACATCTTGTTCAGTCTATCAACATCTCAACCCCAGGCACATTAGCTGTAGATCCAAACACTACCACAAACTAATAAACAAATTCCTGAAGTTCATCACCAAGTATAGCCTTAACCTAATACTTGGTGGTGATATTCCTCCCAACTGTACACCTCTGGTACCCTCCCTGATGGCCTAAGTGATCACTTTCTCACATATGCAATTAAGCACAAAGCCATTAAGACCACTTCAGATACACATACCCCCTCTACTTGCAATCTAAGCTACAAACCTACAATTAATAGGCCAACTAACTCTCTCCTAGCCTGTCATCTCAATATTAGAAGCATTAATAACAAGGTACATGAATTGCATGCAGTTCTGGATGTCCACTCCCCTGAGATTCTCTGTTTATCTGAAACCTAGTTAAAACCTTATACTACAGACAATGAAGTGTTACCATCTGGGTACAACATACACAGGCTGGATTGTGCTTCGAGGAAGGGGGCTGGGGTAGCTGTACTCTATAAATCTGAGTTGAATGTCACCATAGATGTAATACAACCACCTCAGATTAATAACTTGGAGATTCTTGCCACCAAATTGCAACTTAATAAAAATAAATGCATTAATATCATCTGTATGTACATACCC
The DNA here is from genome assembly GCF_019279795.1 of Protopterus annectens. Taxonomy (NCBI): domain Eukaryota; kingdom Metazoa; phylum Chordata; order Ceratodontiformes; family Protopteridae; genus Protopterus; species Protopterus annectens. The sequence continues at coordinate 706,457,486 of NC_056729.1, forward strand.
CCAGATAACAATATATCTACACTTGAAGATATCTTGCACTGGCTATCATGTCACTACCTCCAAGAAGCCCTACTACTTGGAGACTTTAACATAGACTGGGGCACCTGTTCCTCAGAATCCCCAACCACCCATATTAACCTGCGTGCATTTACACAAATCATATCGACCCCTACCAGGATAGGTAAACCCAACCAAAAAGAAAGCATACTTGACTGGGTACTCATAAATAGTTACCCCCAACTGTACACCTCTGGTACCCTCCCTGATGGCCTAAGTGATCACTTTCTCACATAAGTAATTAAGCACAAAGCCATTAATTCCCAACAACCCTTACTCAGAAAGGTTAGAAATAATATAAACTTTGACCCTGCCAAATTCCAACAAGAACTAAACTCATGTAACTGGTCTATTCTAAAACACCTCCCCTTAGAGGAAGCAGTAACATACTTTAACAACAAATTCCTTGAGATCCTTGATTTGCATGCACCTGTTCGTTCAAAGAGAACAAAGGCAAAAGCTGCGCCATGGCTTTCTAAAGAGTCTAAACTCAAAATTACCCTTAGAAGCAAAGCATGGGCTTTATGGTGTTCTTCTAAACACCCCCAAGATCACATTAAATACAGGCAATCCAGGAACGAAACTGAAAAATCCATTTTACAAGACAAAAAACAATACTATTGTAATTTACAGACAGTAAATCAAAATAACCCTCAGATGTTTTGGGCAGGTTTAAATAATCTACTACATCCTGGACAAACTTCAACCCCAATCCCTGCTGCTACTATTGATAAAACCGCTGAAGATGTTTCTGACAGTTTTAACCGATTCTTTACTGAGACAATTCAAGCCCTAGCTAGTCAGTTTCCTCCTAGCTCCCCTGGTCCTAAAAGTAGCACCCCTAGAAACCTACACGCATTCAGCTTCCAACTAGTCGCCACTTCACTTATCCGTACCTTGATCAAAAAATTAAAACCCACTACACTTTCTGCTGATCAACTCCCTGCCGAGTACCTACAAAAATCAGCTGATGCTATTGCTTACCCCGTCTCAGTTCTAATCAATCTAATTATAGTAGAAGCTAAAATTTCCACCTTCTGGAAAATATCCTATGTAATCCCACTTCACAAAGGAGGCAGCTCTACTGAATTCTCCAATTATAGGCCAATAGCTATACTCTCTCATGTCATGAATTTCACAGAACAGAGTGAAACTAGATGGATTATTAGGCTGAGAGCAGATAGGGTGCCCGGCCTGAATGATAGGGTACCTTTTGAGACCCATGTTGAAGGGAAGGAGACTTAGGGTATAATATGAAGTAAAACTGATGAGTTACTATGTTTCTTTATTTATTCAGTGTGATACTTGTGTTTATGCCTATTTTAGGATTTTAATGTTTTTAAATGAATTATTTAGTCATGTTTTTAATTGCAGTAAATGAAATGCGCTTTTATATGTATGTTGTGTTAAATATCCCCTATTATATTCTGTTGGCGATAATATTTTTATATAAGTATTTATGCATTTGATATTTAATTAATTCATAGGATGTGATGTAATGGTCAAGAGAGTATTTATTGGGTATTTTGAATTTATTACTTTTTTGGCTTGAAGAAGCCCAGTCGTGTGAAAGCGCTTGCCATGTTTATGATAAATAAATAAGGAGTTATTAATTCTGGAGTTCGTTTTTGTTCATGGTGAAGTGAAAACTGCCTTGTATCAAAACTGTTGATACTCTATTGAGAACCGTATATGTGGATTGTTTTACTCTGCCGACCAGCGTTCCTGTGCCTGTGTTTGACTTTTACTTTATTTATTATTTTACACAGGAAGTTAGACTTTTGGGCTGCAGCATTTGACTTTTTATTAATTGACTGTAGTACTTGGTCCATTATAATGGGATAGATGATGTGGAATGATTTATATGTGCCATCGGGTGTTGTTGTTGTAATGATGTCCAGCAAAACAACTGCTATGGACAATAGTGTCTGTCCCTGTGGGCAGCGGGTCATACCTGTCAACTGTGCAGATTAGCACTAACTGACAAGAAGTAAGCCATCATAGTGTGTGTTGTGTACTGGAAGACATGTACATTAGTGTGGCCAATTGGTGGTGGAAGTAATGCCGTTATGATGGATACGTGAGTTCCAGAGCCCACCACTTGCAGGACAGTCATGTTAACACATAATGTAGCATGCCCAAATACCACTGGTGTGTGATAGGCTTACCTGCAATCTGTCCCTATATGTACCCCCTAATGTTAGGCTGTGTCCACATGTGGCACCTGTTTGTGTTGAAGCAAGGAAGAACAGTGCAGCTGTGCAGGAAGGAGAGTTAGAGAGTGTGGACCTGATGTCTGAATGCACCCTATAGATATATATATACAAGTATAGGTAGATTCCTTCATATACACACATTCTTACTTGGTAACACTGGGACTAGACCCGCTATCTAGGTATGTAGTGCTACTGATGTGTGTGGCTTTAATTACACATACCACACAGCTTTTAGTATGAGGTGTGTTCCAGATTACACGTTACATGAAGAACATTCCCAGGCATGTACGGTATGGTGATGGGGGGGTGTAGTGGTTATTTATGGACAATACATAGTGTGACATACCGTCATATACACATTGACAAACACATAACAGTCAGACACACATCTGAGAGACCTGGGCCTATCAGAGCTAACTACCTTGTCAGTGTGTCCATTGTGTAGTTGCACACAGCACATGCATAACTAGGCTGGATAGTGTTATCAGTTACCTGTATGGTTCATGGTGACAGTTGTCCCCATACAGTGGAACATGGGACATGTATCAGGGTACCATGGTGTAAAGACAGTATATCCACCACCCACACTCCACTGTGGATACCGAATGCACTGAAACACATGATAACACTCTGACATACCCACCATCACACATTGACCAGGACTGCAATACAACCCCTTGTCCATTTCAAGAGTGCTACTACAGGGATATGCATATAATGCACATGTCACAGGCATAGTAGGGTGATGCCTTGTCATGCCTCTCCTATGGTCTACAACATCACTATCCCTAATACTGTGTTGCAATGCATATTGCAATATGAGAATGTGGCCTCATAATGCTGTACCCTACATATATACACACATGCACACATACACACACTTGACAGAACTCAGTGGGTTTCCCATGCCTATCAACCCATTTCTACAACAGTGTTGTGCTGGAACTGCAAGGCCCAGGTAGCCCTTAAGGAGAAGAACATAATAAGGTACATGTAATGTCCGGTACAGCAGCAGCCACATCTGCCTTTTGCAACAGGGGGTGCGGTGGGTGTGAAGGGCCCCAGGATATTCCCAACTACAGGTCTACAAACACACAGACACTGATATTCTCAGTAATGCACACGTACACGTGTCAGTACCTGGGTATATTGGTGCAGGTGTTCATAGGTGTGCACCAGGCTACTGTCCATGGAGAGATGGGAAGTGTAGTGGATGTGTGTACAGTAGTATCATGCCATCTGCCATGTGCCAGCAGGCCATCTATCAACAGATACCACTGGGGTGATCCTCAGGGTGAGAGTGACATGCATCAGCCAATCATCTGGCCGCCTCTTGCAGAGGGCCAGTAAGGTGCTCCAGTTGACATGTATGAAACATGTATTACATAACATGGTCAGTGTGTGTCTTGGAGACCTGTACCCAAGCATGTTCTGTTGACTGTGGTAGTGTAGTTCAGGTATCCATGGCATGTGGTGCATACAGCAGGGTGTGGATTCCTATCTGTGGCATTCATAAAACAGCTGGGCAGACATGTCAGTGTCATTCAAGCATAGATTGTTTGTAAGTATCCAAGATGGATACCTGACAACTGCACATCTGTACAGGACAGACAGACATCAGCTAGCCAACTACCTATGCATTAGGATGAAAGTGTTGACAGATAGATGTCTGACACCGATAGGTATGCCATTACTACATGACGGCAGCCCTCACTGACATGTGCTATACACAGAGTAGTCTACAGTTATTTTCCACATGTCAGATCATTATGTAGTAGGACATATTTAATGAGACACACCTCACACAACAGGAACATGACAGTGAGGACTCAGAGTCCATCTTTGCATGCAGGGGTGTATGTTTCCAGTACTACAATTTGCAATCTACTCTTACTTAGGAAAGCACTGTCAACAGTAGTAACGTAATGATACACTACATGCCAGTGTAACTGCATATAACCTGGGATACTATCCATGAATGTAACACATTCAAAGTGAAAAGAGTGTTGTACAAGCCATATATACTTACGTGTCCCAGACAGTAGACTCGCACCCCTTGCTACTGTAATGACAGCACATAGACACGTTATGTACATGACATTAGATACTCTTATTAAAGATGTCATCACCCTGCTATGTTATCAGACCAGAATGTGAGCACTGGTTACCAGAGCTGAGTCATGCTTAGCAGGTTTCAGCACTGCTGCAATCTTACAGCTAAGCACATTTGTACACAAGTAAGCAAAGCCTATACTGTGCAAGCACCTGTATGTTTAACCATGTGTTAGCAGCACTTAACTTTGTGCAAATCAGTGCAAACATGCTTAAAGCTGCTCAAAACTGCATTAACCACTCTGTATCCAACAACCCTTGTTCTGCCCAGCAATAAAATAAATAGCCCTTGCAGATGTTGAACCCAGGACCCTCTACACAATAGTCACAGCAGTTAACCACTAAGCCATGATAGCTGTGAAGACAGTTGTTTTTCCAATATATCTGTCAGTACACATACTGAATAATATTAAACAATTGCTATGACTTCAACAATTGTGTAGTACTTGTTAGTGATATTACTGTTGAATCACATATGTTGTTATATCTAAATATACACATAGATAAATATGGTGTGATACATCTGGGAAGGTATACACAACAGTAATGTTTACACATAACAAGGATAAGGAGATATACACACACACACACACACACATACACACATATATATATATTCATATGTAGATATATGTGTACATGTACATACACATATATATTCATATATATGTGTTTATATACATCTGTATATTGCATTTTATATATATATATATGGCCATGTATAGATCTCTGTATATATATATATATATATATATATATATATATATATATATATATATCTATATATGTATGTAGATATGTGTATATATATATATATATATGTATATATATATATATATATGTATATATATATATATATATATATATATATATATATATATATATCTGTATACATATATTTTAACATATGCCCAGAACATGGAGTGGAGTCATACCTCAGCACCAATAGTCTCACCATCTTAGTGTAAGGGGATGTTATGTAAGTATTGCAGGTATAAATGTAGACTGTTGCTACTGTAACAGGGGTTAACAGAAATGTTGTGTGTGGGAGGTCACATCTGCTATTGACATGTACGCCACCAGTTACTGACAGACATCCTAAGGTCATCATAGTACAGTACCACAGATATCACAGTAATGGTCTTGTGGAATACAGCAGAGATATGACCAATAAATGTGGACAGTCTGACACACTCTGATCAGTCCAGAGGTATACACAGATCCCCTTAGTGCAAGACATGTGGACCAAGCCTGACAATGTGGATGTTAACAGCCATGTAAATGGGTATATCACATAAATACTGGAATACATATCCCACACAGTTTATGCATTCACACACTCCTGTCTGTCCTGACTCATAATAACCAGTGGTGCAGAGGTCACATGCCCACATACTACCTACTAGTTTGTGACATACATCTGTACAGCATCCCACTGCTTTGTCAGAAATACACAACATTTATGGTGGCCCATCATCAGTACATCTGACAAATATCTGGAGATAACATCACACTGGGTAAGTACACTGAGCTGCTAGGCATGTCACAAAGCACTTAGCAAACTACAGGCAGACTGCTACAACACTGGCATACATTTCTTATGGGAGAATTCACATGTACCTGCAAATATAGCAGGCTCTACAGGCATGTCACAGCACAGAGTAACAGACACCTGTGTGAAAGCGCATACCCACAACCAATGTGAACACAGCCACATATGGTAAGTGTGCTTAATATTACAGTATATGGACTGTCTGATTAACACCATCTTCATATGTGCCAGTTACACACTAACCCTACATATACTGGGCCAATACACAGTGTATTCCGATGCCTGACTCTGGTATGGGACATGTATGTGTTTGTCCCTACAAACATGTAAGCCAATAGGGTACCATACACTGGAGCAGCATGTAACATCAGATAGAACAGGACCAAGAACAATGACATCTAACACAGTCTGTACACAGGCCAAGGTGCATATTCGCAAGACACACACTGTCGACAATCACCATAAGTACACAGACCTCACCTGTGTAAACACTACAACAGAATGCCCAGTGTTTTTCCTCAAATATAACCCCTAATATACATAACATGTCTAGCAGTCTATCTCATTGGCTTGTTATCAGGTATGATGTCAATAAATAATGGTGCACTGAACATCTGACTGCATGACATATGTACAGAGGTTGACAGAGTTGTGGCTGGAGGCACAAACACAGGGCCAATATTGACATGTTGCTGGGATAACCTCATACATTTACTGGTGTAACAGTTTTTGTTGTGACATAGGTTCTATTAGGGATATGAAGTAAGTAACTCTCATGGCTGTCACCATGTACTGACGGCAATCCTCAGACTATGCTTGTGCAGTTCTAAAGATAGGTAATCTGTGAGTAACACAACACATATAAGACTCCAAACACTGGCCAGTCTGCAGATAGCCCTACAGGTGGGAGCTTCCTCAACCACATAACACCGTCATGACAAGTATTAAATCCTGTAGACCGGCCATATCCACACAAACCCTGTTAAACCAACATTACTTCAAATGCAGAAGAGCAAGACTTGCATTCTGTAGTCATGTCTGTAACATCCCCCTCCTGTCTGTTGGCCTGTCTTCACAGTGTATGTTGTTAGAGGTATATCCCACTATCATCTGTGAGGCTGTTTGCCAAGCACTGACATGAAGTCCTGCTCACAGTGAATGAAAAGGGCCAACACCCACACGATGTTCCGACTTATAGGAGTGTGTTTCCATGCAATTGGCTATGGGAATGTTACCACAACTGTTCTAAGTGCAATCAGCTAGTGGGGGACTGAAATTTTTGCACAGAACATCATGAGCACCACTTGCAAAACACAAACTGCTGCCTAAGCAAATCAAGTGTACTTCTCCACATCCACCAGAGTGGGAAGTGAGAGAGACAGACAGAGACAAAGTAAGCCAGGGAGGGGAGTAGGAGAGTTTTCCAAAGGTATATTTGACGGTGAGTGACATCAGCAACAGTGATAAATGAGGGACAAGGTAGGTGTAGTACATGTGCCTGTCCACAAGAACAGGTGTCAAGGATGACACAGACACTCTTTCTCAGGGACTCACATACATTATTACAGTTGGCAGGGTCAGGATTAGAATTCCTAACTAATTAGTTTGCTACACTAAAGTATTATGCAGGTATCACATGCACCACAGTGGTTATCAGGCTGATATATGTCAAGTTGTCTGACATCAGAAGGTATGCTTCATTAGGCCACTGGGAGGTGTAGTGAGTGTGAGTGGTATCCAAATCATTATACTCCACACACATACACACACACACACACACACACACACACACACACACACACACACACACACACACACACACACACACACACACACACACACACACACACACACACACACACACACACACACACACACACACACACACAGGTTTGCCAGTACTGACATGCATAGGTGCATTGCTTCACAGGTGTGTAGTGGTTGACTGTGCCAGAAGGCTGAACAAGGCTAGGTAAACGGTATACCTTGGCATCAGGCCACATGACAATGGTCTGCAGTGTGGCTCAAGGGTGTAGTCTCTGGATTGGCCCACACAGGTGGGTATTGTATTCACCATCCACTCATCTGGGTTACTATTGTAGGTGACCAGTGCTGTGCAATGCTTGCCATGCATGTGTTCTGTATTCCATAACATGGATGGTGTCTGGGATGTGCACATTTCCCACATGCATGTTCTTTGACATATGGAAGTGTACCTTGGGTGTCTAGGGCATGTTGTTTGGACAGATTATCATCTGCTGTGCCATTCCTGACCTCATGTGGTGAGAACTGTCAATGGAAACCAGGTTGACCCTGCACATACATTGACAGCATGATACAGGTATGCACTGGTGTCAGTGGCATCTGTCCATACAGGGCATGTGTATAAGGCATAGTATTTCCTTTGTGGGTTACATTTGCTGACACTACAGTTGCTGCAGGCGTCCAGTGACAAACATAGCAAAGGAACACTGTATGCAATGATTTGCCCATTGTAGGGATGGGACAGGGTACCACGTCTTCTGTAGTCCACTGCAATCACACCATGCTTACTATCTGTGGGCAATATACAGGGTGCTGCCAACATAGTGGTTGTTGTCTAGCCAAGTGTGTTTGTGTATGAGACATGGGTTAAGAATATTCTCTGGGTAATACAAGGGTTGCCTATATGGTTCTCTAATCCATTGATGCCACATGTAGGGGTATGGATTGTCTACACCAGCCTCTCTGCTGTTTGACATCTATTGTTCTTGTAAGGTGGACATTGTGACATATAATAGGCCCGCCATATATGAAATTTGCAAAACCTGCTCCACAAGATTCCTGTTAATACACACTCACAGCTACCTCCACACAGGATACTTATGACACACACACACACACACACACACACACACACACACACACACACACACACACACACACACACACACACACACACACACACACAGAGTTGCCATGTCTGGGATTAGAACTCCTAACTAACTAGTACATCACACTATAGCATTAAGCAGTTATAGCATGCACCAGTACAGCAGTTGGCAACCCATCGAGTGATGTAGGGATTAATGTCCAGTTTAGTATGTTTATCTATGATTCCAGATTTGGGGATGATGTCAAAGGCCTTGGTGAGGTCTGGATAGGCTGTGTGAACCAACTTTACTTGTCCACAGCTCTGGAGACTGAATCAAAGATGTCAATCAGGTTCAGGAGACATGATTGGCCATTCACAAACCCAACCTGGGTGGGGTCTAATGGTTGCAGGTTACCAATGTCTTTGTTTATAAGTTCCATGATAATAATTCCATGGCCTTGCAGATCAGGCTTGTCAGACTGCTGGGCCAGTAGTTCCCATGATCCACTGTGGATCCCCCCTTGTGGACTGGGATAACCATAGTTGAGCGCCACTCAGTGGGCATGAAGTCTGAGATATGGCTATGATTAATCATGGCACATAGTTGAGGTGCCAGTTCACTTTGTAGTTCATGTAGTACACAACCCGGGATGTTGTCTGGTCACATAGATGCTGTTTTCTTAGCTCTGGAGAGTGTGGTTTTTACCTGTGTGGCCATTATTACTGGAATCTGGCAATCTTTCAGTATTGAGATTGGCCCTTTAGGGGGGGGAGGGGGGTGCAGTTGACACTGAATCGATCTGCCAGGATATTGGCAATATCCTTGTGATCAGTATATTTAATGCCATTCTGTTGTAGCTCAGATCAGATCTGAGCAGTGGCATTTAGATTCCTGACATAGCTATAGAACGGCTTGCAGTTGTCTTCGTAATCTTTGGCTATATTATGTTTGTAACTAGCTTTGGAGGATTTTATGAGGGATCTCAGCTTCTTACTGAGGCTGGTAAGGGAGCGTTTTGCATCCTGGGAATGCCGTCTTCTCTGCAACAGTTTCTTCTTTTTGTTGTAAAGTTTGTTTATGGCAGGAGACCACTACATTGTTTTTCTTTTCTTGCAGGGGAACATCGTGGTTCTATTTGAGATGGCACGATTCATGCAGAAGTGGATGTGCTCGTACAGTGCCTTAGTGTAGGATTCATCATTCGATCTTTCGGTTTCTGTCTGCATGGGTGTCATGACGTTTGTCACGTCTGATGTGTAGCATGAGGTTGGCTTTGGAGATGTTTTTTATGGAGGTTTCCTTACTGGGGTGTGGGGTAGGGATGTGGATTTTAGGGTTATTAGCTTATGGGCAGACCTGATAACCGATGGGGTGGCCATAGGTGTGCAGCATCAATTTCCCATGTTGGTAATGACCAGGTCTAGGATATTGTAGCCCCTGATGGGACTATGGGTTATTTGATCCAGGGCATTGGGAATTAAGACTTCCAAGAACCATTGTGCACAGGTGTTGGTACATGAGTAGTTTTCCCAGTTAATGGCAGGGTAGTTGAAATCACCCAATATTAGGGTGTTTGGTTGTATCTTAATATTTTCCAGTATGTTTAGATAGATGTAGTGGGAATCTAGGGGCATGGTGGGGGATCTGCAGCAAGCTATACAATTTGTATTGTAATCTTAGCTAGTGTTAGTTGCACCAGGAGAATTTCAGACACATTGTGTTGGGCAAGTAGCTTGGTGGTATGAATATCCTTGGTGAATATGGAAACTCCTCCACCTTAAGTGTTTTGGTCCTGGTTTGGTGGCCGAAAGGTGTGGTAAGAGATGTACCTGGTATTGCAGGAGTGCTCTCTGGAGCCTTGGATCAGGTCTCTGTTACTGCACAGATATCGATGTTCTTCATTGTTAAGAGTGTCTAGTGACTGTGAACAGCCACAAAAGCAGTGACGCTTACATACACACACACCCACACACACACACACACACACACACACACACACACACACACACACACACACATAAAGTTTCACATTTGCCATGGCTGGGATTAGAACTTCTACCTAACTGGTACATCACACTACAGCCTTACGCAGTTATAACACGTGTCATGGAGCTTACTGGGCTACTTCTTTCCCAAAGGTGTATTTCAAAGTGAATGACATCAGCAGCCCTGCCAAAGTAGGGCAATGGAAATTGTAGTGACTGTGAATGGCCTCAAAAGCATCGATTCCTACACATACAAGCACACACACAAAGTTTCACAGTTGCCATGTCTGGGATTAGAACTCCTACCTAACTAGTATATCACACTACAGCATTACACAGTTATAGGATGTGCCACAGAGATTATTGGGCTACTTTTCCCCAAAGGTGTATTCCAAAGTGAATGACATCAGCAGGCCTGCCAAAGTAGGGTAATGGAAATTGTAGTGACTGTGAATGGCCTCAAAAGCATTAACCCCTACACAGATACACAATGTTTTGCAGTTGTCATGTCTGCTATTACAACTCCTACCTAACTAGTATATACACTACAGTATTACGCAGTTGTAGGACATGCCACAGAGCTAAATGGGTTACTTTTTCCCCAAAGGTGTATTTCAAGGTGAATGACATCAGCATGCTTGCCAAAGCAGGGCAATGGTAATTGTAGTGACTGTGAATGGCCTCCAAAGCATTGATCCCTACACATACAAACAAACACACACACAGAGTTTCACAATTGCCATGTCTGGGATGAGAACTTCTAACTAACTAGTACATCACACTACAGTATTATGCAATTATAGCATGCACCACAGAGCTTACTGGACTACTTTTTCATCAAAGGTGTATTTCAAGGTGAATGACATCAGCAGGCTTGCCAAAGTAGGGAGTGTAACGACTGTGAATGGCCACAAAAGCATTGATCCATACACACAAACACACAACCAACCACACACACACACGCACACACACACACACACACACACACACACACACACACACACACACACACACACACACACAGTTGCCATGTCTGGAATTAGAACTCCTACCTAACTAGTGTATCACACGATAGCATTACACAGTTATAGCATGTGCCACAGAGCTTATAGGGCTACTCTTTTACCAAAGCTGTATTTAAAGGTGAATTACATCAGCAGGCTTGCCAAAGTAGGGCAATGGGGAGTGCAGTGTGTGTACATGGGTCATAAACCATTCATCTGGAAGCAGACACACAACACTCAGGCACACAACACACAGGGTTAAATTTAACACGCACATGTATACAACTGCTAGATGAATAATTACTTATACAGTCATGTTACACAGTTATCACAAGCACCACAGACACTATAGTGCTGAGGGATACCAGAGGCAAATGTATACAGTGATTGACATTTGCACATCATGTGGTTTTAGCCAACTAGATGTGTGCTGGGTGGGACAGGCCTCATGATGGGAGGCTCTTTTTCACTGTCTGTCCCTCTCTTCCACACATCTATGTAAGTATAAGTTTGGCCTGTGATAGTGTGTTGTCCTTGGATATATGTGTGCATTCCTATCCAATGTGTGTGCAAAGCATGACTGATGTGCAATGCGGAGTGTGTGCACAAACATCTGTGACTGTCAGGTATGTATAGTCCACCATTGTTGCCAGACATGGATTTAATTTCTGTAAGTGTGGGAGCATGCCCCCTATGACCTTTCATTAGTTTGTTGTCAGACATGGGCTTCGTTTCTCTAAGTGTGGGAGCATGCCCAGTATGACTTTCTTTAATGAATGTGTGAATCCATTCCAGGAAGGTTGTACTTCAGTGCAGGCTTTTTTGTTCTACACCTACAGCTAGCAACCTGTTTCTGTGAAATATCTGTAGATCGGTTGATGATATGGGGTCAGAATGGTTAAAGGATAGTGGGTTACTGTAGGTAATTGTGTCTGTGCTGCTTCTGCTACATGGTTTTGATGTTAGCAGAGATTTACAGACATATGTACTGTTTTACACTGTGATGTTTTATGTCATCAGCTACTGTCAGGTATACATATTTGCTTGCAGGAATTTTCTGGGGAGCACAGTGTGAATGAAGCTGTGTTCAGTATTGTGATCTGCAGCCTAAATATTCTTGCACAATCATGTCATTCTGGAGGGGAAGCTGCTGACACTTGCTGATGGGTCTGTGTAAATGGTTCAGCACCTTGTTACAGTGGTGGCTGAGGATCCCATACTTGTACATCTATCAACATGACAGTATGACCATATCCTGCTGTGGCCATAGCTCACAACTGTACAGATTCACACAGGTTACCCAGAGGCAGGGCTCATATTTCTGGTTATTACCCCTTCACATTGTAGTTTACAAGCAGGTTTATAGCCACACATACCTGTGTTTGCAGGCAGGGATAGTATGTGCACACAGTTGAATTTCAGACTTCACACACTCCATGGCATCCATGCTCCTAACCCCTCCCTTTGTTATTCTATCCTCTTCCAAACATTATGCAAACATTATCTGATAAGTTCCCTGTAGTTATCACTTCATCTCAGCAGTATTTTTGGGTTTGTCCTCAGTTCATGCTGTAGGACATGGTGAACATGTTACTGTGATTTGTCGACATGGCCTTGCATTTGGGTTCTGTGGACTGTGTTATGTTGTTATTTGGGAGTCCATGAGATAATATACATTGGCAGTACACGTGAGACACAGGCCTTTGACAGAGAACTGTAGGGCATTTGGTAGTGATGCAGGACATCTGTAGCAGGCCATTGCATTGTGTCACTTCTACAGTCCCAGGCTGCAAGACACTATATTCCCCTGGGGTTACAGGATAGGTGCGCAAGGTGTTAATGTCAATAGTTTCTGTCATTATTGATCCAGTGGTGTGGATGCTGGCAGGGTGCTGCTTACAGCTAGGGACACACCTGCATGGGACACCTCTTCAGCATGCTGTATTCTGTGGCTATTTCCATACAGAGGTGGGGGTCATATTGTACTCATTCCTAACAGCAGGGATAAGACCTGTGAGGTACCTGTGGCTGATGGTGGGGTGAGCTGGGTGCATGTGTACTATGGAAGCTACTTGCAGCTGACGCACAGATATACGTGGGGCATTCCACTTATGCTGGCTTGTGCAGGGCCATCATCAGTTTCTCATTTCTTCATACCTATGACTTTTGTGGTCTGTCAGTGTTTGGCCAGAAGACATTGGTATTCCATACTACAAACCAACTAATGTGCTGCTAACCTGTATGTACAATTCCAAAGGTATGTCCATTTGACAGTAACATTTTATACACTGTCTGTCTAGGGTACTTCCACCTGTGTACCAGAGATTTGCCAGTGGGGACATCCCATATGGCCACCTATTGGAGGATGCTGGTTATGCACTGGAGCCGTGGTTGATGACACCCATCAGAAATGCATACACACCTGAACAAGAACTCCATAGTGAGGCACACGCACAAACCAGAATCATAATAGAGCATGTGTTTGTGATGCTCAAGTCACAGGTCCAGTGCCTGGACATATCTGGTGGAGCCTTGCAGTACTCTCCAGCTACATGTACACAAAGTTTCATTATATGTGCCATGCTACATACTATGATCCTGCAGAAACAGTTGCAGCAGAAACAGCATGGGGCAGGGTCATACAGTCCCCCACCATTGCCAAGGCCAGCACAGGCACAGACTGACTCAGAGGAGGAACAACCTGAGCCTGCCCCATTAGGCAGAAGGAGGTGTGCCAAGTATTCCAGGCTTTGGCAAAGAGGCAATGCATAGCACATACACTGACATGGTAGGAGCCCAGGGCATGACACCTCTCTCTGACTCACACATACAGTAAAAGGGATGCCAAACATGACACTACCTGTGCTATACCATGTATAGGGAGTAATACTATGTGCATCCAACATAGTCAGCCCTCCAGCACCATCTTCAATAATAGCACAACCACAAGGTAAGTCACTCTTCCTATCAATTGCTGAATGGAGTAATACATTCTGCTACTTGTATCTATGGTATGAGCATGCAAGAGAATCGGGTGGCTGAGTGGGATGTCAGCAGATAGTAGACACCTATATGTGCAGCATAAAATCTATAACAAATACTGGTGTCAACATAGTAGGCAGTACTAGACAAGGTGACAAATCCCACTGCAGGACATGTTGTGGGAAAAATGTGTGTCCATAGGACACACACATACATGTCAGTGAGGCTCATATACCCAACAATAGTCTCAGCCAGCAGGACAGGTGTAGATGACCACAATGAAAGGCTGCACTAAGGCCTCTGATTGATGGCAATGGAGAACAGCCCCCTCCAGCCCTACATAGACAGACTACAACAGGTCAGGCAGTTGGATGTTAGTTCTGAAGGGTAAGAAGTCTGAAACTGAAATGTAGGTCAATAAAGCCTAAGATCTGTACTCCACTGATATGCCTCTAGTCTGCAGGATAGGTCAGAATACAAAATGAAATGGAAGCCAACAGAGTACTTGAAATACCTGAAATACCAGTACTGTCATAGAAAATGTTTACAGTTGTCAGGTGTGCCCCCCACAATCCTACATAGAAATGTAGTAACATGTATGTGTGGGTTTAATAACGATGGAGCACAGATTACCTGAGCTGGCCAAATTAGCAGGATAGATTGTTGCACATGTGCATTATACAGGGCTCTCCGTGTTAGATTGTTAATTATTGTATATTGTGTGGAAGTGGTCAGCATGTAGGCATGGAGGGTTGTGTCCTGGTGACCTATGGCCAGTACTCTTGATGACAGCATCATGTTCTGACAACTGCAGTGCCAAACACAATGCATCCCAGCAAGACCCAATCCAGCAGTAATCCATACTCATTGTTCAGATGTAATATCTGCTACCATCTGAAAGATGGACATGCCATGAATGTGGGCCCAGACATACACACAGTACACAGGTGAAAGTACCCTAAACAGAGTATATAAAATGTAACTGTCAAATGCACACACCTTTGGAATTGTACATACAGTTTAGCAGCAAATTAGTTGTCTGTGTAGTATGGAATACTGGCGTAGTCTGGCCAAACACTGGCAGACCACAAAAGGCACAGTTATGAAGTACTGAGAAACTGCTGATGTCCCCTCATAAGCCAGCATAAGGGGAATGTCCCATGTATATCTGTAAGTCAGCTGCAAGAAGCTTCCATAGTACACATGCACTCATCTGCAAGAAGCTTCCATAGTACACATGCACTCATCTCACCCCACCATCAGCCACAGGTTCATCACATGTCATATCCCTGCTGTTGGGAATGAGTACAGTATGAACCCTACTTCTGTATGGGAATACCCACAGAATGCAACATGTTGTAGAGGTGTCCCATGCAGGTGTGTCCCTAGCTGTAAACAGCACCCTGTCAGCATCCACACCAATGAACTAATAAGGACAGAAACTATTGCCATTAACACCTTGCACACCTACCTTGTAACCCCAGGGGAACCAGTGGCTTGCAGCGTGGGACTGTAGGAGTGACATAATGCACTGGCCTGCTACAGATGACCTGCGTCACTACCAAATGCCCTACAGTCCTCTGTCAAAAGCCTGTGCCTCACACGTATTGTCAATGTATGTTATCTCATGGAGTCCCAAATAATATAACACAGTCCACAGAGCACAAATGCAAGGCCATGTTGACAAATCCCAGTAGCATGCCCACCATGTCCTACTGCATGAACTGTGGACCAACCCCTAAATACCGCTGGGATGAAGGGATAACTATAGGGATACTTATCAGATATTGCTTGCATAATGTTAGGAAGAGGATAGAATAATGGGGGAATGTAGAAGCACGGATGCCACAGAGTGTGTGAAGTCTGAAACTCTGATGTGTGCTCATACTATCCCTGCCTGCAAACCCAGTAATGGGTGGCTACAAACCTGCTCATAAACCACAATGTGAAGGTGAACTGACCAGCTATATGAGCCCTGCCTCTGGGTAACCTGTGTAAATCTGTACAGCTGAGAGGTATGGCCACAGCAGGAGATGGCCATTCTGTCACATTGATAGATGTACAAGCAAGGGATACTCAGCCACCACAGTACCAAGGTGCTGGACCATTTACACAGACCCATCAGCAAGTGTCTGCAGCTCCCCCCCCCCCAGAATGGCATGAGTGTGCAAGAATATGTAGGCTGCAGACCACAATACTGGACACAGCTTCATTCATCTTGTATTCCCCAGGAAATTACTGTGAGCAAATAAGTATATCTGTCAGTAGTTGATGACATAATACAACACAGTGTAATACAGTATGTATTACAGTGTGATGTATTACATTGTAATACAGTACGCATGTCTGAATATCTCTGCTAACACAAAAACCATGTAGCACAAGCAGCACAGACACAATTAGTTATAGTAACCTACTATCCTTTGTCCATTGTGACTCCATATTGTCTACCTCTCTACAGATATCCTGCAGAAACAGGTTACTAGCTGTAAGTGTAGAACACAAATGCCTGCACTGGAGTACAACCTACCTGTAATGGATTCACACATTCAATACAGAAGGTCATACTGGGCATGCTCCCACACTTAAGCCCATTTCTGACAACAACAGTGGACTATACATATCTGTCTGTCACAGATTTTTGTGCACACACACCACATAGCACATCATTCATGCTTTGCACACCATTGGATAGGCATACACACATATATCCAAGAACAACACACTATAATAGGTCAAACATACACAAACAGAGATGTGGGGAAGAGAGAGACAGACAGTGACAAAGAGCTTCCCATTATGAGGCCTGTCCCACCCACCACACATCCAGTTGGCCAATATCACATGATTTTTATTTTTATTTTATTTTATTTATTTAACATTTGTTGACCTGGAAAGTCTGACTAGGTTCCACAGATCCTGTTTTCAGTGGAGGCCTGGGGAGAAATGCTCCAGAAGCATTTCTTTAGAATGTGGGAGGAAACCGGAGTACCCGGAGGAAACCCACGCGAACGCAGGGAGAACATGCAAACTCCACAAAGAAGGCACCCCAGCCGGGAATCGAACTGAAGAACCTCTTGCTGTAAGGCAACAGCATTAACCGCTGCACCACTGCACTGCCCATGACGTGCCAATGTCTATCACTGTGGACATTTGCTTCTGGTAGCCCTCAGCACTATAGTGTCTGTGGTGCTTGTGAAAATTGTGTAACATGACAGTACAAGTCATTATTCATCTAGCAGTCATATACCCTGTCCTGTCAAATGTAAAGCTATGTGTGACTGAGTGTTACATGTGTGTTTCCAAAGGAATGATGTATGGCCCATTCACACACACTGCACTCCTCATTGCCCTATTTTAGCTAGCCTGCTGATCTCAGTCACCTTGAAATACCCCTTTGGACAAGGATCATCCCTATAAGCTCTGTGGCTTGTGCAATAACTGCATAATGCTATAACGTGACATACTAGTTAGGTAGGAGTTCTAATCACAGACATGGCAAATGTGAAACTGTCTGTGTGTGTGTGTGTAGGGATCAATGACTTCAAGGCCATTCACAGACACTACACCTCCTATTGCCCTACTTTAGCAAGCCTGAAGATGTCATTCACCTTGAAATATACCTTTGGACAAGGGGTTGCCCTATAAACTCCGTGGCTCATGCGATGAATGCATAATGCAACAGTGTGCCATACTAATTAGGTAAGAGTTCTAGTCCCTGACATGGCAACTGTGTGCATGTTTGTGTGTAGAGAGTAAAGCTTTTGAGACCATTCACAGTCGCTACTCCTCCCATTGCCCTACTTTAACAAGCCTGCTGATGTCAGTCACCTTGAAATACCTCCTTGGACAAGGTTAATCCCTGTAGGCTCCGTGGCATGTGCAATAACTGTGTAGTACTATGGTATAACATACTAGTTAGGTAGGAATTCTAATCCCAGACATGACAATTATGAAACTCTGTGTGTGTTTGTGTGTATAGGGATCAATGGTTTTGAGGCCATTAACAGTCACTACACCTCCCATTGTCCTACTTTAGCAAGCCTGCTGATGTACTTCACCTTGAAATACACCTTTGGACAAGGGATCACTCTATAAACTCTGTGGCTCATGCGATGACTGCATAATGCTACAGTGTAACATACTAGTTAGGTAAGAGCTCTAATCCCCAACATGATAACTGTGTGTATGTTTGTTTGTGTGTAGAGAGTAATGCTTTTGAGGCCATTCACAGTCACTACACATCCCATTGTCCTACTTTAGCAAGGCTGCTGATGTTAGGCACCTTGAAATACCTTCTTGGACAAGGTTCATCCCTGTAGGCTCCGTGGCACGTACAATAACTGCGTAGTACTAAGGTGCAACATACTAGTTAGGTAAGATTTATAATCTTAGGCTTGGCAATTATGACTCTTTGTGTGAGGGTGTTTATGTGTGTAGGGATCAATGTTTTTTAGGCCATTCACAGTCACTACACTTCCCATTGCCCTACTTTAGCAAGCCTGTTGATATCAGTCACCTTGAAATACCTCCTTGGACAAGACTCAGCCATGTAAGTTCTGTGGCATCTGTGATAACTGTGTAATGCTATAGTGTAACATATTAATTAGGTAGGAGTTCTAATCCCAGCCATGGCAACTGTGAAACTCTGTGTGTGTTTGTTTGTGTGTGTAGTAAACAATGGTTTTGAGGCCATTCACAGTCACTACACCTCCCATTGCCCTACTTTACCAAGCCTGCTGATGTCAGTCACCTTGAAATACCTCATTGGACAAGATTCAGCTCCGTAAGCCCTGAGGTGGGTGTGATAACTGCATAATGCTATAATGTAACATACTAGTTAAGTAAGAGTTCTAATCCCAGACATGGCAACCGTGAAACTCTGTGTGTGTGTGTGTGTGTGTGTGTGTGTGTGTGTGTGTGTGTGTGTGTGTGTGTGTGTGTGTGTGTGTGTGTGTGCGTGTGTGTGTGTGTGTGTGTCAGTGTATGTGTGTGTGTGTGCGTGTGTGTGTGTGTGTGTGTGTGTGTGTGTGTGTGTGTGTGTGTGTGTGTGTGTGTAGAGAGTAATGCTTCTGAGGCCATTCACAGTCATTACACCTCCCATTGCCCAAGCCTTCTGATGTCAGTCACCTTGAAATACCCCTTTGGGCAAGGATTATGCCTATAAGCTCTGTGACACGTGTAATAACCTCATAATGCTATAGTGTGACACACCTAGTTAGGTAGGGGTTCTAATTCCAGAAATGACATTGTCAACATTACAAGGCTGACATTTTCCAAACATTGTAGAGATTGTTGTCAACAATCCTCAGCCATAAATGTGTACAGCCATGTCCAATTATCATGTGATAGTATGGATTAGTACACAATATAGGCAACTGTCATAATGCCCAGATACCACTCTCCACCCATGGATCATACACAGATATGCTTGGCTCTTACTCTCCTACTCCCTTCCCTTCTTACTTTGTCTCTGTTTCTCTCATTCACTCCCTCTCTGGTGAATGTGGAAAAGTACATCTGCTTTGCTTAGGCAGCAACTTGAGTTTTGTAAGTGACGCTCATGATTAGCTGATATCCTGTGCATGGAATGCAGTCCCCCACTTGCTAATTGCATGTGGAACAGCTGTGGTATAATTTCTATAGCTAATTGCATGGAAACACACTCCTATAACTAAGCACTTCATGTGGGTGTTGGCCCTTTTTCTTCACTGTGAACAGGACTTAATGTGGGCGTTTGACAAGCAGCATCACAGAGGGCAGTTGCATATACGTCACAACATACACTGTGGAGACAGGCCAACAAACAGGAGGGGGATGTTCCAGAAATGGGAACAGAATGCAAGTATTGCTCTTCTACATTTGAAGTAATGTTGGTTTAACAGGGTTTGTGTGGATATGGCTGTTCTACATGATTAATATCTGTCATGACAGTGTTATGTGGTTGAGGAAACTCTCACCTGTAAGGTTATCTGCAGATTGGCCA
This sequence comes from Protopterus annectens, assembly GCF_019279795.1. Taxonomy (NCBI): domain Eukaryota; kingdom Metazoa; phylum Chordata; order Ceratodontiformes; family Protopteridae; genus Protopterus; species Protopterus annectens. Next base: position 706,478,235 of record NC_056729.1, read on the forward strand.
GAGTTTGGTGTCTTACATGTGTTGTGTTAATCACACATTTCCTATCTTTAGAAATGCAGTAGCATACCCTGATGATTGCAGTCAGTATATGGTGACACCCATGTGAGTTACTGACTTCATATCCCTCAGAAGACATATGTCGCAACAAATCCTGTTACACCATTAAATGCATGAGTTTATCACAGCAACATGTCAATATTGGCCCTGTGTGTATGCCTCCAACTGCAAATCTGTCAACCTTTGTACATATGTCATGCAGTAAGAGGTGCATATGTTCAGTACATCATTACTTGCTGACATCATACCTGATAATAACCCAATGAGATATCAGACTGCTAGACATGTTATGTATAGTAGACCTTATATTTGAGGACAAAACCTGGACATTCTGTTGTAATGTGTACAGTAGTGAGGTCTGTGTACTTATGGTGATTGTTGACAGAATGTGTATTGTTAATATGTACCTTGGCCTGTGTACAGAATGTGGTAGATGTCACTGTTCTTGGTCCTGTTCTATCTGATGTTGCATGCTGCTCCAGTGTATGGTACCCTATTGGCATACATGTTTATAGAGGCAGACCGACACAAGTCCCATACCACAGTCAGGCATCAGAATACACTGTGTATTAGCCCAGTATATGTAGGGTTAGTGTGTGAGTGGCACATATGAGGATAGTGTTGTTCACACAGTCCATATAGTGTAATATTAATTACGCTTACTATATATGACTGTGGCTGTGTTCAGATTGATTTTGGGTCTGCACTTTCACATGGGTGTCTGTTACTCCATGCTGTTACATGCCTGTAGAGCCTGCTACATTTGCAAGTAAATGTGTATTCACCCATAAGAAATGTAGGCTAGTGTTGTGGCAGTCTGCCTGTAGTTTGCACAGTGCTTTGTGACATGCCAAACAGCTCAGTGTATTTACCCAGTGTAATGTTATGTCTAGATATTTTTCAGATGTATTGTTGCTGGGCCACCATAGCTGTTGTGTATTTCTGACAAAGCAGTGGGATGCTGTACAGATGTATGTCATAAACTAGTGGGTAGTATGTGAGCTTGTGACCTCTGCTCATCCAGTGAATATGTGTCAGGACAGACAGGTGTGTGTGAATGCATAAACTGTGTGAGCTTATCTATTCCAGAATTTTCGTGATATCCCCATTTACATGGCTGTAAACATCTACTTTGTCAGGCTTGGTCCACACGTCTTGCAGTAAGGAGTTTTGTGTATACCTCTGGACTGACCAGAGTGTGTCAGATTGTCCACATTTATTGGTCATATCTGCTGTATTCCACAGGACCATTACTGTGATTTCTGTGGTACTGCACTATGATGATTTTTATGATGTCTGTCAGTAACTGATGGCATACATGTCAGTATCAGATGTGATTTCCCACACATTTCTGTTAAGACAACCCCTGTTACTGTAGCAACATTCTACATTTATACTTGCAATACTTACATGACATCCCCTTGCACTAAGAGGTTGTAACTATTGGTGCTGAGTTATGACTCCACATATGTTATACATATATGTATGTGTATATATATATATGTTTACGGATTTTATATATATATATATATATATATATATATATATATATATATATATATATACATCCACACACACACACACACACACACACACACACACACACACACACACACACACATATGTCAACTGGCAACATGCATGACATATGGCACTCAACAGCATGCAGTGCAGAAATAGTCAATCCCTGTTACCAACATTATACATCTCTGTGATACATGGGTTGTCTTAGTAGGTGAAGCCCCCCCCCGGAACACACTCTACCCATGTACACAGTATTGCAGTGCACCTGTTCAGCACCCTGCCATGTACTGTGCACCATACCTCACAGGTGTACAGGCCATTGCTGAATGTGTATATGTGTGTCAGTTATGTTTGCTCTGCTGCTCACAGCTTCTGTGTGTTTGTCCGACACATACCTAGGATGATATGGGGACAGATGTCAGTAGTGAATGCCTGATGTTTGATTTGCAGATCTCATCAGCGGTGCAGGTATGAGCAATAAATACAATTACACTGACAACCTCCAAAGCTTACTGTGGCTATGAGGAGTATACACACCCTTATTGACATGGCACCCTCTTCCCTGATATGCCATGGGGCCACAATACTGCATATGTTAACATTATACAAATCTGATATGTGACATATGACCTGTGCAATCAAATGTAGTATCCAACAAATGTGTTAGTTGTGCAGATGCTGATTGAGATGCATACAATATGTGGGTGCATGAGTGTGCACACCCTTAACATGATGGTATATTCATAGGTTCATAGGTAGGTACTAGGCTATTGGCCCAAGGGCCTAAGTAAGCCTAGCCAACAAGATTCCCTGGCTTACACCACCCAAGAAAGTTAATTTCCTGTGCACCTGTCAAGCAGAGCCACAGAAATGATCCCCGGGGTGTATTTCTTATTTCCCATCTACTCATCAAGATTTTTCTTGAAGAGTGCTTATGAGGAGCTTTGCTTGACATAGATTGGTAGCTTGTTCCAGAGTATAGGCAGTCTCTGGGATAGGAATCTATCGCTCCGGCATGTCCTGTTTATTATGGTGACAAGGTTTAGGTCACTAAACCGTGCAGCTCGGAGGGATTGGGATTTCTTTAAGTGTAGCATGTTCTACAGCTCTGGGTTTAATAAAGCTTTATATGTTAGGCAGAGATCTCATCGGAATAGGTGATATGCTACAGAGTAAAGCTGGAGTTTTTTGAGATGGTCAGTGTGGGGCATCTGTTTGAGGCAAGTAATCCTCTTTGTGAGGTACTTCTGTGGTCTTTCCAGCTGCTGCAGATGTCTTGTGAGGTCCATTCCAAAAGGGGTGTTGTACTCTTTAATTGTTCTAATGAGTAGGGGGGAACAATTACCTCTTTTTTCCTGGATGAGAACCCTTTTGTGATGATGTGTGCCACATAGAAGGATTTCCTGACTACTGTGGCAATGTGATTATCAAAGTAGAGACTACTGTCCACCTGGGTCACAAGGTCTCTTATCACACATTTAGTGTTAAGTAGACTGCCATTTATGTGGTTGTTCATGGGTACAGAGTTTTTGCCAAAGGGAATGACAATGCACTTTTTGGCATTGAGCTTAAGGCCATACCTTTGACACCAAGCATCTGTCTCAGTGAGGCCCTTCTGTAGGATGTCCGCATTATTTGGGGACTCAACTATGTTTCCTAGTTTTCAGTCATCTGCACACTTCATTAGCCAGAGGCCTTCTGTGTTAGCCTGTACTTCAGAGAAGTAGAAACCAAACAGGAGAGGTCCCAAGACTGAACCCTGTGGTACTCCTCTTGTCACTGGTTTGAAGTCAGATTTGGAGTCTGCAGCTTTTACAGTGTGGGTTCTGTCAGTGAGCCAGTTATCAACCCATCTTGTGATTAAGGGATTTACACCTAGTTCAGTGAGTTTAACTATAATTGCAGAATGGGGGATGGTGTCAAAAGCCTTGCCGAGGTCATGATAGGCTGTGTAAACTACCTTACCCTTTTCTACAGCTTTGGTAACTCCCTCAAATAAGTCGATTAGGTTCAGCAGGCATGATCTGCCTTTCACAAACCTGAACTGAGTTGGGTCCAGAATTTGGAGGCTACCAATGTCTTTGTTTATGAGTACCTTGATGATACATTCCATGGCCTTGCAGGCCAGGCTCATCAGGCTAATAGGGAGATAGTTCCCAGGATCAGTGGTGGCTCCCCCTTTGTGGAGTGGGATAACTGTTGCTGTGTGCCATTCAGTGGGCACAATGTCTGACGTGAGACTATAATTGAACATGGTGCTTAGGTGGGGAGCCAGTTTGTTCTGAAATGCATGTAAAAAGCAGCATGGGATGTTGTCCTTTTTGGTTTTTGAGAGTGCAGCTTTTACCAGCATAGATGTAATTACAGGGACTCTGCATTCTTCCTGTATAGATATGGGCCCTTTAGGGGGTGAGAGGGGAGTAAAGTTAGCACCGAACCTATCTGCCAGGATGTTGGCAATATCAGTTGGTTCTGTAATTTTCATGCTGTTGTGCTATAACTCAGAGCACATCTGGGTTTTGCCATTGAGATTCTTGACATAGCTATAGAATGCCTTGTGGGTGCCCTTAGAATCAGTGGCAATTTTGTTTTAGTGGCTAGCTTTGGAGGATCTTATAAGGGATTTCAGCTTCTTACTGAGGCTGACCAGGTTGCTCCTCCACTCATGGGATTTTGCTCCCTTTTGCAACAGTTTCTTCCTTCTGTTGTAGAGTTTGTTTACGGCAGGGGACCACCAGATTAGCTGCCTTTCTTTGGAGGATAGCATGTTGGTTCTCTTTGGGATAGCACGATCCATGCACTCGTGTAAGTGCTTATAGAGTGCATTTGTGTAGGATTCAGCAGTATTAACTGTATTGTCCATCAGCATGGGTGTCATGAAGTTCGCCACTTCTGTCTTAAGAAGCATGAAGTTGGCTTTGGAGAAATTTTTTACTGTGGTTTCCTTAATGGTGGTTGGGGTCGGGATGTGGATATCTAGGGTGATAAGCTTATGGTCGGATCTGACCAAAGAGGAATCGACTTCAGGTGTAGAACACAGGTCACTCATGTTTGTAATGACTAGGTCTAGGATATTGTTGCCCCTAGTAGGGGTGTAGATAAGTTGATCCTGGGCATTGTGATTTATGAATTCCAGAAAACGTTGAGTGAAGGAGTTGGTACATGAGTAGTTTTCCCAGTTAATGGTGGGGTAGTTGAAATTGTCCATTATTAGGGTATTTGTTTGAACCCTAATATTTTCCAGTATATCAAGAATGAGGAGTGGGAATCCCGGGGCATGGTGGGGGATCTGTAGCATGCTACAATTTGATTTGCAGTTTTGCCCAGAGTTAATTTCACTTGGATAACCTCGAATGCATTATGCTGCATAACTAGCCTGGAGGTCAGGATATCCTTAATGAGTATGGACACATCTTCACCTTTGGTGTTCTGGTCCAGGTTAGATGGCTGAAAAGTGTGGTATGAGTTATAGCCTGGTAAGGCAGGGGTGCTCTGTGTAGCCTTGAACAGGTCTCAGTCACTGCACAGATATAGATGTTCTTCATTTTAAGGAGTGCTTTGAGTGAGTGCATTTTGAGATTTAAACTTCTAGCATTGAGTAGCATTACCCTCGTTTTTTTCTTGCCTGTTCCTGTTATGGTGGTGAATTTGTCAGTTGAACTTTGCCTAAAAAAGGCACTATGGGGGAGGCAAGAGCCTTAGTCAGCATCCAAAATCACAGGGGCGACAGGTGCAGGCCATCTTTAGCAAAGCATTGTGGTCTGTCGACCATGTCATCCCAGTCAGACAGATACTGGATCCCTTTAGAATGACACCAGAAGCTTAGCCAATTGTTGAAGTCAATCATTTTGTCCTTGTACTATGGTATCATTGTGGGTGATGGCAGGATGCTACTCAGGGCTAGGGTCATACCTGCCTGGGCTACAAGATTGGAGACTCTTTTCATGTAGTCCAG